>NW_027202271.1:51784657-52364657 GCF_024711535.1 Dipodomys merriami | reverse complement strand
AGTCTGAAAGCCAAACATCCACAACCTATGTCATTCACAAACTGTAAGCAAGTTCTGTTGTTTATAAACCCACCAGTCTACATCATTTTATTATAGTAACCCGAATTAAGACAGAGTAAGGCCTAATGAGGCTTAGAACCATTTTTTATCAACAAGGAAGAAGAGGAAGAACTAGATGAATGGAAATGATTGTCCAAGTACAGAGAGGTTTAGACTTTAATTTTGGAGTGATAATCACAGCTAAGTTTTAGTTCTTATTTCCATCCTTTTTCTAGTTTTCTGTTGAACTATATTAGGCTCCCTCTTTCTATCTCTCCCCTCTCTCTATCTCTGTCCTTAAACTTGTGTGTGTGTGTGTGTGTGTGTGTGTGTGTGTGTGTGTGTGTGTGTGTGTGTGTGTGTGTGTGTGTACAGACAGATAGATAGATGGGCTCACACATATCTATGGGCTCACACATGTCTGGAGGAAGTCCCACTCTAAGCTTTTGCAACCTGCTAGTAAGCTAGAGAAGTCATAGTGTGTTGGTTGAAGCCCAAAGGCTTCTGAACCAGGGAAGGTAACTTTCAGACCAAGGTCAAAGAACCCTGGGAGTTGCAGAGTCCAAGGGCCACAGACCCAGGAGTTCCTGTGTGTGATGTCAGGAGAAGACATGTATCGTAGCTCCAGGAGGGTGAGTGGATTTGCCTTTCTTTATCCTCTTATTCTCTCTGAGGCCTCTGTCCATTGGCTAGGGCTTTTCTACATTGATTACTGACCTCCAGCCAATCCACACCTTCACTGGTATCATCAAAAAATAACACTGGAGTAGCTATCCAACAATCCCTTGATCTAGGCAAGTTAATGCCTGAAGTTAACCATCCCTACAAATCCTAGTCAACAACATGCCAAGTTGATTGCAGCAGGAAGTTACAGGTTGAACTAGTTTGGAACACCAATTAGGTAGTTCGTATTTACAGAGAGCCTACAGGGCTCTGCTAGGGTATTGCAGATCCCAACCAAAGCCCACAGGGCTGTTTCTTTGAGTCTTCAGAGGTTGTGATGCTTAGAGGGTAATTGATTCCTGTCTTTCCATTTGGGACATAGAAGTCAACTGGCCAGTCCTCTCTGAATGAGACTGCTTTCTCTTCTGCCAGTGCTGGTCAGGGCTATGGAAAAGATGGACTTTATTCTTTGGATACATTTTAGAAACCTCATAATGGCCTCAGGTTTGATGCTTACAGCGCAGGATATTGAATAAATATAGTTCCAGGACAGGATAGGTCATTCTGAGAGCATGAACTTCACAGGGACTAGTTATTTTTAGGAAGGACAAGGTGTTACATTTCAGGCCCAGGGGAGAGGAGGGGAGAGAAGAGTTGCTTTCAATTAAGAAATGGCCCTAGAGCTCAGCTTTCTGTTGAAATTAAGAAAAGTGATAGGAGCCAGGCACAGTTGGAGCACGTCTGTAATCCTTACTACTCAGGAGGCTGAGATCTGAGGATTGCTGTTCCAAACCAGCCCTGGAAGGAAAGTCCACAAAACTTTTATCTCCAATAAACTACTCAAAAAAATAGCTAGAAGTGGTACTGTGGATCAAGTAAAAGAAGCTCAGGGGTACCATTCAGGCCCTGAGTTCAAGTCTCAGGACTGGCCTAAAAGAAAAAAAAAGTGATAGAAATTGTCAGTGAGAAGTAGATGATGCGGGATGTGTGCTGCTAACTGTGGAGTCTTCCCTGGGTTGCAGTAGAAGGGGTTGGGTTCCTGGAGGGGTGTGAAACATTGGGTCAATTACTTGTGAATACTTATATTAATGAGATACAGGATCACATGGACACATATTGGAATGAAAGCCTGGGTCCATTCCACGTGTACTTAACATAGAAATGAAACATCGGATCAGTTTCTTGTGCATTAGTCTAGGTATGAGGGGGTGGATTATATGGGATGACCTAGTAGCATAAATAGAGATGCAGGGCATGCTGGGTTAGCTTATGCAGGTAGCTTATGCAGGTAGCAATCCCAGGTTGTGCCTGGAGAGGAACACTGTCCCATCCGTTTGGGGCTGCTAGAGGTAATTAAGTCTCTTTCTTGTGAGTCTAGTTGCACCGGGTTGTGCAGACAGGGGAGCTACTACAAAGTAAACTAGTGGTGATATAGTCATTGGAAAGCTTGAAATAAGAGAATTTCATGGTTTCATGCAAATAAAAAATTGTTTCCTAAGGAATAACTGTTTGACTTGGCTACTTGCTAAATGTACTTTGAATGAAAAGCCTTCAGATTTTTGTTTCTTTGTTTGCTTTGTTGTTGTTGGTTGTGGGGCTTGAACTTGGGGCCTGGACACTGTCACTGAGTTCTTTTGCTCAAGGCTAGCGCTCTACCACTTTGAGCCATTTCCTGTTTCTGGTAGTTAATTGAATATAAATCTCACTGATTTTCCTGCCTGAGCTGGCTTTGAACCTTGATCCTCAGATCTCAGTCTCCTGAGTGGCTAGGATTATAGGCATGAGCCACCATTCTTTTTTTTTAAATAAGTTTTTTATTGTGAAAATACTGTACAGAGGGATTACAATCATATGAGCAAGGTAATGAGTAGATTTCTTATCAAGCATTGTTGCCACCATTCTTTTTAAGATATTGTTTCTTTCTATGGCCCTTACTTCCCTCTCCCTACCCTCTTTCTCTACCTCAAATAAAGAGCCTGACTATTATCACTGGTAATTGCATTACTTAAAAAAGCAGTTATGATTTTAGTTTATTTTCCTTAGATTGGATTCAATTCTATTTTACAGAACTGAATTTATTTACTTTTTACAATTTAGCATTTACTACACAACTACACATCTTTCTGTGTACTTAGTATATCCTACCATCTAAGTGGGTCATGCTCTGGGGGTGGACATTTTGGAATAAAGTTGAAAATAAATAGTCCTGTTTGCTAATCTTCTTTGGCATCTCTGATTATTTATCTAGGATAAATCCTCAAGTAGAATTATTAACCCAAAGAGTGCAAATAATTTTTAGTATCTTGACTATTATCATGTATATGTATTGTTTGTGTGTGTACTGGTACTGCAGGGATGAACTGAGGGCATGGGTGTTGTCTCTTAGCTTGTTTGCTCAAATCTGGGGCCTTACCACTTGAGTCACAGCTCCATTTTTTACTTTTTGCAGATAGAAGTCTCATGAAGTTTCTTGTCCTGCAATCCTTAGAGCTCATTCTCCTAAGTAGTTGGGATTACAGGCATGAGCCACAGGAACCCAGACGTAAACATTTTTGATACAGATTCTCTCCCTCACCCTCTCTCTCTTTTTCCCTTCCTCTCCTTGGTCTTGGAGCTTAAACTTGAACTCAGGACCTGGACATTGTCCCTGAGCTTTTTTTCTTAGCTCAAGGCTAGTGTTCTACCACTTCAGTCACAGCTCTACTTCCAGAATTTGGGGCAGTTAATTGGAGATAAGGGACTCATGGATTTCCCTACTCCGGCTGGCTTCAAACAGTGATCCTCAAATCTCAGCTTCCTGAATAGTTAGATTTGCAGGGGTGAGCCAGTGGCACCCAGCTACTTTTCTCTTTTATTAAAGCAGTAGCCAGTAACAATTTCAAAGTAATAAATGGCATGCTCTTATGAGTATTTAAATCTATAAACATATGCGAAACAATTAAAGCACTTCATATGTAACTGGGGAAGTCCTTAGAGTTAAGTCATTAGATTTAGGTGCTGTATCTCATTTTGCCACCAGCCAGTGATTTTTCTTGCTGCCTGCCAGTTATTCTTACAAACTCACGTTTGCATACTATTACACAATTTTTTTCATCTGTGAAATAAATATGTAAGACATAATAGCCTCTATATCTCCTACTACCTTTAAATGCTGATTGCTTTCTTTATATATATATATGTATATATTGTGAAAATACTGTACAGAGGGGTTACAATTACGTGGGTAAGATAATGAGCACATTTCTTATCAAGCATTGTAGCCTCCTGCTTTATTTCCCCTTCCCATCCCTTCATATCCTTTCCCCTCTCCCCCACCCAGTCCTCCCCCACCAAAGTTGTAAAGTTCGTTTTTCAACATAACGACTTGTACATCTCATTGTTGCAATGGGTCCTCCTGTAACCCTGTTTTTACAATTTGTTTTTTCCCAACATCATATATAGTGAAACAGGGGTTGTACCATGGGGGAGGGACATACAAGGCAACAAAGACATAGTCTTATAAATATGTTAGAAACAATAGCATGAAAGATCTCTCTCTCTCTCTCTCTCTCTCTCTCTCTCTCTCTCTCTCTCTCTCTCTCTCTCTCTCTCTCTCTCTCTCTCTCTTTCTCTCTCTCTCTCTCTCGGTCAGTCGTGGGGCTTGAGCTCTAGGCCTGGGCGCTGTCCCTGAGCAATTCAGCTCAAGGCTCATGCTCTACCACTTGAGCCATCCCGTCACTTCTAGTTTTCTGGTGCTTTTTTTTTTTAATTGTGATTAAGTGATTACATAACTTCCCAAATTTCACAGTATTGTGGAATAATGATGCTCATTTAAAGTCACAAGCTCATTCTAACTTTCCTGGAGCAAATTGTCTATCACGGGCTGTAACATATAACGGTGTACACATATACACCATACATGTGATCAGCAGCATGGGGATATTTAGTAGTGGTTCGACCAGATGAGTGGAAGTTCTTTGTTTCTTAAGTCCTGTTAGTTTTGTCGTATCACCTAACATTTTGGATTTAACATCCACTTATCAGGGAGACCATGTGCCATTTGTCTCTTTGTTCTTGGCTTACCTCGCTCAACATGATTCCTTCTAGCTCCATCCATTTCCCTGCAAATGCCATTATTTTGTCATTTCTAATGGCTGCATAATATTCCATTGTGTATAGATACCACAATTTTTGGATCCATTCATCTGTGGTGGGGCATCTGGGTTGTTTCCATATCCTGGCTATTGTGAACAGTGCTGCAATAAACATGGAGGTGCACATGTCCTTGTATATTGGTTCCTGTTGTTCAGGGTAGATGCCTAGAAGTGGTATGACTGGGTCATAAGGGAGGTCAATCTTTAGCTTTCTGAGGACCCTCTAGACTGCTTTCCAAAGTGGTTGTATACGTGTACATTCCCACCAGCAGTCTAATAGCGTTCCTCGTTCTCCACATCCCCTCCAGCATTTGTCGTTGGCTGATTTGTGGATGTGGGACATTCTGACTGTGGTAAGGTGGTATCTCAGGGTTGTCTTTATTTGCATTTCCTTCACCACCAGGGATGATGAACATTTCCTCATGTGTTTCTTTGCCATTTTTATTTCTTCATCTGAGAAGTCCCTCTTTAGTTCCCTTGCCCATTTAGTAATTGGTTTGTTAGGTTTGGGAGGGATTAGTTTCTTGAGTTCCCTGTATATACAGGATGTTAACCCCTTGTCTGATATATTGCTGGTAAATATTTTTTCCCAATTAGTTGGTTGTCTTTCTAGCTAGGTTATGATAGATTTAGCTGTGCAGAAGCTTTTTATTTTAAGGTAGTCCCATTTATCGAGTCTCTCTCCAATTTGTTGTGACCCTGAGACTCTGTTCAGGAAGTTCCTGCCTGTGCCTATTAGTTCAAGTGTCTCTCCTACTCTGTCATGCAGTAGTTTCAGAAATTCAGGTTTAATGTTAAGGTCTTTAATCCATTTTGAGTTGATGTTGGTGCATGGTGATAGGCTGGGGTCCACTTTAGTTTTCTGCATGTGGCCGCTGCTTGCTTTCTTTAGAATGTTGTAAAAAAAAATCAAGAGAATACAATGTGTTTGCCCACAAATAGTTCAAGAAATGTGGACACCATTTATTTTAGATGCAGATGAAAAAAAATTAATGAAATGTCAGGAAAAAATTTAAAATGTGTATAAGATACATCTAAAAAATTTAGGCAAGTATTATAAACATAATAATCCTGAGTGAGTCAGAGTGAAAAATAGAATATAATAATATATAATACTATATTATTATTAGGATGAATTTTGTGGAGGTGATCAATCAAGGGACCAGCAGGGTGATCAATCAGGGCATCAATAAGAGCCCAGACACAATCGTATGACCAGAGTAACACTGGTCCTGAGACAGAAAATATATCTTTCTAGTGCTCTCTGCATTCAGGTAGCAACACTCCCCTTCCAGGTTTATTAGAAATGGTTTCTGAATTAGTGCCACAAAACAGATATGCTTTTGCATGTTATGTCTAATTCCCAGATTCACTGTTTGACAAAGCTCTAAAATTCTATTGTTCCACCTCTAGTGAGAACCATGTGACACATTAAGCAAAAACAATCTGCCTGTTTTAATGAGTGCTCCCAGTGTATTCTTCTTAATGGTAGTTTTTAATTTGCTAGCTTGCCTTGTACTCTCCAATGCTACTTAGGTTATCCTCATTTTCCCACGAAATACTTGAGTACAAACCATTACTTAAGTCCTAGCCCTAATGCTTGACTTAGAAGGTTTGCTTGTAAACCAAAAGAGCAGAACTAATATAAAAAGCTTGGTGTATCTGGTTGCCTGGGCAAGGTGACTTGCCTTGCATATGTGAAGATATTAAGTTCCTATCCAGTTAATTAAAAAGAGCCTCTTCATGTGTCAACAATGCAAGACCTATTCCATAAAGGAAGCATTAGGAGTTTACTCTTATTTCAGGAAACAGAATTGTCTCCAAGTTTCTCACACTTTTAAAATTGGTTTGGTTTATAAAATTGCCTATCTGGTCAGCTGTACATTTCTTGTTACCAGACTAAAAAATTATTACAAATAAAGTCAATTTCGTTCTCTATAGATGTTTTCAGGGAAAGTAAGTGGTTGCTTTTCATTAGTTTATATCATATGGTTTTTCCTTTACTCTTATTTCAGTCCTGAAGCTGTACTAATTTAATGTTAGGTAGGCAAGTGATAATGTTATAGAGAGGCAGTGTGGAATGAAAACTAAGAACCCAGACATTGCTGTTTGACACAGATAAAAGTCAGCTCCATTGCTTAGCAATTAGTCTTGGCTTTGAGAAATTAACTTTCTGAATCTCAATGAACTAGTCACAAAGTTGAAAAATAATTGTATATGCCTATGAGTTTGATGTCTACTTTGACACCTATAATTCAGTGTACTGTTTAGCATAGTGTCTGATAAAGGCTCTGATAGTTGTTTCTTCTTCTTCTTCTTCTTCTTCTTCTTCTTCTTCTTCTTCTTCTTCTTCTTCTTCTTCTTCTTCTTCTTCTTCTTCTTCTTCTTCTTCTTCTTCTTCCTCTTCTTCCTCCTCCTCCTCCTCCTCCTCCTCCTCCTCCTCTTCTTCTTCTTCTTCTTCTTCTTCTTCTTCTTCTTCTTCTTCTTCTTCTTCTTCTTCTTCTTCTTCTTCTTCTTCTTCTTCTTCTTCTTCTTCTTCTTCTTCTTCTTCTTCTTCTTCTCTCTCCTCCTCCTCCTCCTCCTCCTCCTCCTCCTCCTCCTCCTCCTCCTCCTCCTCCTCCTCCTCCTCCTCCTCTTCCTCCTCCTCCTCCTCCTCCTCCTCTTCCTCCTCCTCCTCCTCCTTCCTCCTCCTCCTCCTCCTCCTCCTCATTCTCCTCGTCCTCCTCCTCCTCCTCTTCCTCCTCCTCCTCCTCCTCCTCGTCCTCCTCCTCCTCCTTCTTCTTCTCCTTCTCCTCTTCTTCCTCTTCCTTCTCCTCCTCTTCCTCCCCCTCCTTCTCTTCCTTCTCTCCTTCCTCCTTCTGCTCTTTCTCCTCCTCCTCCTGAGGCAGATGGATAAATGAACATTTTTGAAATGTATTTGTGACATTATTGCATTTTATACATAAATGGGGCAAGGGAGGGGAGACCTCCCACAATAAACTGAACTCCTGACAAAAGAAAACTCAGAAATTGACATTTATTGCCTGCTTGTGTCAAAGTTCTTCTACTCTACAATAATTGATAGTTGAACAGAAGTCTGTATAAATGCTGAATACTCTAAAATTTATAATTGTTTTTATAAATAACCAGGTAAGACAACAAACTGATTCCAGGACAACACCTGTTGTTAAAATTCAATTCTGGTTCAGAGTCTTAGAACTGTGAAATGTAAGCCTTGACAAAATTCAGATTTCCAGACTCTAAAACAACATCTCTGAAGAGAATTTCAAGTTAAGCTCCAATGTTCATTCAGGTCCACATGTTTCTGGTTTGGATTCCTTGACCTCTTCAGTTGGTGTGTTTTCCTATTACTGTACCAAGACCACCACTTGAATTACTAGCAATTTACTGAATCCTGATGTCTTGAAGACTGTGGACATCACCTAGCTTTTAAATTTTTCTTAGTCATTTGGTCTCTTGTGAAATTTGGGTTCAGCTTGTTGGTAGTACTTGAACCAACTTTATATAGAATTTATAGAATAAAATGAAAAGAACTAAAGCTTCATCATTTGTATGAAGTTTTATAACCTTTCCTCCATCAAAAACTAGCTCATTTTCACTTATATGTTTTCCTGTGCATCATATATTGTTATGTTATTTTCAAAGGTAGAAAAAAGGTATAGAAACATACCTTTATCTTATATCCAGAACTTTGTTGAAACCTTATTGATATAGTTTGTTTATGTCTTTGACTACTGGGTCTAAATGAATGATTTTGCTTTCCTTTCAATGAGTATTTCTACATGAGCTGGTGGCTCATGCCTGTAATCCTAGCTATTCAGGAGGCTGAGATCTGAGGTTGGAGTTCAAAGCCAGTCTGGTCAGGAACTCAAAAAAACCCAGAAATGGCTCAAGTGTCTTGAGCACAGAGAAACTCAGGAATAGAGCCCTGGTCCTGAGTTCAAGCTCCATGACTGGCAAAAAGATAAATAAATAAACAAATATTACACTATTATTCTGGCTTGGGATATTGGTACCTATATTGACTAGGAGGAGATGGAGACTCTTTGACTTGCACCTGTCTTTAAATTTAATTATTCTTATTAAACATATTTGACACAGATATTTAGTACATGACCTATGACTTCTCATCCTTATTACATTTTTTTGTGGGGGAGGGGAGGGTCTGGTCGAGGGGCCTGAACTCAGGGCCTGGGCACTGTCCCTCAGCTCTTCAGCTCAAGACTAGCGCTCTACCACTTGAGCCACAGCGCCACTTCTGGCTTTTTTCTTTTTGCTTATGTGGTGCTGAGGAATCGAACCCAGGGCCTCAGGCATGCAAGGCAAGCGCTCTACCACTGAGCCACCTCCCCAGCCCTCTTATTACTTTTTTTGTACTCAGTATTGTACTCAGGGCCTTAGCACTGTCCCGAATCCTCTTTTTCCTCACGTCTAGTGGTCTACCATATGAGCCTCAGCTCCATTTCTGGCTTTCTGGTAGTTAATTGGAGATAAGAGTCTTAAGAACTTTCCTGCCCAGCCTGCCTTTGAACCACACTCCTCAGATCTCAGCTTCCTGAGTATCTACATTTTTTTAAAAAAGAAATCTACAATTTATCTCTTACATTCTATTCTCTCTCTTCTGCTCAAATAAGCATCTTCTGATTTCAGTTTAGTCTTTTTTTTTTTTTTTTTTTTTTTTTTTGCTGTTAACCCATATGACTTTATTCACTTTGCCCAGCTGTATCATGAGCATGGTAACAATTCTAGTGACAATGTGAAGGGTGTGCCTGCCTTGAGTCTTCTTTTTTAAAATACATTTTTATTGTAAAAATACTGTACAGAGGGGTTACAGTTACATGAGCAAGGTAATGAGTACATTTCCTATCAAGCATTGTTATCTCCTCCTTTTATTTTTTTCATTAATGTTTCTTTATTGTGAAAGTACCATACAGAGGGGTTACAATTACATGAGCAAGGTAATGAGTACATTTCTTATCAAGCATTGTTGCCTCCTCCATTGTTGCCTCCTCCTTTGTTTCCCCTTACTATCCCTGCCCTCCCAACTCCCCCCTTCCACCCTACCTCCGCCAAAGTTGTAAAGTTCATTTTTCCACATAACACCTTGTACATCTCATTTTTGCAATGGGTCCACCTGTATCTCCATTTCAACAATTTGTTTTTTCCCTTCCACTCCACAAATTATACCAACATCAAATACAGTGAAAACAGGGGTTATACCATGGGGGAGGGACATACAAAGCAACAAAGAAATCATCATATAAATATGTTAGAAACAATCACATGAAAGAAAAAACATTTGAATACTTATCTTGGGGTTCATTTCACCTAACATCAACTTGTCTGAACATTTCTGCTTGTCTCAGACATATACTAGTTATTGCAAATAAGGGAAACCATGGGACCTATGTTTCTTTGGGCCTGGCTTACTTCACTTAATATAATTTTTTCCAAGTCTTTCCATTTCCTAATAAATGGGACAATGTCATTCTTTCTGATGGAGGTATAGAATTCCATTGTGCATATATACCACATTTTCTTGATCCATTCATCTACTGAGGGGCATCTGGGTTGGTTCCATAGCTTAGCTATGGTAAATAATGCTGCAGTAAACATAGTTGTGCTGGTAGCTTTAGTATGGTCTTGTTTGTGATCATTTGGGTAAATGCCCAAAAGTGGGATTGCTGGGTCATAGGGGAGCTCTATGTGGAGTCTTTTGAGGAATCTCCATACTACTTTCCAAAGTGATTGAACAAGTTATACTCCCACCAAAAATGCAATAAGGTTCTCTTCTGTCCACATCCCCTCCAGAATCTGTTGTTTTTAGAGTTCTTGGTTCTAGCCATTCTGACTGGGGTGAGGTGGTATCTCAATGTTGTTTTGATTTGCATTTCTTTTATGGCTGGGGAGGTTGAGCATTTCTTCATGTGTCTATTGGCCATCCTTCTTTCCTCTTCAGAGAAGTTTCTCTTTAAGTCTTTAGCCCACTTATCTATTGGGCAGTTGTTTCTTTGAAGATTTGTTGTTGGGGGAATTAATTTTTTGAGTTCCAGGTATATTTTAGATATGAGACCCTTGTCCGTTGTATGGCTAGTGAAAATCTTCTCCCAATTTGTGGGCTTTCTATTGATCTTGCTAGCTATGTCCTTTGCCATGCAGAAGCTCTGCAACTTCATGTAATCCCATTTATCCAACCTTTCTTTGATTTGTTGTGTTTCTGGGTCTCTATTAAGAAAATTTTGGCCTGTGCCAAGGAGACTAGGGTTTCTCCTATTATGTCCTGTAATGTTTTCAGGGTGTCTACTTTGACTCCGAGGTCTTTGATCCATTTGGAGTTGATTCTGGTGCAAGGTGATATATAAGGATCTAGCTTTAGTTTTCTACAAGTGATTAACAAATTTTGCCAGCACCATTTACTGAAGAGGCTGTCTTTCTTCTGTTACCTCCTCCTTTGTTTTTCCCCTACCCTCCCTTCCTTCCCATCTCCACTACTACACTCCTCCCTTCTCCCCTTCCCCTCCCCACCTAAATTGTAAAGTTCCTTTTTCAACATAGTGTCTCATTGTTACAATGGGCCAACCTGTATCCCTATTTAAGCAATTCGTTTTTCCCTTCCCCTCCCCAAGCTAGAGAAATGTATATACAAGATACAGGGCACCAACTTCAAATACAGTGAAAACAGGGGCTAAACCATTGGGGAGGAACATACAGAGAAACAAAAAAATAAAAAAAATCACATAGTACATTATAAATATGTTATCCAGGCCCAAAGAAACATAGGTCCTATGGTTTCTCTTATTTGTAATAACTAGTACATGTCTGGGACAAGCAGAAAAGGTCAAAAGCTATGTACATATGACCAGATAAGATGATGTTAAGTGAAATGAACCCCAAGATAGGGACACAAGTGGTTTTTTTCAGTTTAGTCTTTTATTCACTTTGGTTTTCCAAAATTTATTGTCCAATATGCTCAAGAATAGATTACTGAAGTACTTACTCCATGATTATTTGCATGTTAATAATAGTTTACCTGTTCTCATATTTCCTAAATTCAGATTTAATTAACATGCAAATGTAGTTCATACCTTTTTTCTCTTATATATTTTAATGATGCTTCTCAGTTTTTGTCTGCCATATTAGGTTGTTGTTGACATGTTGGTTTCTTAAAAGTGTGAAAATGTTATTTATGTCAACCAACATTATGATGCTAACTATGCAGACATTGCTTGTCTACAGGGACTATTATAACCTGCATGAAAACTTCAGTGGGAGCAACAGAACTTACTCTGTGAATAGTAAGTAGCCCTGCTGAGTCAATGTTGACCTACAGAACGCTTTCCTGGAAGGTTAGAATATCTAAGGGTTGATTGGTTTGCTTATTCACCCTGGCTTTTGTTTCCTAACAAATGGGTAATATTAGTTTTTCAGTATGATAACAGAAAGCCAGCTGATTTGCATTACTTGGTATTGTCAGCTTTGTGTGTTTGCGTTTGTTCTATTTAATAGGGGCTGTACTGAATGAAACTGGGTACTGTTTGTTCAGTGGGTTCTTATGAGTGCCTGCTTCTCTGCTGTATTGAACTGGACCAGGGAAAACAGAGATATGGGACAACGTGAGAACAGCAGATTTTCTGAGTTATTGTGGATATTTCTAAGACTTTTAATCATCCCAATGACTTCTGATAGGTTTTAGGGTATCACCAGAAATCTAGCTACTCCAGACTAAGATAAGAGTTGATTTTAGTCTCTTCCATTTTGCTTATGTTGAAATTCTGGACCAGATGGTCTTAGTCTATAAGTATCATTTGCTACATGTATCTTTGGATAATGGTGACATATTATTTTCACCTTTTTTTGATAGTTATAAAATTTGATAACTGGCATCTACAGACTCTGCAGTTTCATCACAGGAAAAGTGGGACTAGTTACATGTTCTTTGCAGGGTTATTAAGGTTTAACTAGGAAAGCACAAGAAAAGAATGTGGCTCAGTGATAGAACACCTGCCTAGCCTGATAGAGGTTCTAGGTTCAACTTTGGGTCCTGCAAAGACAAAACACTTTTGCCCACAATTATTCACAGATGTACTTTACCAGAGCAAACTCATTCCAAATCTCTGTCCCTTAAGACCCACCTTAAGCCCATCCCTCCAAAGAAAACACCTTCTGGAAGAGGGACGGTTCTTACTCTGAACTAGCTCCTCCATCCACTCTGCCCTTAGCTCTGTGGCCACTCACGTTATATCAAGCTTTGTTTCCTGGGTTTCTAATAGTTTGCACCCACCAAACTGCGATTACAGAGGCAACTGAATGTTATCTTAAAGCTTTATTCCTAAGGAATGATCCATGTGTGCAAGCAACACTAGTTGGGGGTTCCATAATTCTAGTAGCATCAAAAGTGCTCAGTAGTACCTAAGGTTCAAAAGTATCTAAAGTGTTAAAAGAAAGAAAAAACTGACATTAAAAATGTCAGCCATCTATTAAAAATGAAAGGCATTTTTTCTTATGCATCTACACTAATCCTTCTCATAATGCATGTAAAGAAAGAAAAATTAGGAGACAAACAGAATGAATGGTATATTCAAGGTCCCACAGCTAGAGGGTGTCAGATCAGAAACCTATTACAAATCTATTTGACTCCAAAAGGGCTACCTGAAAACCACTGAAATTCATCTATTTTGTGACTCCCTTAATCTCTGGAATTTTCTCAATCACTTATTTTTCCAAATTGAAAATGCTTTGCTCACATAGAGCCTTTCAGTGAATAATTCTTTAACTGGATTGTCTGAAGTATGGTCTATTTCTGAAGACTGCTGGAGACAGTTTAAATCAAATTATTCTGAGTACTTTATTATTGACTTACTGTAATATCAAGTTATGCTATTTGAACTGTGAGTGTTAAACATGATGATGTTGGTGTTCATAGAGATAAAAGAATATTGGTGGTGTGTGCTGGTAATTGTTTTTGCATAGTGACTATAAGCATTCGATAAGAAAATTTGATTTATTGTTTAAAGAAAAAAGTTTCCTTTTAATAAATCCTGCCAATAAATTCTTAATTTATATTCCATAGGAATTTTAGGTATAAAATCTAGAATAAGATCCTTAAAAAAGAAATGCAGCAGTGTGGTTAAGGATCAGAAAAGTCAAAAAGATGTAGATGAAAGTACTCTTTCTATCTGTGCTAATTTCTTACTTCATGGCTTTGGGTATTTATCTTTTTGAAGCCTCTGTTTCTTCATCTGTAAGATGGAAATGATAATATACACTTGGTAGAATTTCTGGGAGGATGTAATGACAGTCTAGGAAAAAGGATGGAACACAGTGCCTGGCCTCCTTTGAACACTTAATATCTATTGGTTAATGTTTCTCTTCATGACTGAGTCTTGATTGAGTTCCATATACTCATTTGAATATAAGTTTAAATTCCCATTAAGTATATAGTCAAGCCTAGTCATAAGGTGCATGCATATACATACATGTACATATATACATATACATAATACATACATACATATATCTCATATTTATGTATATATGTATATATATGTATACACACATATGCACATAGCAGTCAGGAAGACTAGTTTGTTTAGACCAAGGGCAATCAGGAAAGCTCTTATAGACGTAATTGGGTAAGGTGAATGCTAAAAGGAGGAAAATTCATTAGGAAGGAGGGTTCACATTGGGGTGTGTGGGGAGTGTAGTCTGGCCTAGGAATGCTCATCAACAGGAAGGTTAGCATTCCACTTGTATTAATTTGTTTCAACCTCATGGTATATAAACATTCTATCTCAAAATTGAAAGATTAGTTTTTGAAATTGTACAGCTAATGGCAATTTTATAAATAATATTCCCAACACATAAAATTGTATTCAACATAAATCTTAAGATTTCTTTTCAATAGTTTAAATTGTTTTATAATGTCTAGGAAAATTATTTGGTATTGCTCTATTTTTTTTAAAAGTGGGAATGAGTCTGAGAAGCTGAAAAGCACTTTGCTGACTTAGATTGAACTACAATATTTACATTTCTAGTACATTTTTTCCAATATCATTTTGATTAAATATTAACTCAAAATATGAACATGAACACGATGAGACCATGGATAATTGTTTTTTTGAGAAAATGGTACTCGTTACAGTGAAAAGAAGCTTTTATCTGGCCAAGTTAAAATTTTATGTTCTGGAAAATTCTTATCAAATATTGATTTTTGTGCTTGGTTCTTTCTTAAAGAACGTAAACCTGCAAAACATACTTTTGTAAAGATAAAATATTAAAAGGGCCTAAATAAATCATTACAAATAGAAAATGATCCTTATCTTACTTAGTTCTGTTTTTATACAATTAGCAATGCATATTATAATTGAGGATGCTTACTAATAAACAATACAGGCTGAGAAAATGTACACCCAGCAGCGTCTGTGTTTTCTTCTACCCATAATAATGAACCTAAAGGATCATAGTGACTAGGGAAGAAGTCTTTTAAAAACCCATATTCCAAATAGTCACTCTAAGCTTGGCATTTTTATTCTCCTCTGCTTTCTCTTCCCGGGATCCAAAGCCTCCATCTGTTGGTCACAAAAGTGGATTGTTTACCCTGGCCATATGAACAGATAATCCTTTTCTACCAGGTCTATGTCTTTAAAAAGATATTAAATCTTCACACGGTTCAACTACTTTTATGACTTCATTTCCAATATTTTGAATGCTTAGGTTCCAAGGGTTATATCCACACAGTAGGCAAACAGTGACATCTTTTTTTTTTCTAAATCAGTTTAATTAAATTTGATCACATATGGTATAGAGTCATCTGGCATAAGATCATTTAAATATATTGTGGTATTCTTCCAAATCCTGTAAATTCAGTGCTCTTAACAGAGTTAATTGCTAAAGAAGCACATTAATGTATGGCAAACAAATGTTTGTCTAATGAAACTTCCCTTAGTAAAAGTCACTGGTTTGTAGATATGGTCTCTTAAAAAGGAATTGGACAAAACAATTGCATTGGTTTTGAGAGAATTGACATCTTCAACTCTGCTTCAACTTTTTAAAAAATAGTTTATTACAGTTCTATGGACTGTTTCTATGTTTTGGCTTCTAGTGTACTAGTTTATTTTGGCTCGCTTTGACTGAATCTGCAAGCTAGACCCAAACAAGCATCTTTAGGATAACTCACAGTAACTAGTTGGCAATCTATTACTACTAATCACTGTGATAAGAGACAATGGCACTTGAAGGGAGCTCCATCCTTTATTTCAGGAATATTATTGGCTAATTCCCATCTGTCCTATCTGGATGTTCTTCACTCACATTTTTATCCATCCATCTGGTTTAAGAGATACCCCTACCCCTAATTTCAGTATTATTCTAGCTAGAAACTCTTCTGCTGTACTGGTACTAAAACAAGTTGGGCAGCTATTAAGTACCTTGTAGCTCATATACTATCTGGTTCAATAGTTATTTGTATATGTGTCTCGTGTTTCATCTAAATTATAACTATAAATTATAGGGCAATGTAATGTTGTATGTATTTATTTCTTTGTATTTCCCACATTGGCTTCCATATGTCAAAGTTCAATCAGTACTTACGGAACAAATTACAAATTTTGGAGCCCAGTATTTGGCTCCTACAATCATTAGTCTTGGCAGTAGCTCCCAATTTTATGAGAAATAACCATCAGTATCAATTATAAATTGCCTAGAAAGCTCCTGGCAGTTAATAGGTGGGCATTGCACTTGTTATCTGAGTTAATTGTTAAAAATAACTCTGCACTAGAGATTATCATTACTCTTTTTTTCCTCGTGAGAAATGGGATGCTCAGAAAACTTGCCTTGGCTTTGATATCTCAGCTAGCATTTAATGAGCAGAGTCATTCTGATTTTTAGCTTATGCTTCTGTGAAGCAACAATGTCTCTTAGGAATTCTTATTGTTCAACAAGTAAGAAAACTGCAACTGGGAGAGCTTCATAGCATAGCTTGAAAAAATTCATCACTGACATTTGGGTTTATGTTTTCTTCACTAGGTAAAATTTTCAATGCCTATTTCCAATTAATTTTTTCTTATCCCAATGTAAGAGAAATTAGGTATTTTTCATACTGTTGGAATGGGACTTGAGTTTCTGTAAAGTGCATTGCTGACTATCCTCTGGGGTTGAAACCCTTATTGATTATACTCAACTCTGATGTTTGGTGAAGATAGGGCAAGAGCAATATCTCTTTTCTAGCATTCTTCTACTAAATTCCTTGCAATTGAGTATGTTATTGTAAAAGTTAAAATAAAACATTTGCTTTCAAATAATATCAAAACAGAGCTTTAGAGAGGTTTACTTGTTTTGGTATCATATTTGGTCAGTCAGCAGAATATCTCAAGATGAAAGGTGGTAGGTATATCGTGTTATACTGGATAGATTTCTACAAGGAAAAGGCCAAGAATGTGAACAACATGGAAGAAGTGGGGCTGGAAGTGGGGGAAGAGAGTGAAGAGTATGTTGCACCTAAGCAGACAATAAATTAGATACAAGGATTTGGAGTCAAGTTTACTGAGGGATATTTTACCTATAGTTGTTTGTAGTACAGCTTTTTTTTTTTTTGTCAGTCGTGGGGCTTGAACTCTGGGCCTGAGTGCTTCCCTCAGCTCTTCAGCTCAAGGCTAGCTTTCTACCACTTGGGCTACAGCGCCACTTCCGGTTTTCTGGTGGTTTATTGGAGATAAGAGTTTCACGAACTTTCCTGTCCCGGCTGGCTTTGAACTGTGATCCTCAGATCTCAGCCTCCTGAGTAGCTAGGATTACACGGGTGAGCCACCAGCACCCAGTAGTAGTACAGATATATATATAGATAGATAGATAGATAGATAGATATAGATATAGATATAGATATCTATATCTATATCTATATCTATCTATCTATCTATCTATCTATATATATGCACACACACATATATTTATAGTTATATATATATATATATATATATATATATATATATATATATATATATACACACACACATTCTACTTTGACATTGACTTAGAGATTTTTCAACTCTATTTTCTTTGTTTCCCCCAAAGAATTCTGGGCACTGCTCATGTGAAAAGAAGTATTTACAATGGACAGATAATTTTCTGAACAGGTTTTCAGGGTCTGAGGTGAACGTGCAGAAAATTACCTGATGTGCACGGAGTGGGAATAGAGGCACAGACATCGTCACGCATCTTCCTGAATCTAAACATGAGCCAGTAGGCAGGTGGGCTGAACCATGCAGACCCTGCTGCTGGGTGGGGGATTGGAGAACACAATACTCACCTCAAGGGCATGCACTCTTCACTAGAGGACCCCGCTAGTTAGGATGACATCAACCCAACACTCCAACAGATCAGGAGTTGATGTCCTTACTTGTGATAGAACCACAACTTTCAGGTACAAAAGATGCAGGTAATGGAATGTTTTCTTTGGTGATAGCATTTCCTGTCAATGAGAAAAACTAAAAACAGTGATTAGATTTCTGTTTTCCTTTTGCCTGCTTCTACAGACCAAGTTCTAAACTATGGCTGTAAATTGGAATAAATCTGGAATGCTTTAACAACGACAGATAACACAGCCATACTCACACTAGAGTCTGATTTAATGAGAATGATGGGAACTTACAGGTTAGAATCTTAGAAGTTCTCAAGTAATTTATTTATTCATATATTTAAAAAAAAATAATTTATTTTTATTATCTTGAAATAGTCTTACAAAGGTGTGTGTGTGTGTGTGTGTGTGTGTGTGTGTGTGTGTGTGTGTGTGTGTGTGTGTGTGTGTGTGTGTGTGTTGTGTGTGTTTTGGTCGGAGGGCCTGAACTCTGGGCCTGGGCCCTGTCCCTCAGCTCTTCAGCTCAACTCTAGTGCTCTACCACTTGAGCCACAGTACCACTTCTGGCTTTTTCTGCTTATGTGGTGCTGAGGAATTGATCCCAGAGCCTTATGCATGCAAGGTAAGCACTCTACCACTGAGCCACCTTCCCAGCCCTATAAAGGGGTTGTAATTCAACATGTCAATGTATGTCAATGCAACACTCATACTGATCAGTGTCACTCCTTCCAATAGACAATCACCATCTAGAGGTAGTGTCCGGAAGCTCCTCTCTTTCAGAGTCAACATTTATTTTGCTTTCCTAGTGAGTAGTACTACCATGGGTAATAACCATTTTCTAACAAAATATAACTGCCTTTACTTTGTTCCCCGAAGCTGTGAAAAGGGGACACATTCTAAGCTTTGGTATAACATTAAATCTAGAGACTAATTACAAATCATTGTTAAGATTATTGTGACTATAGTTTTGCTGACCCAAAGAAGCATTTTTCTACTTATGAAATCATTTAATGTATTACTATAATATTAATATATCTTTCAGGGAGATATTTAGAGATGTAAATGGTAGGACACTGAGTAAAATGGGGTATTTTCTGAATAGAAATTATTTTAATAACTACAAAAATACTGAGAGGTTGGTTTTTTTTTTTGTAGACACTGAAGCATGGGTATCATGGGACCTTTGGCTAACTACTTTCCTTTTTAAAGATCTTATTTTCCTATTTTTACTTATTTTAAAGTACATTGTATATTACGATTTTCCATAGTGTTCAAACACTCAACGATTTTTTTCCCATAGAAATCAGAAAGTTTAATGATGACTTTGACAGGCGAATAGTAGTAGAGTAATGGTCTTGATAACAATGTTAGAGATCATGATTTCCATAATAAACAAGCCCCACCCAAATTGCATTTAAGTAGCTTTTGTATTAGCAAAGTGCTTGAAAAACTTAAATATAATTGTATTGTAAGTCATTTTGTAAAGTGAATGGTCACAATTATATTCTTTGTATAAATGTGGAGTTCCATATGTTGGATTTATTTTTCTCTCAAATTAATCACAATACTAATTTTTCCTTTATTCAAAATGGTTATTAATTCAGCTCAACTGGATTTCAGTCTACTTCTGTTCCAAATGCTAGGGTGATAATGTCCCTGGAGTACACAGCTGATGCTTTTTTAGTGCAGATGGTTAGAGGGATACAATGACTGCTCAGGAGCTAGAGTTTTAGCCTTTTGTAACCTTTTAAGATTTTTTTGAAGCAGGAAAATGGAAAAATTTAAAAACTGTCATAAATAACATTTTTACACAGTATGAAGTGAGGCAATATATTAAAAATAGTATTTCAAAGACTAATGAAAACTTTTGTACAATCTACCATTGGTTTTAGCAATGCACACAACACAAGTTTTCTATTATTCTAAGAGTTTCTGTTTTAAGAATTATGAGTAAATTGAAGTCTGGAGAAATATTTTATGCCACATCTAAAAGAAAAAAAATTAGGTCAAGCACAAATGCAATGTAGAGTGTCCTTAGTTTTTCCAGTCTTAAAACAGGTGAGTCTTAGGGTTGGGTTCCCATGCTGAATTTGGAAAGCTCAGACGAAGGTGAACAATTAGTTCCTTTGTGTTGGCTCACTGAAGGTAAGAGATTGAAAAGTCTGCTTCATGGACTCCATGAGTCAAATGAGACAAAATGAAGAAGGAAGCGGAAAAGATGTCTCTCGGCTATGGAGAAACGCTCCCCTCATATTTCATTTGTAGTTGTCCTTGGACACGCTTTCCAAGTTACTCAGAAATCACCAAGCATTTAACTGCATAAATGTACAGGCTCTAAATCTATAGTGAAAACTATTCTTTAAAAGAATAACATAGATCATCTTAACAAATGGAGAGAGCAAAGGTGTTTGAATACAGTCATAATATTCAATGTTCATGTAAAAATGGAACCAAGTAATTGGACGGGATAGATGGGGCTGGCAGAGGAGGGGAAAATGATAAAAAAGGGGTGACATTGACGAAAATACATTAAACCCATAAATATGTTGAATTAAAGACCTTTTGTATAACTACTTAGAGATAACTTAAAATATTTTTAATATAATTTCATTGTTATTATTAAGGTGCTGTACAGAGGGGTTACCATTTCATAATTCAGATGATGAGTACATTTCTTTTTTGGACAATGTCACCCTTTCCTTTGCTTCCCCCTCCTTCCTGTTCCTGTCCACAAGTTTCATGATGCATTTTCTACATAGTGTATACTGAATACCATGACTGCATTCATTCAACCTTCCCCTCTTCCTTTCTGCACTCCCTTTGCCCCTCTAACAGGACTTTTTAAAACCCAAAGGCAAAAACACTACCACCACCACCAACAACAATAATAACACCACCAAAAAAACCCATGTTTCCATTCCTTGGTATTAATTTCAATGAATAGTATTTTAAATGTTTGGAGGAGTTATGCCACTGGGTTCCTCTCCTAAGACTAGCCTCCTTCAGTCTGACTGTGCGGGAAGGGCTAGAGTCCTGCCTAGCTTATCATGTCCACTTATATTTTAGATCTAGCTTCCACATACGAGAGAAAACATGTCCCATTTGCCTCTCTGCATTTGCCTCACCTCACTTAACACAATTTGTTTTAGGTCTATATATTTCCCTGCAAATGACATAATATTATTCTTTCTAATGAGTGAGTAAAATTCCATTGTGTATATAAGTACCACATTAAAAATATGTTCAAAAACAAGAATTTAGCACACATGGCTTCAAGACTTCCTTTTAATCTTGTGTCCATTCTATTCAGGTTAAATTCTGGGAGAGCAGAAATATAACTTCATTCCCAATTCCTAACAGTAATATTGACTCTTACTCAAACTGGTCTTAAGTAGGCATTTAATAAAATAAATGGGTATAGAATTTTAAGTTTGGCAAGGCATTTGGAGTTAATTGGGTCTAACTTACTTATTTTAAAGGCCAGACAAATGGGACTCCAAAAGAAAAGTGACCAGCCACTGGTTACACAGATCAAAGCTCTGGCTGTGAACCAGATTTCCTAACTCATATTCCAGTGCTCTTTCTACTCCACCTTTAAAAGGTAAATAGAGAAATTTGCCAGATATTTTTCAAATGGCCCGTGGAGAGTGGTCCGAATGGCAGGTGTAGTCACCGGACATGGTTACTTGGTCTGTACAGTTGTATTTACTTTTACAATGTGTTTGCTTTTTGAACAAGAGAGGCCAGTTCCATTAGGTAACTGACTAATCCACTAAAATGGAATCTAAATAAATGGAGTGATATCTTAGTGCTGCATGCTGTTATGGGTTGGAGGAAGAGGAACTCAGTGACAAGAGAAGGATTAAAGGAGGAAAACGTAGTTTTTAAAGAAAAATCAGCTATGATGTTCATAGAGATGTTAGTGCTATTGGGTATTTTAGAAACATATACTCTTTTTGTCCAAAAGCTTACTCTATTTTATTTATAACATACTTTTCCCAAAAGTATGAGTTAATTAAGGTCCTCCCTCCTTCCCTCCTTCCCTCCCTTCCTTCCCTCCCTCCCTCCATCCCTTCCTCCCTTCCTCCCTCCCTCCCTTCCTTCTTTCCTTCCTTCCTTTCCTTCTTTCCTTCCTTCCTTCCTACCTTCCTTCCTTCCTTCCTTCCTTCCTTCCTTCCTACCTTCCTTCCTTCCTTCCTTCCTTCCTTCCTTCCTTCCTTCCTTCCTTCCTTCCTTCCTTCCTTCCTTCCTTCTTTTCTTCCCTTTCCTTTCCTTTCCTTTTCCTTTGCGGGCACTGGAGCTGGTACTGTCCCTCATGCTTTCAATTGGCTTTCTTGATCATAGCTAGTACCATCTGAGTCCAGCTCCTAGCCTTTCTTTTTGTAGGAGATGGAGTCCCACTGACTTTTCTGGGCAGGCTGACTCTGCACTGTGATCTTTAGATCAGCCTTTTGAGAAGCTAGAATTATAGACGTGAGCCACTAGTGCCTGCTGATATTTGTATTTCATTATCCTGTTAGTTTATCTGACTTTTTATTGCCCTGCAATGAGTGAAGGATGTAAGAACATTGTATGATCTGCCATGAACAATTTTTTATGTTAGCCATCTTTCCCTTCATCCCTTCAGCAACAAGGATAGCATCTACTATGTTTTTAACATTATATTAAGTACTCAGAATCTGGAGCCAAAAAAAAGCCCAGTCTTTGGGAAAAGGAACATAATTGAGATATATTGTGAAGTGCTGCTGGGATGATTAAAGATGTGACAGTCTATGTATGATGCATGCTGGGGGCACTCAGGATGGGTTGCAAAGATGCTGTGATCCTGGAGTGAATCATGGAATTGATCAGCATTCGTGTTAGCCTGGGATATAGAAACAAGGGTCCTGGCATTAAATAAAGACCCCAGTGTAGATGCTCCAGTAATCCAACTGCTATTGTGACTCATGCTTATGCTATTTTTGCCAACTCTGGTTAATTCAAGAGCAAGTGTGACTCTTTTTTTTTTTTATTGTGAAAATACTGTACAGAGGGGTTACAATTACATGGGCAAGATAATGAGTACATTTCTTATCAAGCACTGTAGCCTCCTCCTTTGTTTCCCCTTCCCATCCCTTCCCATCCTCCCCCCACCCCCCCACCCAATCCTCCTCCCCCCCACCAAAGTTGTAAAGTTATTTTTTCCACATAACGACTTGTACATCTCATTGTTGCAATGGATCCACCTGTACAAGTGTGACTCTTGAGAGCTGTGAAGTTCGTAGATAAGGATGTGCAGACTTTGTTACCAGACCGCCTACCTGGAAACATTTGTCGTTGTGACTTCCTTCCCCTTCCTGACTTAGTTTCTTCATTTACTTATGGTTCTAAAGGAGACATAACTTATAAAAGCTACATCTAGAGGTGATGTTGAATTCATGTATCCCCGGGTGGTTTTACCAGTGGTTTCTGAATGGAATCTGCGTAGATTTTGGCCATGCATTCTCTGAAGCAGATTGAGGATTATCCTGTCTGACTCATGAAATTCTTGTGAGGTCTTAGTCAAATACATGGGAGTGCCTTGTAAATACTGACTTTTGTAACCATAATAGTAATAGTATGTTATACAGGAATTGTTCCCGTGGCATTCAATACTTCTAAATGAAGAATCTCAATAAGGGTGTTTTTTCACATGTTGAAAATTCTTTGTAGGCTTTGTAGGTTAAGCCTCTTGGTGTGAGAACTGTAGTAACTGGTTATATGACCTCCCCTTACTTCTGATTTCAAATGAAGTCCAACGCCTCTAGCTACCATCTAGTTGGTGTTGCTCATACTCTAGTGTGCATGGTGTGGAAGGATCTTGCTGTGGTGCACATTCTGTTACCCTCCTCCAGACAATCTACCTTTCTTACCAGCTCTCAGTTACTGTCATAGCTATTGACCTACAGATAACACTAGGGCGAAAAAGCTCTACATTGAGAAGGCTATTTTCTCTAAGACATTGGTATATTTTAGGCTGCCAGTTACCTGTTTCATCCATTTTACAATGGCTCAATTGTATTCTCGTGTGAAAGCAATCACAGACGATATATAAACTAATGGATGCAATTGTGGTTCAATAGAATTTTATTAAAAAAAAAAACAGTAGTAGCCTACTATGTTCTACTGAGCAGATTTGGGTTTCTATAGCTAGAGCTGCAATCCATTACAGCCCTACTGTAGTATATTGATTGCACTCATAGTTCTAATAAATGACCTTCCTACATCTACCTCTTTTGCCACATGTCTTTTCCGCATGCAGTGGAATCAATTTCTGTTTTACTTAAATCTAGGCTTTCCTTGTGAATTACTTGGGCCAATACAACCTAGCAGGAGTAATCTTGTGCTAATTATAAGCCCAGTCCTCAACGCCCCATGTCTCCATCTGCTCTCTTGGAACTGTGCTTCCCTCAAAGGAACAAGCCTGCCCTGACCAGTGAAGGAAGAGGACGCCGATGATAGGAGCCCACACACCCCAGCTGCTGTTGGTGGGTGCATGGAGAACTTAGCCAGGACCAGAACTGCCAAGCTTAACCCAGTGTCTACTGCCAAATTTTGAATCCATGGATAAACTAATTTTTAAGAGTATTTCAGCCATAGAACTTCAGTTGGTTTGTTATATAGTCAAAGCTAACAGATGCACCTAATATGTGAAAAGCACATTCATTTCAAGAATCTTTCCCCCCTGCCACAACAATTCTATATTATGTCCCTTTGATAGGCAAGGAGTAAAGGCCCAGCTATGAAGTTCTCCAAGATAGCATGATGGGTAAGTGACAGCCAGAATTCTGACTGCAGATGCTGAGGTTTTGTCATTGCTCCAACAGTGTCTGGAACCGTTCAGTTTGAGCTCATCTCAGTTTGGTTTGATATTCGCTCTTCATTTCTGTCCCTCAATCTGCACACATACACACCTATACTTACACATGCCCACAGTTATGTACACACTATTGAAGAGTACTTGACATTTGAAGTCCTAGCCAAACAGGAAAGCAGCTAGCAATGATGCTGAAAGAGGGTTAGCTGTCTGATTTCTCCCAAGAAAGGTTATGTTATAAAGCATATACAATTTAATCTCAAACATAGTCACATCTGAAAGCTGAGAAGCTACCTAAGGAATATTGACATCAATGTATTAGTTGAGAACTTTTAAAACCAGTATCCAATAGTGTACCCTTTGTAGGGAATGGGCATTGGAATAGCGCCTGTTGTTTTCCTGACATTCTCTCTAGGACAAGATGCTGGATGTGCCAGGTCTACAGCCCATTTTATAAGCATGATTATTGGTCTTACAGATTTAATGCAAGATTGATTCTCCTCCTTCCTTGATGAAGATAAGTCTCATGAAATATTGACTTAATTCACAACACAAAAGTATGACAGCCTCCCTTCTTAAAATTAAAAGAAGTCTCCTTCAAAAGAGGAAGGACAAGAGAGAAAAGAAATTTTTTTAAGAAAAGAAGAAGGTTAATTTACACTAATAGGCCACTTTGCTTTTTTTTTTTTTTTTTTTTAAAAAAATGTATTTAAGCAATAGGACTTTGCTAATTCTCACTAATGACAGAGGAAGCCCACTGTGGAAGAACTAATTTTACTGATTACTGAATCGTATAAAATATTCTGAGAAAGAAATGAAATCTTGGTCATTTAAGACCCTCCGTGTGTCTTGCTGAGAAATAGACACCCACTGTGTTAATTGAGAGAATAATCAGGTTTGCAGTTTAGTGAACTGAGATAAGCATAAATGTCACCCAACTGCACACCCATATTTTGGCTATTATTAAAGAAAGCATTTTCAGGTGATAAAACTAAGCAGCTCCAATGGGACAAATCAACAACTCATTGACTTCAGCGTAAGTGTATTTAGAGATGGGTTTAATCAAGCCATTAGGAGAATAAGATTTGCAATTGAAAGGGTTTATTCACCTGGCAAAAATTGGACCCAGGATTTTATTATATCAATGTACATTTAAAATCTCAGTATTAAAACACTGTTTTGACAGGTGAGGTCCAATCCATGCTAAATTTACTATCCCTGCAATGGGTGACTCACAGTACCTGCCAAATATGCTGGTTCCAAAGATAAAGAAAAATAATAAAATGCTTACAAAATGCAAGCATTCATAAAGAGCATCATCATCAGGACATTTCAACAGTTGTTAAAGGTGGTGGATGCTGGCAAAGAAGTGGCATTGGGCTAGAAAGAGTACCTAATCTCATCTTTTTAAGAGCCACTTGGAATATTTCTGATCTACTTTGCCAAATTAAGGCACCCCGAGCATTGTCAAAAAGCTTAAGTTACTGCAAAGTTAGCGAATGTATATGCTTTAAATTCACAATTCTTCATTGCTTTAATTAAAAAAAGACATGTATGTTCATTACAGTAGTAGAAAGTATAATTCATGGATCTCTAAGCACAAACTTAGCATAACTAATAGCTACTTAACTATGCAAAGACATTGCTCAGATGTTTTACATATATGGACCATTTTAAAGCTTACATAATCACTGTTGGACAAGTGTTGTTATAAAAAGTGACTTACAGATGAGGAAACTGAAACAAGAAGAAATTATGTTTATGGAACTCTGTGCCAATGCACAAGAACAGTTATGCACATGGGTCATATTATAAAATCCCAGAGGACATATTACCAAGTAGTATTAATTTACCAAAGCAACTATATGCCCTCCTACCCTTTTACCCCTCATTCCTTTGCTCCCTGTCTTCCTGGTGCTGGCTGTTATGAACTTATCTTTTACAAAGGGAGCTTGAAAGCAGAGTCTTTAACTGTCAAATCTCCAGATGGGAGCTCATCCCTAGCTAGTACCATAGTTATAGTCATGTGAGAACCTATCCAGAAGACATAGCTAAGTAGTTTCCTAGTTCCTGATCCACAGAAATAGTGAGATAGTAGTTGTGGGTTTTTGAGCCACTAGAATGTGGTTGTTGGTTTCATCACTTAGAACACGAATATATTTTTCATAAACTCAAAGCATATTTTGTTGCCAGTCCTGGGGCTTGAACTCGGGGCACTGTCCGCTAGGCTTTTGTGCTCAAGGCTCTATTTTGTGCTCACAGCTCTATTTCTGGCATTTTGGATGATTAATTGGAGATAAGACTCTCATGAACTTTCCTATCTGAGCTGGTTTCCAACTGCAATTCTCAGATATCAGCCTCCTGAGAAGCTAGGGTTATAAGCATGGGCTACCGGCTCTCTGCTAAAAATTTTACCTACTTTTTAGGCCTGCAAACCTTTGTATGAACTTTAGCAAGTTTTGTGGGTGTATCTCAAACTCCTCATTTCATAGGGTCTTTGCAGACTCTTGACTTGAGTCCCTTGCAAGTATAAACATTTCTTGCAATTCTAAAATGAAGAGTCAAGAAGCAAGGCAGATGTGGAGAAATTAGGATGACATTAGAAAGCTGGGAAGGATGAAGATGTGGTGATGAAGGGAAAGGTCAGTCATTTTTGTAGATTGCATGTAGCATGCGCTATGTGGCTTAATAAATATCAGGAGTGGATAGAACCAAGTTGAGAGTATTTACAGGCTGGATGGGAGAAACCAATGAAAAGGAAGAGGCTGGAGATACAGCAAAGGAAAAAAAAAAGATGGAGCAAGATTCTTGAGTTAGAAACAGAGGAGATAAGACTCCTGAGGCTAACCTAGCCATTTTGTCTATGTTTCAACGGGGTGAACTCCGTGTTGCATTTGTGATTTGAGGTGGAACACTCTGGTAGGAGAAGGGAAAAGATCCACACAGAGATGCAGGAACTTGTCCTTATAAGCAAAACAGATTCAGTGCCTGGGCAAGGTGTACATTTTCATTTGTACAGTAAACATTTCAAGATCTGCCAAAGGTGGCAGTGTTGTCTTCATTCTAGTTTTATTTCTACATCTTCATCGAGGAGCCTCTTATGGACATGGTACTGCAGTCATGTGTCCATATTTTTGAGTCTGCTGCCTGCCTCAAAAATAACATTGAAAATCTTTGGCCAGCCCTAGGTCTTTCCTATGGCCTATGTCCCAGATCATGTTGGAACCTACAAAGGGTGTTATTATTTTTTTTCCTGCTTCAGAGACTCTTGGCTTTGAGTGACTTTTTAAGTGTCAACTTCTTTCAACCTGACACTATTTTGACTGTGAAGACTCAATGAGAATCATCAAGGTGTTAAAAATCTGGAAGGAATCCCTAAGCCTTCCTGTTCAGTCTCCTTGCTCTGACATTAAGGAATCATAGTCATCTGGCACTAGAAAGGGTGATGGAAAGGGTCCTTTACTCATGTTATAAACTAGAAAAATTGGAAATATATTATAATTGGGAAAATATTATTATTTTATTTTATTATGTAATTATCATTAAATTGGAAACAAATGGTTTAAATTAAATTTGTCAGAAAGCCAGAGATCCATCAAGTAATGGAGTTGGCCATGGCCAGAAAATAGAAGAAAGAGCTACAGCCCTTGATTACAAATCATTGCTTTCTCCAGTGTACAAGCTCCAAAGGAAGAGGTGCTTTTGAGCAACTTCATTCATGGTTTGGGATGAAGGAATGGTCCTTCCTTTAGGCTCTTAAGAGTAACAAAGAGTCCTAGGTGGTTATATTGCCTTACTTCTTATGATTCAATGAGAAAATAGGACAAGGATGAATGCAATAGAAATTCTTTAAAAAGGGATTGGATTTCATTTTAGCTCCATCATCAGCACATAGTAGGTCATCAATTGCCGAATGTTATGAGGATGGTCAGCCAATCTTTAGAATGTATTTGGTGTAATCTCTTGCTAGAATTTGGGACTTAAAATAGACATTTCACAAGATTTTCTTTGTGGGAAAGGAGTTAGCTAAGATATTACACTTTTTAGAATGATAGCATAAAAGCAAACATTGTTGGTGCTTGTGTTAAAGCCTAGAATGTTCTCCAGTCCTCTTCATGTGGTACTTTTTTCCTGACTTATACCAAACATTCGTACAGCTTTGGCCAAAATAACACAAATATTTTGTGAGTCATTTGACATTCAGCTGTTGCTGAAGATGTTAGAAGTACAAGCAAACCTGCTAATCATGGGCAACAAAGCAGCTTAATCCTGGTTGACTGGTGATTTGTTTTGCAGCCTTGAAGCAACAGAGAGATTCAAGTTTATAAAAAGAGGTAAATAGTGGGTTAGAGATTAGAGGCTGAAAAAAGGAAAAGACTTCTCCCCCTTCTTTCCCCCCTCCCCCAGACCACACACTGATAGGGGAATCTTCCTGGAGTAATTATTCCAGAACGTTTCATGTTTCTTTCTCCTCCCCTCCCCTGGCTTTTCCACTGCTCATTCCTCCCCCTCTAGGAGCCACAGAAGGCTTGATTGGCACTTGTCACCACTGATAGAGAAGAAGACGCTTCAGGAAAAAGGGAGGGGCTGAGGAAGGCATCCTCCTCAAAAGCAGTGGGAGTCAAAAGATGATTCTGTCTTTCTGTGTTTTTTTTGTCTCTCTCTAAATTATTCCAATCTGGGTGGTATCTTGGGTAACTGCCATTTGACACAGTTTAAGGGATTGTCTCACTAACACTGTAAAACTGTTTGACAAGAAACGTACTGATTTCCCTACTTATGTAACTGCGATCCCTTTGTATATCACCTTAACAATAAAATAAAATAAAATGTAAAAAGAGAGATCATTGGTATAACCTGACGGGGCTACAAACCAAAGGCAGTTTCATGTTTAAAAAAAGCCTGAAATATTGTTGGACAATGATATCCATTTTTGACTCATTGTTTTGTTCCATCCATCTAAGAGCATCATATTTATTTACTTTAAAAAAAAAGGAAAAGTATGGGGCTGGGAAGGTGGCTCAGTGGTAGAGCGCTTGCCTTGCATGCCTGAGGCCCTGGGTTCGATTCCTCAGCACCACATAAGCAAAAAGAAAAAAGCCGCAAGTGGTGCTGTGGCTCAAGTGGTAGAGTGCTAGCCTTGAGCTGAAGAGCTAAGGGACAGCGCCCAGGCCCAGAGTTAGGCCCCACGACTGGACCAAAAAAAAAAAAGGAAAAGGAAAAGCACTTAGTTGAATTTCTTGAAATAATGGGAGTGATAACTTGGTGCATGTTGGTTGGTGACAAGGCAGAGGTGGAGAAGAAAGATGTGGAAGTTTTCTAGATGTGAAAAATTTTGTTTGGGAGAAATTCTTTGAGCCTGGGGTGTGGCAGGAACATTGGACTAGGTGTTCGGGGACTTGGTTCTAGTCCCAAATACGCTCTTGTCAATCATGAGTCTTAGAACAATGACAGCATCTCTCTAGGGCATATTTTCTTCTGAACAGGTTTAAAGACCATGAAATTATTGAAGCTTATAATTCTTTAGTTTTATCATTTGGAAATACTATTATCTGTCATACCTGTCATAGATCTTCGTGGCTAGAGACTCAGTGGAATATTCAAAACTTCATTTTGACTCAATAACCCTTCATTTGTGCTTCTGCATCAGGCAGTGGGCTGGGTACCACGGGAGGTGGAATGAGGGGCAATGAGTAGGAGAGACAGACAGAGGTATCTCCTATTTCCTATTCCCAAGGACTTCATACTTTTCTCTTGTTGAAGGTCCTTCTTTCTTTTCTAAAATTGGATTTTATATGTCTATATACACTTTTATTTGCAAAATAGTAACATTTACAAATAGTGTGATGCAGAAGCAAGGTCTGATCGACATTATCATTAAAATCAGCAACTGTCCAGTTTTAGATACAAAGAACTGCTAACTACTAAACATTAAAAGATTTAGAAATCCGTATTTCATCATTCATGGTAGGCAACTCAGTGTCCTGTTGCCTCATTTTCTTATTTATTGTTAGTAAAATGGTCTGCACTCTTCCCCTTCCCATCTTCATACCTCTACCCTTCCCCTCATGCCCCCACCTTGAATGTGTTGATTTTGATGGGCTTTGATCTAGTCTTTTGAAAAGATTATACTATTTGAGCTCTCTGTAGAGTATATTATGCTTCACTTAATTCATTTGTAACCACTTGCATACTGCCCAACATGTTTATTATAGATTTATAGGGACATTCTGTCTATCACAAGGCAAGGAAATGATGAAACTTTTGTTTTTTCTGGGTCTGGCTTTCTTCACTTAATACAATTTTTTGCAAGTCTTCCCATTTCCTTACTAATGATATACTATCATTCTTTCTAATAAACTTCCAGTCTGTATATATACCACATTTTCTTTATCTATTTGTCCATTAAGGGGCACCTGAGTTGACTCCATGTCTTGGCTATGGTGAATAGTACTGCAGTGAACCTGGTTGTGCTGATGGCTTTACTGTAACCTTGATTATAACCCATATTTTTTAGGTATGTGAACTAATTTTTTTATCTGAGATCAAAGAGATTTGAATTAAAAATCTCTCCTCCAAGCTGGATGCAGGTGGCTCACCCCTATAATCCTAGGTACTCAGGAGGCTGAGATCTGAGGATCACTGTTCAAATCCAGTGTGTGCAGAAAAGCTCCTGTGAGACTCTTATCTCCAATTAACCACTCAAAAACTGGAAGTGGAGCTGTGGGTCAGTGTGGTAGAGTGCTAGACTTGAGCAAAAGAGCTCAAAGACAACATTCAGCCTTTGAGTTCAAAGCCCACAATTGACAAAAAAAAAGGAAGAAAAAATCTCTACTACTAGCTGTGTGATCATTTAAAAGTTGTTTAATAATTATAAGATGAATAATGATGACAGTGCTATTGAAAGTTTATCTAGCACTTGCATGTATCAGATACTATTCCAAGCAATTGGTACATAATCTAAGCCTCAATTTTCTCATCTAAAAATTACTGATGATAATAAAATGTTCCTTATTGGACTGCAGTGTGACTCTGATACGATAAAATTATGCCACCTCAATAGATGCCAGCTACCATTAATAACTCATAATGATAGACCCATTTCCTTTTTTAACTATATCTGATTTGTGCCTTACCTATTAGTACTTTAAAATATTATAGAAAATCTTTCCATCCAGTATTCAGAACTGCACTGAAGGACTGAGCCATAATTTTAGTGGAAAATGGCAATTAAATATAATTATCTCTAGAAATTTTTCTTTTGCAATCCTCATTCTGTAAATTGGAAAGTTCAGTCTACTATGGAGATGACCAGAAAGTAAAACTTGCCTTTATAATTTTCCCTCTCATAATTATCTTTCATGTATGCATGTAATAGACATGGCTGAGAATTATCTGCTTTGGACACAGAGACCTGAACCACCTGTCATAGTCCACAGCCTGACTTTGATCCAAATGAAAGGTAGACACCTCTGCCCATGTCTTCTGTTGCTGGGTAGCACCAGAATTGTGTAGGACAGACTCAAGGGTCCATTAAAACACTTCCCAAAATACCAAGGCCTCTGGGATCTTTGATGATAAGGGGTAATGTCAGCAGAAACACTTTCATCCAGGTCCAGGAAAGCCATGTGTTTTTTGTTGTTGTTGGTGGTGGTGGTCATGGGGCTTGAACTCTGTGCCTGGGCACTATCCCTCAGCTCTTCAGCTCAAGGTGAGCTCTCTGCCACTTGAGTCACAGCACCACTTCCAGTTTTCTAGTGGTTTATTAGAGATAAGAGTCTCACAGACTTTCCTGCCTGGGCTGACTCTGAGCCATGATCCTCAGATCTCAGCTTGCTGAGTAGCTAGGATTACAGGCATGAGCCACTGGTGCCTGGCTGTATGTCATATTTTTTAAGAACCATCTTTCTGAATCCAATGGTCTGCTGCTACTGCAGAGTCTACAGAGCATTCATTGCATTGGAGAGAAGATTCTTAGGGAGAGGGTTGTGGTCTTGCAGATTTATTCCTGGGGGACATGGTACATATGACCCTCTGCAGAGAAAGAAGTGTTTCTTTAACCATTCTGGTGCCATTTGTTCTGGGAAAGACAAGGTGGTCAAGGTGTCCAGTGGTGGCGGTGGCAGCATGATATGAATGTGAACTTCATTCTATGGGCCAACTTAACAGAGTAGTGAATCTATTAATGAGATCACAGGGGCTTTTCAGTAGTCTTTTTGGACTATGATAGTAGATTCCATGCAACAAAGAACAGTCTGTACATCCCATCTCAAGATATCCTGGAGAAGATCTGCTCTTCTTTTGGTTAATTTTGGTATGTTCTAATCTTAACATTGGGAATAACTTTTTCTATTAACAGCTCACTGGCTTAAGTTTATTAAATATAGTGTGCCATTTCCTGAGCAAACCACACCTGTATCAGGTGATCTGGGATTTTATCATTGAAATGAAGCTGGACCCAATCAGAGAAAACTAGATTTGTCAACAATGTGGAAAAGGAGATGTTCAGACTGTTGTTTGATGCATCATTTTTTCTCCCTTCCAAAGCTAAGTATCATATCACAAACTTTCATGAAGCACCTTTACTAACCTCCAAGTCATCCTCACAGAACAAAAGGAAAAAGTGAGAAATCATGAACCTGTCCTAGTTGATTGCATAATAAAGTCTTAGTCCATTTTCTGTTACTATAAAAGTGTCCCTCTGGCTGGTGAATTCATAAAATGAAATTTGTTTTCCCCAGTTCTGAAGGCTGTAGAATCCCATAGCAAAGTGTTTGCATCTCATGAAGGCCTGTGTGCTGTGTGATCCCTTGACAGGAAGCAGAGAAAGAATTCATGACCTGGGCCCAAACCCTCTTTTTTTTTTTTATAACTAACCCATACCAGTGATAATGGCCTTAATCTATTATTAAGGGTGGTGCCCAATCATTTATTTATCTTTTAAAGTTCCCACCTCTCAAAACTGTTGCATGGGGGATTAAATTTTTGACACATGAACTATAAGGGACATATTGAAATCACAGTATATGGAACTTTTCTGTTTGTGTTTTGTAATATCAGGGAGACTGATTTATTATTATTATTATTATTATTATTATTATTATTATTATTATTATTATTTTAATTCTAAGTCCCTAGTTATGGAACCCAAGGTGTAAGTTTTCTAGGTCAAGCTGAGTAGAACCAAGCTTAAGATTACAATTTACCAGGTGTACAAACTGATTCACTGGAATAATTGATGAAGCATTATTTATGAAGTGCTTAAAGTGGTATTGATTGCTGTAGAGAAGGGCTTAATAAGGGATAGCCATCATAATTATTAATAAAGATCATTGTCCTTTTCTTTTCTCATTGGATAATAGGGCTGAAAAATAACTGGTCCACATTTTCTGAGTCTACATGATGTACATTAATCTTAGGCAGGAAGAATAGAAGTCTGAGGATGAGGACCTTACAAACCAAAAGTTTCCAGGCAAGGAGAAACAGAAGCCATATTGAGAAGTGACTCACAGTGTTGTGTGAGTGTGTGTGTGTGTGTGTGTGTGTGTGTGTGTGTGTGTGTGTGTGTGTGTGTGTGTGTGTGTGTTGGGGAAGAATCATGAATATACAAATGTAGAAGATTATGCAAATGAAATTGAAATGATTTGGCTAAAGAGCAGGTTGGCCAAAGAGGAAAATATAATTACAGTTCTTGACTCAGCAAAGAACAGTATTTACCTATTACACATGTGGCATTGATTTAACTAAAAATCATGGGATAATAATAATTTGAAATAACAGAAGAGGGAAAGAAAATAGGCTTCAGGAGCCTATAATTGGCCATTTCTAACCTTTCCACAAAAGAAGACAGGAGAAAAAGGTTACCAAGGATATATCAGGAGAAGCAAATGCTTTAGAAATATGGGATAAAATAGCTAAGAGTCCAGGAGGGAGTGTCTTTAATGAGTGGGGCTTAGAACTGAGAGACAGGACACTGCTAAGTTTTGTTCTAATGTGATAATTCTATTTAATCTTACTAAACTATGATCATTTGGGTCCTTGAATAAAGGAAAGATATAATTATGTAAGGAAAGAAATTTCTTGGAGTGAGGAAGTACTTCTTTCCACCCACATGTAGAAGGCAGTCACTAAGCTGAAAGTTCAAGCCAGATCTGAAGACTTACCAGCCTGACCATTTACAAAAGGGAAAAGCAAGAAGCTTGGATCACTAGGCAAGAAATGGAAGTTTGACATTCTGGATTTCACTGGGAGATAACTGCAGAAATGAGGGTTTCTCTAGACTTCTTTTAGCCCAATTCTGGCCTTTGTATGGTAATTCAGAAATGGATGACACTGATAGAATATTATTAACTTGCAAATCACTTTGGGGGTGGCACTAGTAACTGGGGCTTGAACTTAAGGCTTGGTGCTGTCATTTAGTTTTTTTTTTTACTCAAGGCTGGTGGTCTACCACTTGAGGCATACTTCCATTTCTGGCTTTTGGGTGGCTACTTGGAGATCAGAGTCTCACAGACTTTCCTGCCTGGGTTGGCTTTGAATCTCAATCCTCAAATCTCAGCCTCCTGAGTAGCTAGGCTTACAATCATGATTAATTGTATACCCTCAGAGTTGTATCCTACAAACTAACAAACTGAAACCAGAGAACACATTGTCTAGAAAGGGGTAAAAGTACTTTAAAGGTCCAAGCTGGAGTATTCTTTTCTGGTGTGCCTCTTGGTCTCTGTTGCAAGGAGATACATGTCTTTGTCACATCATGAATGAATATCTCACAGATTGAATACATTGGAAAGTACTGACATTTTAGGGGATTTTTGTGAGGGGACACTGCCTATTACACAAATATCACTTATTACACATCATTAAGTTACATCATCACATTAAGATACAGATGGCAAGAGTACATTCTGAAGAAAGTTGTTGTGTTTGAAAAAAATTGACATTTCACATCATAAGGAGTAACTGCTTACCTCCCAAATCACATTAATGCTCCAAAAAATTCATTATGTATTTGCTCTTAGTATTTATTATTATTTTACTCTACTTTTTTTTTAAAGATCAAACTTAAGCAATAGGACTCTGGAAGGGAGAGCTCATCTGGACTAAATTGAAACCTTACCAGTCAATCCAGACTTGGGTAAGCGGAATTTTACTTTGTTTCTATGAAAATGGGATTAGAAAAGAAAAAGGATAATTCTTCTTCACTTTTAGAGCACTGGGCTTTTATAATGAGTAGCACTAAGCCCATTTTACATCACACAGAATTTGGCACTGCACCTGCTACAGTGTCAGCAAATTGAGCAAAAGTAATCAAACAGGAAAGGAAGAAGTTACTGAAAACCAGTCTTGCCAAAGATTAAAGGGGTGAGAGGGTGGAGAATCAGAACATTTTCTTCTGCCAATATGTAGGTGAAGAATGAAATTGTTGTTGTTCTGAGTAGTAGACTTTTAAAGCGAATCTGACCAGAGTCTGTACAAATGTGTCTAAGATAAGGCCCCAAATTTAATCTCTGTGGGGGGAAAAATCAATCTTAATTCCTTTCATCCTAATTTGATCCTTTCCTCTGTTAAGTTTTGCTTTAGTCAAGAAATTTCTTGTTGGTCTACTTTTTTTTTGGTAGGATAGAAAAACACTTTGGGGTTTCTATAAATGTAATGGTTCTTGAGATAACCATTTCATGGTACATTGCACATCAAAACAAGCAACCTGCGTTCTCCATACAAGAGGGTGGGTGGGTGGGGAGACCCAACGCGGGAGGGGAGTGGGGATCCATAGACCCCAGAAGTAATCAGATAAAGCTAGTGGCTTGGTATTAGTGTGTTAGCTTTGTCTAAGTCCTGGCATCATCAATAGGCCAGCCTTCTCTTCATTTGTCACCCCAGCGCACCTTTTGTGAGAACCATTTCCCATTGGTATTACCCAGAGCTTGGAGTCGATAGCCGACTAGCCTCTTCACTTGTACCATTATTTCCAGCAAGCTTGCTACATCTGCAATCAATCCTGGAGGATTTGGGGGGGCGGGGCAGGCAGCGGAATTATGAGTGACAGGATGAGGTGATAAGACCTAAATTCAGCTGCAACAAAAGCCCTGCCTGGCTTGATGTGGCCTAAACCATAGCATACCAAGATTTGATTTGATCAAGATTTTTGCCAGCTGTCACAGAGAGTGCGTGCAAGTTAAAAATGAAGCCAGGAACATTTTCCTCATACTCTGTGAAGCCCCCTCCTGATTTCCAGTGGTGAAAACTCTCTTTTCTTCACCTCTTCATGTGGTGGTGGAGGGAAGCTGAGGATATTCAAGAAAAGGTGTTAAATGAGTCTTCTCCCCCTCCCCCCCCCCCCCCCACTGCCTTGTGCTCTGGAGCTGTTTCAAGTGATAGGCTCAGGAGAAAACTCAAGCTCTGGCTTTGTACAGCAGTCAGACAATTTTCAGGTGTGAGAGCAAGAAATGTGGTTTAATCAAAATTTCTCAGCTTGGTTGCAAAGGGGCTGTGATGAGCTCTTCAAAGCAGAGTTGCTTTCCAGCAAGCTGAAATCCATGGCTGTTTTGTTTTATTTTTTAATCTAATTTTTGTTCTCCTTTTGGGTTTTAATTTTTGCTTTCAGCCAGAAATCCTGAAGTTAGGAGTGATGTTTGCTTATCAGTAAGGGCACATGATATGTGTGTGTGTGTGTGTGTGTGTGTGTGTGTGTGTGTGTGTGTGTTTCATCATTGAAATGAAGGGAGACAGTTCAACTGCTGAAAAACACTATAATCTGCACAGTTGATTGGAGATTTGTTTTCATGAGATGCTCAGTATTTCAGGATACCCTGCTAGGACTCTGTGCCAGCTAGAAAAATCTGCATTATGTCTTAATAACAAAAAATTCTAAATTTTCAAGAGCTCACAACAGATGTGAATCTGTTGGTCATCTCTAGGATGCAGGTGAATGGAGAAACTTTACCTGTATGTTGCTTGTCTCATGATGGAGAAAGAAGGAGAATGACAAGTCATGTGATGACTCAGAAATCACATTCAAAAGCACCTGTCATTTCCACTCATAAGTCCTTGACCAAAACATGTCCCAGAGAAAGCCTTTCTATCATGAAATTCTAGAGAAAAGAATTCTATGAGAGGGAAGCAGGGCTACTCGGAAGCAGGGACATAATGTCTGACAGGCCGCAGTTTCCATGTCTATAGTAATAAGTTGGGCATGTCTAATGCTATCTGTTAGCAATATAAGGCAGCAATTCTAGCTATGAAAAGTCCTCAGTGCAGAATATCATCTAATATGGCTAATGAATGCAAGTCTCACCTCAGCTGCTAAAAGATATATATATATATATATATATATATATATACATATATATATATAGAGAGAGAGAGAGAGAGAAAGATATAAAGTACCTATATAATGAATGTATATAGTACAATATGCATATACAACATACATGTTTATATTATATATACAAATGTGTATATATGTATATATATATATATAGATCACAGTACAGAAGAATGTGAAAAATAAGTAAAAAAGCAAAGAAACCAGGAGAAACTATTTATTTTATTTTTTTAATTTATTGTGAAAATACCGTACAGAGGGGTTACAATTACAAAGGCAAGATAATGAGTATATTTCTTATCAAGCATTGTAACCTCCTCCTTTGTTTCCCCTTCCAATCCTCCTCGCTGCCCCCTCCCAATCCTCCTCTCCCCCTACCCCCCAACCCCCGCCAAAGTTGTAAAGTTCTTTTTTCCACATAACGACTTGTACAATTCATTGTTGCAATGGATCCACCTGTATCCCTATTTAAACGATTTGTTTTTTCCCTTCCCCTCCACAAATTAAACCAACCTCAAATACAGTGAAAGCAGGGGTTATACCATGGGGGAGGGACATACAAAGCAACAAAGAAATAATCTTATAAATGTGTTAGAAACAATCACCTGAAAGAAAAAAAGAACATTTGAATACATATCTTAGGGTTCATTTCCCTAACATCAACTTATCTGACCTTTTCTACTTGACTCAGACATATACTATTTATTGCAAATAAGGGAAACCATGGGACCTAAGTTTCTTTGGGCCTGGCTTACTTCACTTAATATAATTTTTTCCAAGTCTTTCCATTTCCTAACAAATGGGGCAATGTCATTCTTTCTGATGGAGGCATAGAATTCCATTGTGTATATATACCACATTTTCTTGATTCATTCATCTACTGAGGGGCATCTAGGTTGGTTCTATATCTTAGCTATGGTAAATAATGCTGCAATAAACATAGTTGTGCTGATAGCTTTAGTGTGGCCTTGTTTTTGATCATTTGGGTAAATGCCCAAAAGTGGGATTGCTGGGTCATAGGGGAGCTCTATGTGGAGTCTTTTGAGGAACCTCCATACTGCTTTCCAAAGTGATTGAACAAGTTTACACTCCCACCAACAATGCAGTAAGGTTCCCTTCTGTCCACATCCCCTCCAGCATCTGTTGTTATTAGAGTTCTTGATTATAGCCATTATAACTGGGGTAAGGTGGTATCTCAATGTTGTTTTGATTTGCATTTCTTTTATGGCTGGGGAGGTTGAGCATTTCTTCATGTGTCTATTGGCCATCCTTCTTTCCTCTTCAGAGAAGTTTCTCTTTAAGTCTTTAGCCCACTTATCTATTGGGCAGTTGTTTCTTTAAAGATTTGTTGTTGGGGGAATTAATTTTTTGAGTTCCAGGTATATTTTAGATATGAGACCCTTGTCTGTTGTAAGGCTAGTGAAGATCTTCTCCTACTCCGTGGGCTTTCTATTAATCTTGCTAGCTATGTCCTTTGCCATGCTGAAGCTCTGCAATTTCATGCAATCCCATTTGTCCAACCTTTCTTTGATTTGTTGTGTTGCTGGGTCCCTATTAAGAAAATTGCGGCCTGTGCCAACGAGTCCTAGGGTTGGAGAAACTATTTTCAAGTATACTTTATTTCATATAAAACTAAAAAGTTTATTGCCTCCATTAGCAAGAATAGAAGTAACTTTTCAGTCCTTTTCATGGTCTGTGAAATATAATGCTTATGAGAGCTGAAAAGATGACTGTATTATAGAAATAATGTCTATGCAATTACCAATCAGCTAAAAACCCTATATAAAACAATAGCAATATCTTCAAAGTCCCTCACAATGCCTTTTCCTGCCTTTCTTTCAAAGATAGCAAGGTTGTGTTAGAGTTTCCCATGTATAGATTCCGAAGTGGAATATTGCTAGTGGTAAGTTTACTGGGGGTATTGTCAGGAGATACATGTGGTGGGAAATCAGGATGACAGTTGAATAGAAAAAGGAGCTGGACTACACTATTCTTTGCTGCAATCCTAGCCAGCTCTCCACGGGATGAGGATAGGCTAACTGTCCTGTACTTGCTCTAATAGGAAGCAGGTAAGATGGGCCTTTATGTTCCCATATCAACCCATACTGGACACTAATCATTGGCATGAGTATCACCTCAGGAAGGTATGTAACTTGGGATGAGGCAGTTCCCTGTAGTTCAGAGTCATTCTCAGTGAGCTGTCAGCAGAAAATATTTTCATCAGTGAGAATAAAGCAGGACTTGTGTTTCCATTGCTTCACAATCCCATCCATGTTGAATATGCTATTCACTGTTGCTTTTATTATAGCCATCTGGTGGATGTCAAGCCATGTCTCATTGTGGTCTTATTTTCTATTTTCCTGATGTTTATAAGCAATCAGAGAACCTTTCCAGGGGATTTCATATTCCTTTATTTCTATGATTACCTTTCTCTTATTGATTCAAAATCTTCAGATTTGTATGTTGTAGACGTATTACAAATTAGATAAGTAATGCTTTTATGCTTTTTTTGTGACTGTCCTTTAGTCCTCTTTTCAATGTCTCAGAAGATCTTCATTTTAAAAGTAATCAGTTTAACTCTTTTACTTGGTTAGTGAATTTGTGTCTATGTGTCCAGTATATTGTACTTATGTGTGCATATTTAGTCAAGATTCAGATATCTTGGAAAAAATACTGTCTCAGGAAGTTCTGTAATGAGAAAGATCTTGTGATATTCTTTCCTTAAAAGAATCCACTCAGCATCTAGAAAGAGAAGTAATTTTCCTAGCAAGAAAAAAATTTTACCTTCATTTGCATTCTAAGTTCTTTTTGCTGTGACCATTGAGCTATAAGAAGACAAACTAGTTATGTAACTAAACATAGAACTCTACTTTTCAAGGCTGTATAAATGCTAAGTATATTTAGCTAATGTTTCAAAGTTGCAATGTTTTGTCAGTAGAGACAATCATTGCAATAATTTAAAGAAAATCAATTAGCTCTTAGCATGAAGCAGCAAAGAAAATCTTGCTAGGTATAAGTTGGAAAAACGAAGAGATTCAAACGGTTTCAGTGAGTTCATGGATTGATGGCTTTATAATGGGATTATTTAAAGAAGGTTAGAGTTTGGGGGTCTGTTTATAACCCTTTAAGAGCTGTGTTATTTGGGGCAGTGACTCCTACTGGTTCCTTAAAGCCATCTCATTGGATATAATTAGTAAGGCTGTTTGACCCAAACATATTCAAACTGCTAATTCCCCAAAGCATTTCCCAGAGCCAAAAAGGTAGGTACAGATTTAAGGCAATAAAGCTGTGCCTGCAGGATGGAGCTGGGACCTTTGCATCTTGTTAGGTTTTGCCAGTTGGACAAGAAATTTGTCCTCACTGATGTTATAACTTGTTGAGGAAAGGCAATCGGATCCAGATGCTGTGCTTCTCCCCAAAGAAAAGTTTTCTTCCAAAAATAAGTTCTAGCCAGTTGCTGGTGGCTCAACCCTACAATTCTAACTACTCAGAAGGCTGACATCTGAGGATCATGATTGGAAGTCAGCATAGGCAGAAAAGTTCCCGAGATACCTATGTCCAATTAACCAGCAAAAAGTCAGAAATGGAGCTATGGTTCAAGTGGTAGAGTGCTAACCTTCAATAAATGGCTCAGGAATGGCGCCTAGGCCCTGAGTTCAAACCCCAGGACTGGCTTTGCTATTTGGTGGCATAAAAGGTTAAGTGCTCATCTTCCCTAGGGATTCAATCTCGGTTTTTCATCGACACTGGGTTATGGAAATCAGCTGAGGATTACTGGGATCCAGTAACCACACTTTTCCTTTTGTTGCTAAACTGAGACCTGGCAATACTTTGCAACTGACTATGGTAGAAGGATATCTATGTTAGAATGGTTAGCAGAAGGATATTTATGCTAGTATGGTTGGGAAATCTAATCAGTCATTTTACTGCAGTACAGTATTGCTATTGGTGATTTCTCATCTTTGTGTCCTTGTCCCAGGAACGGATCCCACCAGATGGCAAAGCAAAGATTTCTTGAGTAAAATTCTTGCTTTAAAATGGAGCATATGAACATATGTAAAAAAAGATTCTAATTAAGATCCGAGAGAACCAGATCTCCCTTTACTTGACTTGATTCTTGCCAGCCTTAGAGATGCTTGGGGATGGCTGGATACTTCCCAGGTTGCCACAGGAAATCATTGTTCTAGAGACCAGAAATACTTCCCTGGATAAACCCAAGAGTTCAGAAAGAAGAAATGCTAGGGTCTGTCATTCTATATCTGGTAGAGTTATGATTATTATTGTTATTTTGCTGGTACTGGAGCTTGAACTCAGGGCCTGGGAGCTGTCCCTTAGCTTTTTCATTCTTGAGTGACAGCTCCACTTCTAAGATTTGCCATTTAATCGGAAATAACAGTCTCGTGCTCTTTCCTTTCTACCCTAGTTAGCTTCAAACTACAAACTTAAGATCTTAGCCTCCTGAGTAGCTAGGATTACAGATGTGAGTCACCAGTGTCCACACTGAGTTACTTTTACTAAAGTGCATTTGGATAGGAAAACAAAACAGGCACGAAAAACTAATTTTACTTCTGTTTTACTGAGATGTTATTCACAACACTAAATTTAAAATTCAACATTCTTTTTATTTAATTTTTAACATACAAAACAGTGTGTATAATTAGCACATAGATTTGATAAGTTTGGAGGTAATTAGAGATCTCTGAAACCATCTCTAATTCTATACTGTAAACTTACCCAGCACCTCCAAAAATTTCCTCGTGTGTGTGTGTGTGTGTGTGTGTGTGTGTGTGTGTGTGTGTGTGTGTGTGTGATGAGAACACAATATCTACCCTCTTGGTACATTTTAAGTTTACAGTAACATACACTGTACTATATAGATTTCTGAAACTCAATATGTTGAGTAATTAAAACTGTGATATTCTAGTACTTCCTTGTCTCCTTTTCAGTCTTTGCTTCTGTGAGTTTGACTGTTTAGACTTGTCATATAAATGGAGACATATAGTATTTGTTTTATTGTGTCTGGCTTATTTCCCTCAGTGTCATGTCTTCCAACTTCATCTAGGCTATTTTGAATGGTGGAATTCCTTCCTTTGAAGCTGAATAATATGTCATTACATCGATATACCACATTTTACTTATCCATCCCTCAACCAGTGGGCATTGGATTTGCTACTGGAATTTTTAATCACCATTTTGTTGAAGCTGTAGATTGCTTGGAATAATATGGACATATCAGTTATAATATCAGTTATAATATCAGTTATAATATCAGTTCCACTGGAACCATCTGTACTCACTACTACAGATTTCTTTATGATTTCCATAAGATATGCACAATATTTTTGTTCATTACTATCTTGAACTGGTGATTTCAGTCACAATAGAAAACAATATTTTTACCAATACCCATATTTTGTATTTATGAAGTCTCAATTCACTTCTTTTTATATGGCATTTCCATCCTTGAACAGCCTTTTTTAAAATTATATCTATTTTTTAGTACATTTGTCTTTTAATTTTTATATCAGAGTTAAAAGTGGTTATACCTTTACAACTTCACATTATTTTGTGTTTGCCTATGTGTTTAGATTTACTCCTGAGATTTATACTTTTATGAATGTTTGGGAAGACCTTATGTGATTGACACCATGCCATAGACTTGAGTCCCAGATAGCATAAAAGGGGAAGAAGAAGAAAGAATGAACCCTGTTAGCACACACATTCCCCCCCCCGTCTCTGTCTCTGTCTCTGTGTGTCTGTGTGTCTGTCTCTCTCTCTCTCCCTCTCTCTCTCTCTCTCTCTCTCTCTCTCTCTCTCTCTCTCTCTCTCTCTCTCTCTCTCTCTCTCTCTCTCTCTCTCTCTCTCTCACACACACACACACATCTGCCATATGGTGGGTAATTTTCCTCCTCCATGCCCTTGAACCTGGAATGTTCTGCATCACCATAGTCTTAGAAACATGGAATCAGCTTAATCTGGATTGAAACCTCTGAGACTGTGTGCCAAAATAAATCCTCCTCCCTTTAAGTTTGATCTCTATCAATTATATTTCCTAGTTGTCATAAGAATGTACAAATTTGACTAACACACTATAAAATTGTATACAACTCAGTGTACACACAGACACACATACGTGTGAAAAAGGAAATTTTAATGAATGGATTGAATGAACACTGAGTTGATAAGTTATTTTGCAATATGTCATCACTGAAGAAAAAGGGATAAAAATTATAGAGTATTTCTCCACAATATGACTTATAACTTCATTGCAATCTGTAATTCTCTGCATAAAAATAGGAAGGAGAGTTGAAGGTGGTCGTGAAACCTGCCAGTAGTCAGTGTACCACTAATGAAACAATTATTAATCATCTTTTCGATCCTGCTCCCACCCTTGGCCACTCGCACATGAATTCTAAACATGGTTCTGTGGACCTAACTACTCCTGCTCTGCTCATCTTTAGATTTTGCCTTTTGATACCTGTGTGAACAAGCCTAGGTCCATCAGATAACTAATCCCTGCTCAGCTGGTAACTTTCAGATATCATAATCATCTACAAGTTCCTAAAGATGCTTAAGTGCAGATTCTCTGGCCTATTATTTCAGGACATAGAAGTAAAACTGAGAGCAATGAAAGCACACATAGAATTGAAATCCTGCTTCTGATTTTTTTTTTTTTGTCTATCGTGGGGCTTGAACTCTGGGCCTAGGTGCTGTCCCTCAGCTCTTCAGCTCAAGGCTACCACTCAACCACTTGAGTCACAGTGCCACTTCTGTTGGTTTATTGGACATAAGTGTCTCACGGACTTTCCTGCCTGGGTTGCCTTTGAACCGTGATCCTCAGATCTCAGCCTCCTGAGTAGCTAGGATTACAGGTGTGAGCCACCAGTGCCCTGCTAAATTTTAAATTATTTTTTTTCTGTTTTGTTTGTCATGGGGCTTGAACTCTGGGCCTGGGTGCTGTCCCTCAGCTCTTCAACTCAAGGCTAGAATTCTACCACTTGAGCCACAGCACCACTTCTGCCTTTTTCTGTTTGTGTGGTTCTGAGGAATCGAACCTAGGGCCTCATGCATGTGAGGCAAGCACTCTATCACTGAGCCACCTTCTCAGCCCAAGCTTTTGAATTTTTGAACAACCTAAATGAGGAAAGAAAAGATCAGTGTCCATAAGATAAAAATTAAAAAAGAAATTAGCAATAGAAGAAGAACAGATTCATGTCATAAACCATCCAACAGGAATAACCATAGGAGTTAGGTATTGTGAAATACACCTGTAATGCCAGTAGCTAGGAGCTTAGATAGAAAGAGAACAAGTTCAAGTTCAACCTGGTGAGACTCTGTTTCAGAAAAATAACAAAACACGACACAAAAACAAAAAAACCCAAACATCAAAAAAAAACAATCGCTAGAAGAATATTCTGGGCAACATAATAAACATACCCAGTAGCATTCTTACAATGGGCACGTGACAAAATGCGAAGTATCTTTCTCTACAAGTAAACTCTATGTACGCTTATGGCATTTTCCCAAGGTTCATTTAACATTTTATTAAATGTGTCTTAATTCTCCAGTCGCTGGAGCAATGCAAGCAGAGGAAAGGTATAGTGTTTGAGGTTTCATGGGAAGGTAGATAAGTGGAGTAGTTACCTACATTTTAAGCACTCTCTGTAAATGCTATTCCTTTGATAAATCTGATCGCTATGATGAGCTTAGGTAGTACAGGTACAGAGTAGTGTTTGCTGGTGAAAGAAGATTACTATACAGGTGCTTTTATAGTTAATGTAGAATTAACATAAACTATGGGTTCCCATGAGAACCTGTTTCCGTTGGATTAGCTTCTCCTTTTCAACTCACACAAACTTCTGCTGTTCCCAGCTGAAATAGCAACAATGCCACAGCTCTACCACCTCTGCCTTCCCCCCTCTATGGAATGAAATCTTTTTCTTTATAAGGCTCACCTAACAAGATCCTGCATGGCCAAGGGTCACTCATATGACATTAGTGTTTTTGTACTGCTTTCTTTCTTTAATTTCATATCCACCTCTAGAAGAGTGTTCCATAATTCAATCTCAGTTACCCATCAGCATTTTTTCAATAAGTTAGGATAGGGCATAGATACAAATAGTTAACATATTTTGAATGCAAATCCCTGGGTTCTACTCACCAGGAGGGAGGGAATTCTAGAATTTGCATTTTTGTAAGCAAACTGTATGGTCTTGACTGAAGAGGGCTGTCATTATCTTTATTCAGGGGCTTTTCCTCAGATTCAAATTCTACTCAGAACTCCATTTTAGCCAATTGATCCTGTTCCTTTTCTACTTTCAATATTCAACAATAAAACGATGTGTCAAATCAGCATTTCTCTACCTCTAGATCATTATTGCTTTTTAAAATTTTCTTCTTACTTTCTAGTTACCTCATCATGAAAATTTGCTGCCACTATAGATATATTTAGTAACGTGGCCTGTGGAAGAGCCACCGACTATTGTAATGCTCATTTCCCACTGTACCCACCAATAATTCATTTTGATCTCCTTAGAGAGTATGTGGACTCCAGTAGAAATGCATGGTTTAAGTCAAGGGCTTTCAGTCTTCCTCATTCGCTCTTTCAGTGAGCCCCCAGAATTCTCTGCTGCTTAGTTGATCTTCCACCTCCTCCTTCAAGCCTTCCTGGAGGCCCTCTGTTGGCCAACAGCACTACTCCCTAAGCTAGAAATTTGAGAATTATCCTCGCCTCTCCCCTCCCCCAGACCTGCTCATTTTCTCTATTAGCCTTAACTAACATGAATTTCATTCCTCATTTCAACCCCTAAGTCTTTCATTCTGAATTCTGATTCTTTTCTTCCCTGAGTGGCTGTAGTCATCTACTAGCCATTCTCCCATTACTAGTGTTCAAGTCTTGTTTCTGCCAAGACCCAACTGCATGTAGATCTGATCTCCTCCCACCCTGCTTTGGTCTTCAATGGCTTCCTTTTGCCCAGGGGATGAAGTACAGATGCTTTAAGTTGGGAGCCAAATGTTCCTAGATTTAGTGCCTTATTGTGTTTCTCTGTTTCATCTCCCCTTTTTCTGTTCTCATTTTGTGGTGGAGTTATATGAAATAATTACTCTTGGACCACTTAGCCTTTTATCACATCAATCCTATTCCCTGGAAGTTCCTTCTCACTTTGTTACCTGGCTTATGCCTCCATATTCTTCCAAATTCAGCCCAGTCTTCACCCCCTTAGAGAACCATCTCTGAGAGCCCTAAACTGTGCTAAACTCTCCTTCCTGCTAGTATTAAGCCACTCTGAGCTTCTCCTGTTTCACTCCTATTAAATCCCAAACCTTACTCATTGGTAACCACAGTCGCTTCTGTTTATCTCTCTAACAGAAGCTAACAGAGTGGTTGGCCCATGACAAATGTTCGATAAAATATTTGTTGAATGAAACTTGACTGGCCTTCCCAAGGTTGAGGATACTAATTAGTATTAAAATGCACGCAAAAGCAGGTGTCCAGGAAGGAAATAGAAAATACAGGCCTTGAGAATCCACCAATGAGCCAATTGCTTCTAAATAATTCAGATGGGACCAGAGTTGTTCCTGAAAGAAGGCAAAACAACTGGTCAGTTCATTGGAAAAATCAGCCAGTTGGCATGGTAGAGACCAAAACATTGAACTAGTCATTTCAATGGACTTGGAGCTTTGCAGCAGGTGCACACACAGTCTGCGATGGGCAAAGTTACTGATCATTCTTTGTTTCTTTTTACTTTTTCTTCTTCCTTTTTCCCCTCATGTACCTCACAACTTATGCTGACGTTTTAACAGTTGTATAAAAACACAAACAGCAAAAAGCATTTGTGTGTTGAGCAAACTCTCTAATTTCCATAGAAAACAAATATTGCCTACATGGAAAATCTCACATGTGAAGACAGGTTGAACCAAGAGACTCGAAAGCACTATTTTAGGTTTGGGACACGTGGCCTCTTGGCTGAATGGACAGAAAGTCTGAATGTGCAAGTGCAGCTAACAAAACGACCAAACAAGACGTCCATTCTCACTGCCCACAGACCACCACTCAGAGTCTTGCTCTCCTACGGGTTCTACATGCTAAATAACTCCCATTATTCCTTTGCATTGACTTGGTGGCTCGAGCCAGGTGAAAACACAATTGACCCAAACAGCCAAACCGAACTGCAAACTTCCCTAACGAGGTGGTTTATTTTCCAATCTCAGTCAGCATTGTAAGGCCTTCCGTGAGTGCTACTTTCTCAAACTGTGTCTTTTATGTAAAAGAAAAAAAATTATTAAAGAAAGGTGGGGGTAGGCAGCAAAGGGGTCCTTTAATGGACTGCTTTCTACTTTTTGTGGTGTTGTAGGCTTTCTTACAGGCGACTTTTTGGCAAATACTGCATCTTCAGCCAGGAGAAGTTGGCTGAGTACAAAAGGGCTTTTGAAGCAGGGAGTGTAAATTCAGACTCCTTTTCTTTCTTCCTTCCTTCCTTTCTTTGCCTTCTCTCTTCTTTTCTGTCTGGAGTCTGCTTAGTAGAAATAATAAGCACCAATTGCTTGCAGTGCACGTCTGAATTACTCAAACATCAAATGTAACTTTAGAAAGGAGACATGTTGTATTCTTTTCTGCAGAAGCTTCCTTAACTATTCCTTATCTACATGTTATCATGAGGCTGAGCGATGTACTGCTAGTCAGAGCACACACATGCATGCGCACACATGCCCCCCCCACAAGGCCATTAAACAAATTAAAAGGGATGGGGATGACTAATACAGTACCCTTGGAATCCTCAATTTGATTAGTGTGAGTTTAATACACAAAAGCAGCGCCGGAGAAGGAGGGGAGGCAAACTGCTCTTTAATAACTGGTACAATTAAATTATGGTGATGAATTTAAGTATTCTGGGCTTCTTAAAGGAGTCTTATTATCTGATTACTTATAAAAGAAGGCCAGCTTTGAGCAGAGTTTCTGGGAATGCCCCTGGAAGATTCACAGAGACAGTTCTATGTTTTTAGCTGATATTTCTTTTCTCTTTCTGAACTTGCTTCTGTGTTTCTCAAGATTCCTCTCCACGGCTTCCTCTCTTCAGCTTTCAGGAAGCCTGGAGTCAGACAATGAAGTGAAGGTGTTAAAGACCAGTTTCTTCTTCAGTGGTTATCTGGGTACATTGGAGTTTACTGTACTTTAGGTGTGGAGAGCCATGTTGGTTTTTTCCTTTATAGAAGCCAGTTTTGCCTCAAGAATTGACATACTATATTAAATATGAATGGATGAATACTAATAATGACAGAGAAGAGGAAGGAAACTTGTTTCATGGAAGACATTGGTATGAGAGAAATGACAGCAATGTAAAGGGTAATGAAAATTACAAAGTCTTCTGCTATAAAGGTCTAAGACACAGGAGAAAGGCAAAAGCCAGTAGTGTAAAGCACCAAACTGGTCTGGAAAAGCATAGCAAGGGATTCCATGAGCCATTGGACAGAAGCTTGCAGATGCCTAGTTTTCTACCAGAAATCATGATTCAGTAAGTTCAGCGTTAGTGAGAAGCAGAGTTTCTTGACACGTGAACTCTACTTAGGACTGTCTCTATAAAATTGCTGAGTTGAGAATTCAGCTTTTTTACTGGCTCCCAAAATGAACTCCAGCTTATCACTTAGACTCTCTGAGCCTCTGTGTCCTCATTTGCAAAATGAGAGTATTAAATTATACTTTTGATTTGGTATATAGATCACAAAAATACCATAAAAATGTGTACCAAATAATGTGGATTTAATTAAGTGTTCTAACAGCTCTGGGACCTTGAACAAATCACCAAACTCTTGGCTACCTTATGTTTGATCAGTAACGGAGAGACCTATCGTGGCTTATCTCTACCAGCCCCTGTGACGCTAGTTCCTAAATGACCCATTTCATTCCTGGAGAGAGGAGGACACACTTCCAAATCATGTTGTTTAGGACAAACTCTGTCTGTGGAGTTTAATAATTGGGCAATCCAAACTAACACACCCATGGAAGTTATGTGATGAAAATTTTAATTATTAACCATAGGGTAATGAGTTCAAGAGCTACCCTTGATGAAATTCACATTATAAACACAAAAGAGGTTAATGTTAGCTTTAGGACTGAGTGATTGCACCATGTTCTTCTTCTGAAAAAAAATTCTAGGAGAAAAATATCCAAAACTGTTCAGAAGATATTATAGAATAGAAATATCTTTGAAAGAAGTGGGTTGAGGGGAGCTTTAAGAGGGAATCATTTATCTGGGATTCATCCAATTCAAGAGAAGATACAGCTTAGATAAGATGACCAGCATATAAATCAGGGACCAGAAATTAATGATTTGAGCCAAAGTAGATGAGATTATTTAGGAAAAGCTTTGATTTGAAGAAACACAAAATACTCCAGTGTATCTTTAGTCACATGATAGCCTATGTTTAGAATAGTAAAGTTAACTGTATTTATGTCTTATAAGTGACAATGAAGTTCCTTGCAGGTGTTTTCTTTATTTTATTTTCCTGTAAAGATGCTGTACTAAGAGGTTATACTTACATCAGTAAGGTAATGAGTACATTTCTTGTCGAGCATTGTTACCCCCTCCTTTGTTTTTTCTTACACTTATCCCTTCCTTCCCCTTCCTCCCCCCCCCCAAAGTTGCAAAGTTGTAAACTTCATTTCCAACATAGTGTCTTGTGTCATTGTTGCAATGGGCCATGCTGAAACAAGGACATAGGTTTTTTTTTTTAATCTTTTGTTCTATTGGAAAGGAATTTCTGTGGTCCTGATTTGAGCTTGCAGGACCTTGGTACCTGGGGCTTGGCCAAATTGGGAAAAGCTAGAATACAAAAGTGAGACTCTAGATGTGGGAAAGGCTATGATTGAACACACCAAATAGGGCTGTCAGAGTCATAGGACCTACCATCAGAAATATAGTGCATGAACAAGGCCACATCTATTGGGAAGTACAACAATCTTTTAAAGTATGAACAGCTGGACAAAGTTAAGGAGAAACTTATTTCAAAACTAAGAATATCAAAATGTTCTCAAGCATATGTTTTAAAAGACTTGGGACAGATAATGACCATTCTTTGAGTAATTTGGTTTCCTGCATTGTTAATAAGCACTAAGCACTTATCCTAGAATAAGTTAAATAAAAAGAATCAATGTACAACAATTTTGTACCAAGAAATCAATCTGCAGGATAAGAATTGAAAATGTACTCATTTCAAAAACAGTTATCCAGAACAGGTATGAAGAGCTAGAGAGTAGTGGGGATTCAAGAAGAAAAGAATAAATAGTAAAGGAAGCCACTTTACTCAGTCCAGGTAAGGATTTAAAAGGTGGACAGATGGGTTTATTGCCTTTGATGGGAAGGAGTTATACAATCATGAATAGTTAAGAAAGCATGACTTTCGGGTACAAATAAATCTGCATTCAACTTCTGACTCTATTGATTATGTGATCACAAAATTAAGTTACTTTAAATAACTGATTCTTTGTATTTATGTTGACAAAATGAGAATAATAATATGCTCTTTACCAGGATGTTGTGACAGTCAAAAACAATGAGCTAAAATATGCAGAGTATTTATTGGAATGTCTCATTATTGAAGCACAGGGCATCCCCTTTGTTTATTCACAATACTTTCCAATATTCATTAAGTATTTATCATTGAATGGGAACTTTCCTGAGTTCTTCCTATATAATATTTCACTACATATGCAGAATAACCACCTTATATGCTCCTTTAAATTGCTGAGGAATCTGAAGCACAGAGACATGTAGATCACTAACATAGGGACATAATATAACAAAAGGTGTCTCAAGTTCAGATGCACATAGTGAGGGTGATGTTAGGCCCATGCCCCCAACCATAGTGCTGTTCAATTTCCCTACAGGCACTGTGGTTTCTGCTGATGGCAAGCTCCATGAGGGCAGAGGTCTTGCCTGGTTTTATCATTGCTGTTTCCACAGCATTTGCTCCGACTTATGATGTATTCTATGACTCCAAATTCTCACAACTCTGAGCAAATGTTCTACTCTCCTAATACTCTGCACCAGAGAATTTTGAAGTAGTCATATGTTACCTGTCAATTAATTTTGTCTCTCTTATTGCATCAGTAATTTAATTTAGTAGAATCAAAATGCAGGCCTGTTCTTATGCATGGTGTTGTCCTGAGTAACCCCCCCCCCAAAAAAAAATGTTCATTGTGGTTCACACTGTCTGAGAACTTTGAATCTACATGGAGGAAAAAAAGACAAAAGTTACCTACAGAAGAATGCCAGCCTAAAAATATGACTGCCAATTTCTTCAGGACAATATCCTCTTATACTGGTGTCCTCTAGGCTAGACAAAAATTTTACAAACAATGCCTAGTTCTTCCATAGGAAGTAAAATAGTATCATAATTTATTCAGTCACCCAGCATCTGTTGGTTTAGAACCTACCATCAAAATTTTAGGTACTGTGTATTAAATGCAGGAAATTCAAACAAAATTTGGCTAAGATTTGTTTTCGAAGGATCTGCTGCCCAAAGAAGAAAGACTCACATAATATGTAACCTCCTTGAAATGGGAGTTGCGATTCCAGACATATATTCAAATAGCTGGGGGGAGGGGAGAAGGGGTATTGTCACAATACCAAGACTGGTTACTGAAACTTCCTAAGACTCAAAACCTGATGGCATGGAGTTCTGTAGAGACAGTAATAAGGTTGCCATTGCCTAAAACAACAAAGTTTCTCTTGAAAACCCTTCTTCTCTTTATAATCAGCACCAAACTTAATGTTCATCACCAGGACTGCTTCTGAGAAAGCAATGGCATGTTTGGTTTCCTTTATCTTTCTTTATAGATCTTACCCCTGAGCATATAGGACAGAACATATAATCACTGCTTAGGATTGCTGTAACATGATGTGAGATAAGATGCTTGGGGTTTGGTACCCAGTAAACCTAAGTCTGAATTCCCCCCACTTAGTAATTTATTGGTAGTGAGATCTGGGACATGCTGGTCTCTTTTCTGTAGAAAGATCCTCTCTCCTCTAATGATAATAACCATTATCCAACGTCCTCTTTGGAGAATTATCACATTTTAGTTCTCTTGATGGGACTGTGAGGTACAGACTCCCACAAACCCCATTTTACAGGTGAGAAAATGGAGGCTCAGGGTGGGCTAAGGTGACTTATCCCAGATTATACAGCTCAACACTGGGATCTCGGGTGCCCACCAAGGTTAACTGACTTTCCAGGTCTTCATTATGACAAATTATTTTGTGAAACATCTACCTCAAGAGTACCAGGAACACAGGAGGTTCTGTTATAGGCTTTCAAGTAAATGGTGGTAGAGAGTCAAACACAGAATTGACAAGTTGTGTCCAGATAAAAGATATAACATCTAGATCAGATTTCTCTGACTCGTCCTTTTAGAAATCACTGCCATCTGTACTCTGCTCAGAAGCAAGGACAATCCTGAAACAGAAGAGTACAGCGCATTGGTGTTGGGGGGGTAATAATAACAATGTAAAGGAGAGGTTGTTTTTTGGTCTTTGAAGCCTGATGCTATCCCAGAACAAGTGGGCTGCCTGATTCCATCCCCTCGTTGCAGATCACACTTCAATCTGCCATTAATTGGACCTAGATGAGACATCGCTTCCACAGAGCAGGATCAATTTAGCCAATTTGTCTGACTTAGATGCTGCTGAGATCAGTTCCTTGAAGTCAGGGATTGGCAAAGGGCAAACTTCTTTATGCATTTATGTATTTAATCGAATGGTACCATATTCGATCAAATTAGTAAAATCCTTCCTCTAGCTGCCAGACACTTATGTAAGCAAAAAGTGACATCTGATGTTGGACAATGGATGTTAAATAGTGTTGCCAGGCAAATAGAACAGTCTCTGGGTGTGTGGGCCAGAGGCGGGGGAGCAAGGGAAGAATAGAATTCTCCTCCACCCTTTATAGAAATGGATTTCAAATATAATTTGCTGATTCTACCTGGCGAAAGGGCATCTCTCCCCATGAATCCACAGGATGCTGAGGGGACCATCATTTCTTTCCAGAAAGTCATGTTTCAAATTAACTTGTTCAGATGCTAAGCAGAGAAGCAGCCGTGCTGATAGGAAGAACAATTATGTTGCCTGGGTTGCCTACATTGCATGCTGGTTTGTTCAGCTCACTGTCTGTTCCAAACTTTGGCTGGATGTGGGATGAGGGTTCAATACTGTAGGAGCTCTGAGGTTTTATTTCAGCCAAATAGGTGACACAAAGGATGACAGCCTGGGGAGAACTCTTGTGATGTGCCAGGTCTATTTGGAGTGTGGCAGGCTGACTCTGAGAGGATTGATGGGGATCAGGGGGTGGTTTTTGATTGTTTTTCTCCTTAGGAGTACTCAGAAGGGCTTGTATACACACACACACACACACACACACACACACACACACACACACACAGGGGTATATCCAGCTGAGATATCTGTGTATTCTCTCTCAGTGGTCACTAAAGGCAGCTTTGTATGGGGGTGTCATTTCAGCCAGGGCTCTCAGGTTCCTTTTGGCCTAATTTGTAACAGAGTGTCCCAGGGGAGTTTTGATTCGAACACTCTTTCATGACATCACTTGGTACTGAGTTCAAACTAGTGGTAAGTGATCTCTGTGTGCCTGCTCCACACCATCACTGTCACTACAAATGGCCCAGAAGCTGTTGCTTTTTTACTGAGTGTTGCTGATGCCAGCTCACTCTTGGGGGCTAGAGGTGGGGCGTGGGATAGGACAAAGGGACACACTGGCAAGGAGTGCATTGGATCTGCTCCTTTTAGAATGAAGATAATCAATCTTCCCCTATGTATAAGGGAGAGCTGATGTCGGGAAAGGGCAATAAACCCCACCAGCTGCTCCATGGCATCGCAAGAGAACCAAGAGCGAAGATCTTGGGAGATAGATGATTTATTTCCTTCCCTAAACATGTGGGAACTGATTCTCCAGTACATAAAGATGACATAAGAAGAGAAAATGTATTGGGGTAAGATGGAATTCATGGCCACTTTTCTAAAGGAGACACTTTTTATGTGAAAAATCAAAATTTAGGTTGAAGCTGTTTTTACTTAGTACCTCTATACAGGTTTTCTTTTCTTCTCCTCCCCTCTTTTCTTTTTTCTATCTTTTATTTGTGCCAGTCCTATGCTTGAACTCAGGGCCTAAGTGCTGTCCTTGAATTCTTTTTGCTCAAGGCTAGTACTCTACCACTTGAACTAGAGCTCCACTTCTTGCTTTTGGGGGGGTACTTCACTGAAAATTTTTTTTATTGAAAATCAGTCTCATGGACTTTCCTGCTTGAGCTAACTTCAAACTGTGATCCTCAGATCTCAGCCTCCTGAATAGGATTATAGGTGTGAGCCTCCAATGCTGGGACATAAAGTTTTTCATAAGCAAACTGGTTATCAATATGTATGGGAACCCTTGTTACTATGCCGATCAGCAAGACCTCTGATATTTGGCCAGGTAAGATCATTGACCAAAGGAAAATTCAGCTGTGTTCAACTGTTCCTAGAGAACATTTTTAAGCTATTTTTCCGAAAATGTGGTAAAATAAAATGTTGAGTGTTTCTGAAAGTATAATTTTTATTGCCCCTGACACATTCCTTGATTTTTGACCTTTTCCCAAGAACACACATTCTGAGATATTAGAAAGACTGTCTGTGTTAAGACAGACATGTGAGATGGAGTCATTTAGGTTTCTATCCTCATGACCAGAGACTTAACATGTGTCCATGTCTATGAGAATCTCTAAGCAAGGACAAATGGTAGATTGTCCTTGCCAAATTTATTTGATGTCAGGAGACTTTTCTCCATGCATGCATTGTGGTCAACCAGTGTTGGCCGCAGAAGATGATTTGGGACATACTAGCCTGAAACCTGTACTCCAGGACTTCCCCTTTCAGTTCATAACTATGTGGTGGTCCTAAGATTCTCTGGTTTGAGATTCAAATTTAAGAGGTGAAGGATTTTCACAAGACTTGGGAATCTTGCAAAATTATTTTGTGACAAAGTCCGTGTAGTGGAAGAATGGGGCAAATAGCAATGGATCTAGTCTTCTACTGCTCCAGATGTTACATTCAAGTTATCTAACTTAGTCTTTGATGTAGCTCAATGAGGGCTGGCAACCACCATCCTACAGCTAAGGATATGGGAGTTCAACCCTTTATCCCACAAGGTAATTGTGTGGTGCATGGTGGAGCCAAGATTCAAATAAACCCAGACAGTATGCCGGGAACAAAATGAGGCAATCTGACTTTTAGCCATTGCCTTGTGTTGACACATCTAGATACCAAACCACGTCTGGGGTCACAGTTTAGCTGAGTCCCTGAACTTTATTTTCTCATAAAAGTGGAAATTGTCTGAGATCTGAAGAGTAGCCTGGTTGGAGTGTGCCTGTGGAAAACATGGGCTGGGATTCACTGAGAGTTGGGGTGTTCAGGTGTTAAGTAGAGAATTTGTGTTTATAGTAACCTTGAAGGTTCATTCTTCTTTGAGGAATCTGTCCCACAGCTTATAAATGGTAAACCTCAAGTCCCATCTCTGCTTTGTTGTTGTGCTTTAGGATGAACTGTATTTGGGAACAAAGGAAAGTTAGTCTGAGTAGATTGCACTCTCCTGCTCTAATTTCTAAAAACCAGACATCTTGCTATGCTAGACAAGGAAGGGTGGAAATGGAAGTGCACTGGATAGTTTTGCTCCTAATAATTCTCACGTATCTAGGAATTCTTGCACTCTATTTTATTTCAGAACTTCAGACTTTTTTGGGGGGGGGTCCTGTCGTGGGGCCTGAACTCTGGGCCTGGGCGCTGTCCCTCAGCTCTTCAGCTCAAGGCTAGAGCTCTAACACTTGAGCCACAGCGCCACTTCCGGCTTTTTTCTTTTTTCTTATGTGGTGCTGAGGAATCGAACACAGGGCCTCAGGTATGCAAGGCAAGCACTCTACCACTGAGCCACCTTCCCAGCCCCATCTTCAGAATTTTTTATATCAGCACAGTTATTATTTGGGAATAAGCAAAAAATTGCATTTTTATCGAACACTTTCTGACTACTTTCTTTTAAATGGAACTGACTTTAACAAGGGAAGCTTAATACTTCTCAGGTGGTCTTAGAAAACTCTTGGCATCTGATAATAAAACTGTATACCCTGAAGTATACACAAGTTGGATCATGTCTCTGTCTTTTTACATCACATGTGGTCATCTCAGAGAGTCATTTCTATCTAGATTAGCCAATCTGGTTCATAATATGAGTCACATGGTCAGTTAAGCCAGTTGATCAACAATGCTTCTCAAGCTGAATTGACTAAAACCTCACTCTGAATAAGACATTCTAAAATATACAAACTAAAAGTCAGGAGTCTGGTTGGGGAGATAACATATGTGCCCATATTCATCTTACTAGGATATAAATGGAAGATATTATGAGCATATGGGTCAATCCAAACTACAAACATGAGTATAAAGGAGAAGATTAAATGGATGCCAAGTGGTGTTGGTTGTGTTGAGTGGAAGTATTGGAGCATACTCCAACCCAGATGGCTTGACCTAAGTCAAAAAAAACAGTGGCTGAAAGTAATTTAAGTATTTCTTTTAGTTCTCAGGTGGTTTTGAAGACACTCAGCCCCAACCCTATTAATGATAAGGCTAGAAACTTCTCAGGGGCAGGAATACTTTCTGACATACCATTGTAGGTATGGCATCCAGTCCATAGCAAATCTGGGATTCAGCCAGTGTATTTTTTTGATAAAGGACTGAATTAAACCATGTCATTTTCACCTATTGTCCCAAAATTGCATGTGGAAATATGAGCCTCTGGACTCAGGTAGAAGTGACCTTAATGGACAAGTGGTAAGGAAAAGCAACAAGAAAATCAAGAGAAGTGTGGCCATAAGACAATTATATACGCATAATGTTGTCTTTACATACAATTTTCCTTAAAATTTTAGTGTATTGGGGTTTATTTTTTCATCTTCTTATGAGGAGACAAACAAAATTTCTTCTTTTCTTCTCCCCCAAGGAGGCCTAAAATAAAGCTCTACTGGAGCATTCCAATGAGAGTCACAGAGGATCTATCTTCCTTGCTTTGTATCTTGATTACTTTTTTCCTCCTAACTTAGTAAGTCAAAACTATTACCTACTTCCCCTAGCCCATATACTAGAATTTCATTTGCCAAACTTAGTTAAAAAGAAACCTTTAAGATATCTTGTCCACAAATCCATTTTTAAAAGTTTCTAAAAAAGCAAGAGCTGAAACCGAAATGCTCACAGGCTGCCACGGCCCTCCAAGCTGTGTCTGTGTATGATGAAGATTGACTTAGGAAGATAAGACTAGAAAAGTAAACAAAGAAAAGTTCATAGCCCAACAATTCTCTGGGACATGGATATGGAAACCGATGGTCCCCAGTCTGTCTACTAGAGATAGGGTTATTGGATACGCTGTTCTCATGACACATTTCACCACGCTAACATGGTCCCTGTAAGCATAGTGGCATGGCACAAAAAGAATAGGTTTGGGAATATAACCAATCTGACTTTTGGGTTGCCTTTGACAAATTGATGAAGGTCTCTGAGCTTCCATTACCCCAACTGCAAATAGGAATAATGAAGTTCATCTTGCTAGGAATCTCAGAGACCATGCAAGCCATGCTTGCGGGGTCAGCATGCATAGACATAAGCTGCCAATTTTACAGCTTACATCCTTGACACCAGCAGGAGAAAGTCTTTTTCCTTGTTTCTTCATATTCTTTCTGGATCATAATAGGGTGAATCTTAAAACAAGACACACACACACACATACACACACACACACACACACACACACACACACACACACACACACACACACACACACACACACACACCCCAAATATCTCTTAGTACAAGTGAATGAGTAAAGTAAAATACAAAGCTATGAAAATACAATTTCTAAATTTCCATATCATTTAAGAATTAGGATAATTTTCGTGTGAATCCTTGGTAAGGCAAGTGTTTGAACAAATTGCTCTTTAAAATGTTTACATGGGGTATAGGAATATACAACAAGTGCATACAGGGACACACAACTCAGTGGATTTTTCCACTCAGATGCAATCAGCAAGCCCATGCAGAAGTCCTGTCCCCACCCCTTCATTCCCCTTGCCTGCAACTACCACCCCCAAATGTGACTGCCATTCTGACTTACAACATCAGAGATTAGTCTGGTTGATGTTTACACTTACTTAGATGGGAATGTTTTGTGACTGGGTTGAGCAAGTTATGTTTAAACACATAGAGACAAGTTATGTGTCTAAACCTAACTTACCCTGACAATCAAAACTGGGTTGGAAGTGTGGATGAAGTGGATCTACTTACCATGAGGACCTGAGTTCAAATCTAAACACTGCCAAAAAGGAAAACCATCTCTGTTCCTTGCAACATTATTTACCCTAGCTAAGATATGGAACCAACCCAGATTCCCTTCCATAGATGAATGGATCAAGAAAATGTATATATATATATATATATATATATATATATATATATATATATATATATATATATATATATATATAAATGGCATTCTGTACTTCCATCAGAAAGAATGACATTACCCCATTTGTAAGGAAATGGAAAGACTTGGAAGAAATTCTAATAAGTGAAGTAAGCCAGAAACATAGGCTCTATGGTTTTCCTCATTTGTAATGATTAGTATATGTCTAGGATAGTAGCTCAATAGCTATATACCAATGACCATATAAAATGATGCTTATTGCAATGAACTCTAAGATATGGAAACAAGAAGTGTTTGTTTGTTTGTTTTTAGTGCACTGTGTGAAGTCATTTCTTTTTTCTTTCATTTTTCCCCCCTTTGGCTTATCCCCTGTTGTCACTGTTTTGTTGTTGTTTTGGTACCCTGTGTCTTGTATATCCGTTTATCTGATTTGGGGAAGGGAAGGGGTCTAACAAAATGGTGAGACAAAGGACAAAGGGTGAACCAATGCAACAGTGATTCTCATAAGCCACTCTGTTGGAAATGAACTTTACCACTTGGAGATGGAGGGAGACAGGAGGAAGGGAAAGTGGGAGAAAATAAGGAAGGGGGAAACAATGTTTGACAAGAAAAGTACTCATTTCCCTAATTATGTAACTGTGACTCCTCTGTTCATCACCCTTACAATAAAATAAAATCGAAAACAAAACAATACAAAAACCCCAAAACTATTCAACCTGATTTAGAAAGGATAAGTTTTCAGATCTGACCTGTTCCCAAAGGCATAAAGCGCTATTGAATGAAGAAATAAATAATGGAAATTCAAGTTATAATACTACTTGAGCAAACTGGTATCTTGAATGGTTATTAAACTAAAATACATGACTAATAGTCATTTGAAGAATATGTTCTATGAATTGAAAGGTTAAATGTGAGATGGAGAGAGAAGGCAAAGGCGGCAATGTGTTTCAAATACACTTGAGTGTATGTGAAATCTGCTAGCAAACAATCTTAATAAATCCTTCCGAAATGATGCACATGAACCATCTAAGCCTCCCATGGTGATCTCCAGGAGGACAAATTCTCTGCCAGAGAAGGAGCAGCAGCTGCAGTGTGCCCCTACTGTTTTCTTCCTACACAACCCACTAGGCCTTGTTCACAAAATCAGCTCACCATTCTGAGTGATGAGAAAAGCCTTTGTCTTTAGTGACTTTATGCTTCATGCAGATAATATAGTGGAGGGCCCAAATGAACAGATCTATGACAAGATTCTACCTTTTGCCATTAAACAACAGCATATTCATGACATTCCCTGTAGCCCGAGGTCCCATACCAGTGGGATATGCTTATATCCTAGAGTTATAAAGAACACTTAGAAATCAATGAAAAAAGGTAGATAGTTCAATAGAATAAGTCACGTATTTTTTAACAAATACTTTATACAGGATGATATTGAATGGCTAAACTTATGAAAACCTGCCATAAGAAGTAAAAACCACTATCAAGAAAATAATATGATTTTAAGGTCTTGAACTGAGATAAAAGTAGCAAGAACACACATAGAAGGCTGGTATATTCAGATATAAGTATCTCCAGCTAAATTCCTGGTTCCTTGAAAATTTCTACAGTAAAATACAGAGGGTTTTTATGTTGACTTAGGATAATGAAGAGAGAAAGACTCAGCCAGCTTTGGATGCCAGTTTACTAACAAAATCCTGGGCAAGGTATTGTGGGTTTTTTTTCAGGTAGAGATGATGAGTTCTATTTCAGACATGTGAAATTTAAAGTACAGCCCAAAGGATATTAATAGTTACAAATATATAACTATAAATCCAATTCACTTCTTAAGTGGAAAATTATTTTAGTTGTGAGAAAATGATATCATCATTTTTCCTTTGCTTTGTCTGAGCTTTAAAGTTATACCCTTGTGTGGGGGGGAATTGATTTTGTCCCTTTTTTACTTTATTGAAAGTAATCTAAACAAGCATGGTAGCACATACCTGTACTCTCAGTTCTTAGAGGCTGAGGCAGAAAGGCCAGGATTTCCAGACCAGTCAGGGTTTTAGGGAGAGAATCGTAGGAAACAAATACAAACAAAAATCCTCACTACCATAAAGTATCTTTGACATAGAAAATTTGAACACTGTAAGTTGAAAGAAGAAAGGAAGTCTCTGAGTTCAAGTTTTATAACCAAAATGAAAAGAATCCAAACTTATAAAAGAAGAAAGGAAGCATCTACATCTACCTTCTTACATGTGAAGTAGTTTTTATTATTATTCTGGTATATTGCTTCCAATTCCATAGACCTTTTAAAGTATTTCTTGTAATGTTGATAGTTCTTCACTTAATTTGTATTTCTGTTAATTATGCTGAAACTTTTTTTTCACATTTTTTTTTTGTTTCTCCAAACAAGTTTTGGTAGAGAATAAAAGTGGGATGGGTCCTGTCACCCAGTCTGAAACTGCTGGAACCTCATGATGCTGGAAAGTACCTGGCTTGTCCGTAAGGTGATTTAAAAATATTATTTGCTTATTTTTAAATGATGCTTTTAAATCCAAGTGCACAATATCTTTAGAAAAGTGTTTTATGCTGTGGTTATATAGCTTGACACATTTTTACAAACTAGATCTAGCAGAATAACCAAGCATTTAGATTAAGAAATAGATTATTATTAGTACCCCAGAAACTCACTCCAACCTCAGCGTCCCTCATTCCATCCACTGGCCTCTACAAGAGAACCACCCACCATCTCAAGCTTCTTAGTAACTTTTTCCTCTTTTGTACTTGTAGCACAGATAGGATTGTACAGACTGAAATCATGCGTTTGAATTCTTTTATCAGTGTCACTGCTTTTCTTACATTTACCCACAATCTTAAATGTTCATTTAGACTGGCTATTATCACTGTCCCGTACAATCATACTGTGTATCTACATGCTACAATTTTCCGATCTATTCTGCCTTCAACAGAAATGTTGACTTTCCAGCTTTTTTTTATGATGAGTAATGGTTTTAAGAAATATTCTACTATTAGTGTTCTGCTGAATTTATTTGAGTTTCTTTTGGGTGTATAACTTGGAGTTGAACTACTGAGTTTGGGAATATGTATATATTTGGGAGTACAGATACTTACAAATAGTTTTACAAAATGGTGGTACCATTTCACTATCCTACTAATGTATTAAGATTCCAAATGTTACACATCCTTATCAATATTTGGTATTTAGGTATTTTTCATTTTAGTTATTCTGGTTGGTGTCCAGTAGTTTTAATTTGAATTTCTCTAATGAGAAATTAATTTGAGAAGGTTCTCATAAATGTATTATTCTCTCAATTATCATCTTTTATAAGGAATTTGTTAAAAAAATGTAACCTAATTTTCTATTGAAACTTTTTTCTTATTGATTTGTGAGAATTCATTCCTGCTCAGTTTGATTTAACAATACATATATTTTAGATTTCTGCTTTCTGTATCAAGTGTTAAAAACAATCTTTGCCAAACAAGACAGAAGTTTTCTAGCCATTTTCTATCCTGGAGTCTTTATTGAGTCTAATTTTGAATCCAGGGTAAGATCAGAGTTCAGAAATACTTTTAAAAATGATAATCAGCCGACCCAGTCCTCTCATAGGTGACAATAACTTTTCTTTGATCTTTCTTAGACCTTTACATTTTCATAAGATTTTTAGAAAGTTTTATCTAGTAAAGCAATACCACTGGAATTTATATCAGGCTGTATTAGTTATGCAGATTAACTTGATGGACTTGATATCTATATGATATTGAACCAATTCATGAACATGGTATGCTTCTCCATTTATATTGATCTCCTTTAGTTTACATCAACAATATTTTGTAGATATTACTATAAAATTTGTATAAATGTCTCACTAGCTCTCTTAGGTGTTTGGTTTTTTTGATGCTATCACAAATGATACTTAAAATTTCAAATTCTCTACTTTGTGTTGCTTCCTAGCCACAAAATCATCTATTACAGAATCACTAAGATTCATTTAGGTTACAAATTAGCCCAGATTAGCACAGTAGGTACCTGTAAGGAACACTTAAAAGCTTACTTTAAAGAAACTACATGTAATCATACTTCTGCCACTCTTATGATCCCTACTAATTTATAGCCAAAGCACTGTGTCTAACCTTGGACTGAAATCTCTAAAATCCTAGGCTAAAATAAATATTTTCTCCATTCAGTTGTTTGTACCAGTGACTCTTACAGTGATGAAAAAACTAACACAAGCCTTTATTAGTTAGCAAAGCCCTTTAGTTTTGAGAGCCCAAAATAATTGGATTTCTAGCACACTCACACATAAACCTGACTATGTCTCATGGCTTAAAGATCCGCGTGTACAAACCTGCATTGTTTTGCTTCTATTGAATGCAGCAAATCCATTTTTCCATTGGTGGTACACAGAAAAAGAACTGCTTCTACCATCTGTGCTTGTCCTTTTAAAATTCAATGGTTCACTCTTGATGACTAACAAAAAAGGGAAGAGATGCCACTGGCATTTATTTCTCTCATCGTTCCCCACAGGTTTTGTCCTGTGATTTCAAAGTTAAATCGCAAAATTGGCCAGGCTGTTTTGGCTGCTGGTCTAAGAGTCTCAAGTAAACAGACTTTCTGAGATCTTCGCCTCCATTTTCTAGGGTATTGTGTCCTGCCTTGTAATAGTTGAACAAAGTTTTTTTTCTTGTAGTCAATATAGAATGGGGGCCAATGACCTAAACATGATGACACGTACTGGGCCAACATTCCAGGCGAACACCAGCCTCTTATGATTGTGGCTTTTCAGAGCTCACAATGTAGTAGTTATTGTTATAAACTGGGGAAAAGAGAAGAAACTCACAGCCTAGACCATTGGGTTTCATTCAATTTTGAGAAACAAAGACAACTGGCAGGAAAAAGAAGGAGTGGGGGGGGGAGTGGGAGAAAGTTTCATTAGAAAGAAAAATTAACCTTTGCATTGCCCTTGGGTCATAGCATGGATTTCTGTATAGAAAATGATTCATTCATTGCAAAGGCTCTAACTTTAATTTGGCATAATGCAAGTTCTTCATTTTACAAAGTGTCTTTCATCATACAGACCTGAAACAACTTCTTGGGCATCTGCATGCAAAAAAATAATTGTTTAGGAAAATGAAAGCTAGAAGCAGAAGTAAAAGGAAATGAAGCCGGCCAAATTGCTTTCCTTCTTTGAGACTAATTTTGACCACATTACAGAGATAAATGCATGAATACTTGCTCTCCTGCCTCTTTTATGGTCCTCCTTGCTCGCAGAAATTACCGGGAGGGTTTTTTAAAGTCTAAAATGTATCCTTAGTTGCTTTAGTGCCCTCTGAAGTATGTACCATGAACCAACCTTGTCTATCTAGAAGTCAGGGCTTCCACCTTTTTGCTTGCCACTCTATTGAGCTAATATTTAACCCATGTCTGAATGGCCTTTACGCTAAGGCAATCTGTGTGACTTAGTGGGCTTTCTATTCATTTTGGATGAGATTTTTCATCTCTGACACTTGGCAAGTAGGACTCAGTGTCTCTTGTTACCTTGTAGTAAATGTTATAAATAATTGGTTGTAACATTTGAAAAAAAAATTATACCAGACTCCCAATATGAACAGATATTCTCTGTCTGAAACATAAAAGGACGTTTTCAACGATGTGAAGAGGGAGTTTTTTTTCCTTACAAAGTACAATAGACACAAGAGGCACAGTACAGTTCTGTGGCTTGTACTCAGCACCTCAACCACTTGCTTGACTTTTTCATTCAAGGCTAGGGCTCTACCACTTGAGTGATACCTCCAGTTGTAGCCTTTTTTCTGTTTAATTGGAGATAAGAGATTCTTGGATTTTGTCTGCTCAGGTTGGCTATGAATCTTGATTCTCAAGTTTCAGCCTCCTGAGTAGCAAAGATTATTGGCTGAGCTACTGACACTCAGCCACATTTTCTAAAATAGCATGTGACACAGGCCTTGCCTTGGTAAATCTATTCATATTAGCCTGTATGTTCTTAACATAAAAACTCTATAAATCACTTTTTATTATGCTTTCATTATGTATGTAATACATACAGATAAAAATATCAGGACCTGGAGATGTAACTTGGTGGTAGAGTGCCTGCTTAGCCAGTTGGAGACTCAAGATTTAACACTTGGCCCCATTTAAAAAATAAGTAAAAATGGCTGGGCACTGGTGGCTCACGCCTGTAATTCTAGCTACTAAGAAAGCTGAGATGGTGAGATGGGGGATCAGTTTGAAGCCAGCCCAAGCAGAAAAGCTTGTGAGACTCTTATCTCTGATTAACCACCAAAAAGGTGGAAGTAGAGCTATGTCTCAAGTGGTTGAGTTGCTATAACCCTGGACAAAAAGCTCAGGGACAATGCCCAGTTCAAGCCCCAGAACGAAAACACACACACACACACACACACACACACACACACACACACACACACACACACACACACACACACACACACACACACACACACAGCACAAATAACATTGAAATCTGCTGTAATCTCTCTCTGGAATTTTGTTGTGTAGTTTATTTGATTTTTTTTATCCCTTTCTCTTTAGATGTATTGGAGACTAATATAAACCATTTGCATTCTAGGTCAAGTTTTCATAAAATACTCATATTTGTTTTTGCAGTTGTTCAACAACCTATCATAAATTTCATAAAATTTTAACAAACACAATTCCTTACTATCTTTCAGTGTCAATACAACCTGAAGGTTATATCCTAAAAATCAGCCAATTCACATTTGCTGAATATTTTATGATTCCTAGTGTTGTTTTTACAATCAAATAAAGTGGTGTTATATAATTGTACAAAATGCATGTAATGTACCTTAATTTTTCTTTTATATAAATTATTAGAAGTGGGGTTTCTATGTCAGAGGGTATGGACATTGCCAGATTTTTGATACATAGCAGTAAAATTTTCATTTTTGTACCATTTACTCATCTGCCAATAACATAGGATTGTTCCTGATTTGCTATACTCTTGCAGCCTTGGTTATTATTCTATTTGTATCCTGGTCATCTTCACAGACAAAATAATAATTCGAGTCCTACTCTCTCAAAGCAATAAAGGTGAGCCAGATTGTAGTATCTGTCATGACTATGAGTATTTCTTTCTTTTCTCTTTAAGGCCTCAGACATTAACAAAGAACTAGATTTATTGGATTGGGATGAGAGAAGTCAGAACTTCCAAAATTACCCTTGAGGAGTTAGAATAAGAATTTTTAATTCCAAAAGAATTGAATTCTTATTGCAAAACACAATAACTGAGATTTAAAGGACTAGAATTTAATTCTATTTTTTTATATTTTGGAATGTCCTGTTTTTTCACTATTTAATATACAGCACTAAATCTTCAGAGCATCCTGATTGCTTTTCTGAATAAGTCTCTAATGATTTACAGTTCTGGAAAGTCATAAGATTCACTACAGAGGGTAGATCACATGATTAAGCTACTTGGGAGGCTAAGATCTGAGGATCACAGTAAAAAGACAGCCTGGGCAGGAAAGACAGACTCATTCTTATGTCTAAGTAAGGGCCCAAAAGCCAGAAGTAGAAGTGTGGCTCAAGTGGGAGAGCTCTAGCCTTGAGCACAAACGCTCGAGAAGAACAGCCAAGCCCTTAGTTCAAGTCTCAGGAATAGAGAGTTGGTGGGGGAGCTTTGCCAATCTTATTTACTGTTCTTTCATTCTTGTTTTTTCTGAATCTCCAGGGAATGGCTGTCAATCACCTACCGTGAACAGCAATGCCCTATTTCTTACCGTTTAGCCTTACCCCGTAGTTTTTATACATTCTAAGTCAGATTTTTCCCAAGCAGTCTCTGCATCTTTCTGAAAAATTACCTTTGGCTAAAGTCCCTCAAGTCAGTTTCTCTTGCTTAATCAAAAGCTGTAATTACATAAAAACATATAATGTGATTTGGAGTTTTTTTTTTTCAGAATTTGGGGCATGAATTCAAGGTCCCCTGCTTGTTGGGTAGTGATCTACTATATGAGCCACACCCCCTTCCTCCCCTCCCTCCCATATAGGGTTTCATATTTTTACCAGTGACAGGCCTGGCGATCGTCCTACCTATTGCTCCTATGTACTTGGGACTGTAGTGTGAACTGCCATATCCCGAAATATGATTTCTTTTTAACCTTTATAAATGCCAAGTAATTTTCTTTCACTCATTAGCATTGAATAAAAGGTTTCTTTTTTTTCCTTGTGAGAAGTCTGTGTTTCAGCCCTCCAATGTAATTTATCCACTTTGAAAGACTTTTTCTCATTGCCTTGCAATGAAGAAAGCAACCGAATATCTATAGCTACTTTCCTTAGCGCATCACCAGCACTCTCGGTGATATCTCACTTTTCATTAAGGGACTTACCTTATATTCTTCAAATATGGCCTACAGATCAGAAAATACCATGGGACTTTCCTTGGTCTTGCTAAGGTGAATGCAAATAGCCACAGATATCTGAAGAGGAAAAGCTTTGCATTCAGAGCCAAAATCACCAACAAATGTTCTTTATCCTCTCACATCACTTTCTTCTCATCTTCTTCTGTTAATAGGTTGAAACCAAAGCACTTTGTTCTAGTTTTTCTTCTTTTTTTTCCCAAGCTGAGGACTGAACTCAGGGCCTTGCACTTTCCAGGGGAGTGCTCTTCCACTGAGCTAAATCCCCAACCCCTAAAACCAAAGTTTTTGTTTGTTGGTTTGTTTGTTTTGTATTTTTTGGTCGGTCGTGCAGCCTGAACTCTGGGCCTGGGTACTGTCCCTCAGCTCTTCAGCTCAAGGCTAGTGCTCTACCACTTGAGCTACAGTGCCACTTCCAGCTTTTTTCTGCTTATATGGTGCTGAGGAATCGAACCCAGGGCCTTATGCATGCAATGCAAGCGCTCTACCACTGAGCCACCTACCTAGCCCAACCAAAGTATTTTAAATCAAGCTCCAAAAATACATGTCCAAGACACTAACCATAAGTCCTGCAAATAAATGTGGATCTTCAAAGTTTATGTTTTTTTCTGATCTGGAATATAATAATGATGATGACATAGTAATTACGTTCTTAAGCACTTAGATCTGTATAGCATTGCTTCCGCTATCTTTAGATGATCTCATTTGATCCTTAACTATGATTCTAAGATCATGATGATAAGAAAATAAAGATAATTGTGGCAGAGTCTTAACTGGCTCTTAACCACTCACTTGTTTTGTTTGTGTTCATGGACTTCAAGAATATAAAATGTCCCCAAACATTCCATTGATTTCCTGAGATTCTCCCAAGCCCTTTTTTCCTATTAGAGCATTGCTTTGCAGATACTATTTGGAACTACAGGTCTTTGGAGGCTCTTGTTAGGAAATCCATATAGATTAGTGGAGTTTTGAAAGCCTACATTGAGTCTGCAGAAACAATCTAGCAACTAGGAGGAAGTTTCTGCCACTCATCCCAGAGCAGTTTTTTCAAGTTCCTGGCTCTGACAGGTGCCTAGTGGCTTGTGTTCCTGGTACACACCGGCTTCTCAGGACTGAAGTGTGTGTGATCCAAACCAGGACAGTGACAAAGACTAGTAATGGCAAAAAAGGTAAAGCAGCAGGGAGTTTGGTCTCCTCTAGAGCCTCTGCTTTATTTTGCTCTTACAAATGGTATACACACCTACCTAGTGATGTTCCAATTCTAGATTCTCAAAAACTATTACTCAGAGCACTGAACTTCCAGTATTTCCTTTTCATGAGTCAGGCCATCAAAGGCTCGGAGAAGAATGCATCCCTACCCTGTCTGCTATTCTGTGCTTGTTTATTGAAAGAAAGTTACCCAAATACTTTCACAGATTTTTTACCTTTTTTGCTTCTGGAGTGAATACTTGCAGACAAGAACTTTTTGGCCTCTTATATTTCCAGTTGAAAATGTATCATTCACAAGCAGTTAACTTTGAAATAATCAGAGTCTCTAACCTTGCTTACTTGCATGTTTTCCTGTTCTGAGCTGAGGGGTTTCATTTTCTATGTTAAATGGAATTCCATTTGTCTTCACTTGAAACTCCATGCCTGTGTTTGATCAAGAGTATATTAAGTGGGTTGATAATATATATGATTGAATATATATATATATTTGCTGCAAGTTATTAATACAGAAGGTTGTATGTGTTGAATTAGATGTGAAGTGCTCCAAACTTGGGGATGAAGCTACTCTTCAGACACACTCAGACAAACACAAACGCATGGTTTATATCTGCTTTAACAGGTGCTGCTATCCCCTGCTTTTCCTTTTCCTTTCTGCAATTCCCCATCATTGAATCCAAACCAGCATTCCATTATTTGTTTCAAAGTGATGGGTAAAATGAAGTTTTCAAAAATAAGAATTTTGTCTCTGTTTCTGTTTGCCTCTGTTTCTGTCTCTTTCGTGAGCATGCACACACACGCACACACACAGACACACACAAAAGAGTCAAACATTTATAGCCAGTCCCTCAATGGAAAATAAATCTTCCAAGGTGTGCAAGAACAATAAGCCAGATGTAATTACTTTAACTGGGATGAAATTTGGCAAAAGAATTCTCAATTACCACCTAGAAATGATGGAAGTTTAAATAGATTTTGGTTTTATTTTGAAATGAAAGTGGTTTGGGTTTGGCTTTGTTTTTCCTATCAGAGGAAAAACTTGTGAGAGAAAATAAGAATTTGTATTTTTCATCGAAGAGTCCACTTAGGAGATGGTAAAATCTATTTTGGAGCAAGTAGTATGACCTTTAGTAATGTCATCTTAACAGCAACAAGAGAGTACCAACAATGAAATAATACCATCAGTCCAGGAACCAAGTGCTCACTCCTGGAATCCTTGCTACTCAGGAGGCTGAGAACAGAGTCAGAGTTTAAATCCAGCCTGGGCAGAAAAGTCTGAATCTATCTCTAATTTAACCAGCAAAAATGATGGACTGACGCTGTGGCTAAAATGATAGAGTTCCAAATGTGAGTGGAAAAGTTGAGGGAAAGCATGAGACCTGGAGGTCAAGCCAGAGTACTAGCACAAAAAGGAAAGAAAACAAGGTAAGGGAAAGGGAAAGCATCAGTAAAACTAGTCACTCAAACTTGGTAATCACAGTCTTTAACACATTTCTGTCATTTCTTCACTGAGGTGCATATTTGGAAATGGTGTCCTGGGAATGGAAAATGAAAATTAAAGACATATATAGTTAGACATTTAGAGGTATTTAATTTTTTTTAAAAAATTAGTATTCATTCTTTTTTTAAATTATTTTCAGTCACAATGTGTGTGTGTCTTTTCTAGTACTTGATGATAGAATTTTTCAAACTATAGACAAATTGAAAGAATTGGATAGTGCATTTTCTATTGCCAGACCTATATTTTGCAACTAACATAGACTCATATTCATTTTATTATAAACCAATCCATTAGTGCATCCTGCTGTCTATTTGTGGTCTATTTTTTCAGAGCATTTCAAAGTCAGTCAGTTGCTGATACAATCTTACAATCTGTGCTTCATTAAGGAGAGTTCAATAGTTTTTTTTTATTTGCTTCACTATTTTTCTATGTATTGAGATTCTTTGATGACAGTATGTCTTCCCAGGGGATAATTTCTGTCCACCTTCCTCTATTTTCTTGTCTTTTCTCCTTATTTCCTGTTACCTCAGGTTTCATTTCTCTTCTCCACTGTCCTCAGGTTAAATGGTACAGGTCACTGCTTTAAACTTGCTGTGCCTAGTTAAGATTACAGAGTCTACTGGCAGCTAAATCAGGGAACTTTCTGAATGGGAGACAAATCTACAAAAGAGGCCCCAGAATCTTCTCACTCTGAGATGAAAGGTTTGCCTGGTAGATGGATTCAGCAAAAGTGCTTTTTCCCAGGTCTCCAAGATTTGAAATTCAACTACAGGCTTGTGTTTAGCTTTTGAATCCAACAGCAATTTTTCAGTGGTGTCTCTCATTTGTCACTAATGTGATGCGTGCGTGTCTGCGTGCAACGCGGACATTGTGTGCTGTTTGTGTGTATCGCATTTAGGGCCCCTGTGACCTACAATTCAGCATGGGGTTTGTCACCAAGCCTCTTTGGACTGTCAGCATTTTTTAAAGTTTGTTTTGTTCCCTATGCTAATAAAGCTTGTCTCCGCTTCAATCAAAGCATATTATCTCTCTCTCTTTTTTTTTCTCATGTAAGCAAGGCAGCAATCTGTTCTGCTTAAATACCTCATCATCTCTGCTCCCGTAGATTTTCGAGATTGTTGACTATTATGTAACAGATGGCCCAACAGACCTCCAACTCTTTGCGGTGTTGGCCAGCTTGGCTTTGAAAAAAAAAAAATAGCAGCACTGGAGTTAAGTATTCCCAGGCTTGGGATGCTCATGAATTTTAACTCCTCTGCAACAAAGGAATTCAAAGGGGGTAAGAGCCAATCTATCAGGAGTCCAAGCAATTAAAAAAAAAAGCCAAAACAAAACACACCATAGGTTGGCATTCTGTTGGAGAGGATTCCCTTCTTGGGTTCTGCATATTTAGATGAGATTAAATCAGACTGGCTTCCATTCTTTTCTGGCTTGCCACAAGGTAGCAAAACAATGCAATGACTCCAAAAACAGAAGGCAGCGAGAGTCTTTAGCTTTTAATGACAAAATGTTTGTATTGGTGTAGAAGACTACTGGGGGGAGCAGGGACAGAGAAGCTACAAAAATGACTGTGCTTGATCTTCCTCAAAACAACTCCAGAAGTCACCAGATTGAAGCATCTTTCTGGCTTGACTTCTCTACCTAGGGTATCTATTCTTAGTGCTTGAAGGTTGGGTTCAGAGCTCGGGTTTGCTCACATTTTGGTGCTCTTTTTTTCCCTTGAGTATGAAAACAGACCTTTAGAGCAATGAGATGCAGCAATACATATTTATGTATTTGCCCTTTAACTTGGAAAGTACAGAAACGGAAACAAGAAAATATATTTCATATTCCTACCATTATAAAATGTTTTCGGTATAGTCTCCTCCTGCTTGCCCTTTAAAAAAAACAACTCTGTTTATGTTTTAGTTGAAATTGTGTACATATATGATTGCATCCTCTTTTAAACATTTAGAAGCTTCATAAATGTAGAGCCCAAACTCTTCCAGTGTGGCGTATCTCTATTTTCAGAACTCTTTGGATCTCAAAGTCAGACCATGTTCACTTGAGTTTTCTGTATGTTCTTTGTTTCCTTCTTTCTCTTTCTCTCTCTCTCAGTTTTCTTTCTTTCCTTCATCCTTCTCTTTCCCTCTTCATCCCTCCCTTTCTCCCAACTTTTCTTTCAAAGAAAGAGAGTTGCCCATCGTAATTTATTTGATCACTGGAAGTCTCCCTTTTTTTGCTTTTGTTTTTGAAGTCAGATGTATGTCTATTTATAATTTGAAATGCTTATTCACACCTTTCTTCACAAGTATAGAAGAGAGTGGAAATAGTTCTGTATGTTTCCAAGGCATGACCTAAAACATCTAGAATAAGAATTCTAAAGTTATTGCTTAGCCTGAAATAAGAAAAGGTGAATTCAAACCAATTTAATACATAAGACGACATTACCAACAGCTACTTGGGAAATAGTGTATGCGCAATAAGGTACTTCTTTGATGAAGAAACTGAAGGCCAAAGAAGTAAGTAAAGAGCTAAAATAATTCAATGGATGAGAGGCAGAGCTAAGGCTAGCCAGATGTCCCACTGTCCTGTTCGTTCTTTGTGCTTTATAATAAAGTGGGATACTCAATGAAGTTCCTACTGAGCTATGAACACTATAGGACTACAAAGAAAGTACAAGACAAAGGCACTGTTTTTGTAGAGGTAAAAATCTAACTGGGAAATCCAGCTCACGTGGTATCACTGAAGAACGATGCACATACAGTGCCACACTGTTGGGTATTGATGATGTTGGGTATAAGAAAGATAGAGAATTAGTGGCATAGACTAGTTAAGATTTGGGTTGAAACTTGAAGGATGAATTGCAACATGGTGGAGCATGCAACAGGATAAGCAAAGTAACAATGGAAAGCCAGAGACGGGCTCAAGGGATGAGCTGTAGCACTGGCTGAGCATGAAATGCAGGCAGTGGGGAGAGTAATGATCTCATTTCTCATTTATGGAGTAGTTTCTTTCTGACTTTTTTTAAAAATAGGGACTTAGTTTGCCTGGAAAGAATGTTGAATGAGCACCTTAGAAAACATTTTATTCACTATTATTCACCCTGATTCTGGCTGAGATTTTTAAGGAGCAGGACAGGGAACAAATATATTTAACCCATATTTAGCTGCTTGTTGATAGGTTGACTGAAGTGTGATTTGTCTCAATGTGTGAATTCCTTCCATTACCATCATCAACTTCACTCCCTGCCACCAGCAGCAATAACACATCATTATTCGCTACCACCACAAACAACATCACCCCTAGCACCAGCATCTTCTTACCACCAAACAGTACCATAGCAACACCACTTCCTTACTACCACCAATACCATCACAACCAGTATCACCAACATTTCTTTCTTACCACAAACTACATCTCTACCACAAGTAGCATCACCACCACCAACATCACCAACATCACCTCCTTATTCCCATAATACCACCTACAATGTCATTGCTACCCAACAATAATTCTTTATCACCACGAACGATATCACTACCACCACTACCACTACCACCATCAACAACAGCATCACTTCCTTACGATTGCTATCACCACTAACAGCAACAAAATCATCTCTCTATCATGATCACTGAGAGCAAAACATTGTCTGTCAACATCACCCCCATGGATTCATCATGATGAAGGATAATAATAGCTCCCTTGTACCAGCATCATGTCCAGCAACACATCCTCCATCTCCACCAAGATCATCCACCACCATCATCACTCCCACTACCAACATCATCAATGTATCTCTCAGCATCATCCAACATTACTCCATCAGCAGCTGCTCTCCATGTTCAATCTTCCTTCCCATTAGCAAAAATCAACTTCCTCTTCTTCAGCATCCCAAACAATACTCGCCACTAGAACCCTACCCAAAAGATTATTTAAGAAAATGATAAGATTATAATTCTCTGAGAAAACAAAAAGAAATCTCTAGAGGGAAGTGATTATCTGAGTTGAATTTCTATGGAGAATAAAGATTTTGACATAATTTCAAACAATTCAAAGAATCTTAGAAATTCAAGTTTAACTCAGTTGAGTTTAACTCAACTAACGATGACCTAATTGAAATACATCAAGGGGAAAATCTGACAGGCTCTACTGTATAGCTTTTCTACTGGACTGTAATTTTCATGGAAAAAACAAGAGCTTTAAAAGCAACTTTCACGGGAAAAATACAGCGCATTTACAACTTTAACAAGTTATAAAAATGGGACTATTTCTGAATCAGATTTTGTATTCATTCCCTAAAAAAATCAGAAGCCTCATAACTTATTTTAAATTCATAAAATTTTATTTTCCTCAAGCAATAGATGGGGTCCTATAGGATAGGTTCCACTTTTACTATACCTACATCAAACACTTTCATTAGCATGCCTACCCATAGCTACTTTGGGTACTTAGGTAGGTAGTAAATGGTAACTACAATTTATTGGATTCTGATTTTTTTTTCAGACTGAATTTTTTCAGGGAGTACTATATCTATACATGAAAGAGCAATGATCAAATTTCAGATGGCCCCAAGTTTCCAGAAATGAATATTACAAAGCTCCAGAGGACAGATACTTTCTCCGTAGAGGACAATGCAAAACATCAAGGATTCTAGCCAGCTTGCATCCTCAGTATCTCCCGAGGTTTTCCTGAGACCTAAAGAGGAGAGGGAGCTGGACAGGAAGGGGCCTAAACAAATATTAAAGACAGGACCAAGAGGGAGCAGTGTCAGAGAGAAGCAGTTGGAAACAGATGTCCCTAGGAGATGAGCCAAAGATCTATTTGGACCACAGTGAACTGGAAAGTCCCAGTTAGTGTCAGACTTCAAACTCTTGGGAATACCAATTTTTAATCAGCAGGGTCATTTGAACTACACTTCATAACTGACAAATACCGGGTGTGAAAAAGTGTATGCACAGGTTCCGCTAGTACCTATGGGACAATGACAGGATGGTCTCCGGGGAAACCACCTAATGTTGGCCTCTTAAGACAGATAAATCTCTGTTTTCCCTTCAGGTGACCCATCCCAGCTATTCCTCACTGGACAGATGGCTCAAAATTGTACAGATTAGGTCATTGCAACTTGATGCACCCTTAAGTATCCTTGCACTCATAGAAATTCCAAGGATGCAGCCTTCAACATTCCTTTGGATACTGACTTTGCCAAAGACAGTGATGCCAAATTCTAAAACCACACAAGGGCCTGCTCACTTGGGCCACATTCACTCCTGGGTCCTTTTCATAATCCTTTGCCTTCTATCTTTGGCACAAAACCATCTCTAGCTACTTTTCTAAATGGGAATTAAGCTTTTATTTGCATGATTTACTTCAGGAAGAGATCATTTTCACTTCTTTGAAGCATTATTTGTTCTGATCTCTGCCTAAATAAGATGAAAGACAACATATTCCATTTTCAATGCTATGATGTACTTTTACCATTCCAAACTCCCACTCTGTAGAGATAGTGCATCCTAGAAATTATTTGAAAATAGGATATGAATAAATTGCTCTTCCAAAGTTGTTGAATTTTCAATACAGTACTAAATATGTAACCTACTAACTTCTGAAGCATTAATATTGGACTGTGGTTTGTGGTGTAAAATATTGGTACTGAAAAGCCATCATTCACTTTTTTTGTCCATCTTTGGACATTCTACTACCATCTTCAAATCCAAGTTTCCTTTAAGAAGTAATGTATTAATCATGATCACAATGCTATAGTACATTAGTATACTATTTTGTACTATGATTGCTATTTAATAATTATTTAGTCATAACAAATAATTATGATCATTATTTCTATTAGAGTGATAATACATAATATAGTAACAATTATTATTGTAATAATCATAATAATACAAGAATAGCTGCCATTCATCTGATTCAATTTTAAGAATGATCCTTGAGATCGATGGTTTTGTTGTCCCCCATTTTATTGATAAAAAAAAGGCCTTCATAGAAATGGAATTCCTTCCCTTAAGTCAAACAACTGTGATATTAAGGCACTGGAATCTTCGTCCCCTTTTGACCCCTGTCGATGAGGATTTAAGCATTCTTACCTCCAGAATGTTCTTGGCCTTGGTCCCCACTGCTATTGCTGTTTATCCCATCCCTCCGGAACTGATGAGCTCCTTACCTATGCAAAGGTCCTTTCTGCTTGTTCTTTCTGCAGATTTGTTCTTCTTGCTCCATTCAAGGTACCCCTCCTCCTGGAGGCCTCTCATAAGGAAGTCTCACTGCAGGGTGAGAGCCCTCTTCTCTGGGGTCCCTGCTACATTTGTACATTTGAACAATCACACCACCCCAGGAACATGTAGCTTGTCTCTCTCTGGCACTCACGTTTCCGTTAAGGACCTTGTCCTAGTCAGCTTTTATACTATAAGTGTTCTAAATAATTTTTTCAAAATTAACCGTCACACAAAAATAGCCCTTCCATGGCTTGTAAGCATCCTTCCCATCCTTTTGACCTAGAATTCTAGTGCGTAGGGCACTCAGTTGATAATTCAATGAGCTGGCAGAATTTCCTCAGACGCAAAAAAAAAAAAATAAAGCAAACAAACCAGGGTTATGCCACCATACCACTGATCGTCAACCAACAAGGCCAAAGGCCAAGTTTGGATTAAGCTGGCAAAATCAATTGCCTATCTCTTGACACCAAGAAGGGTGGTGCTGGTTTGAAGGTGAAAGACCAGGAATGGTGGCTCCATGCTCTTGCATACACCCACATGTATATGGTGCCATTCCCTCTAGCCCAATTTACCTATCCTCCCACGTAATATTTGTTCACTGCGCTCTGGATTCCACATGTAAGTCTGGGTGAAAAAGACAATTGTTTTCAAGATGATTAAAAGAAAGTCAATTATAGCCCTACAGACAAAAAAACTTTATGGCTTTACTGGGGGATAGATGGGTATTGGATAATAATTCCATTTTCTGAAAAGGTATGTAGATCTTGCAGATCACAGATCCTCATCAGTTGTAGATTAGTGATAAACATACATTTTTTCCTCTGCTATCACGGTCTCTGTTCTGGACGAGGACCCAAAATGACCAGATGCCTTTGTCCATGGCTGTGCCTTTACTCAGCTAGAGAAAGAGAAGTGAGAAAATTGCATTCAGAGCTAATGTCCAAATGTCTGTTGTATGATTACTTCACTCCAGTCCTATGCTTCTCTTTCTCATATATTAGCTCAATTAATTATCAGAGTGCCCACTGAAGTAGATATTATTATTAATTTTATCCTAATAACAGTTATTAATAACATTCAGAAAGGCTAAACAATTTGCTCAAGAAGGCAAAGTAAATGAATCTTTACTTTGAAACTATGAAATGAAAGCAAACTTTCATTTATGAGCAATATAAATGAAAACGAAATCCAGTAATAAAATCCAGGCAGTGAGATTCCAAAACTTTTACACTCATAAATGGTCCAATATCATTTGCAAAAAAACCCCATACCCCTTGTCTGATATTTACATGCTCATTATCTTCCCTCAGGAGCCACTCAAGGTCGAAGGAAAACTAATACACAGAAAACAAGGCTTGAAGTTCAGTATTTCTATTTACTTAACTCGGAGTGCTAGTTTTCTCTTCTGCAGATGCATATAGAACAAGGAAGGGTTGCAATTAATTGTTGTGAGGTTGGTACCAGGCAATCTATGCGAAAGCCTTCACTGTGTCTGGCAAATAGCGAGTGATCTGTACGTGATTGGCAGCCATTGTCTAAACCCTGAGAAAAAGCTTCAGTGTGGAGTTATTCGGAGTCTACCACTACACGGAATCAGTATTTCCTGTTGACAATTCTCATGCCCACTAGGACGCAACTGCATGGTAAAGCACAAGATAGTGTGAAGAGTTAGGCACACTTGGCATTGACTGCAGTCTCTGACTTGTACTAGCCATGTGATCTTTAGCAACGCACGTCATTGCCTTTTCCAACGTCGATATTCCCAAGTATGAAATGAGATGAAAAGTTATCTTCCCACCAATGAAGACAACACTAGATAAATAAAGAACCTCAGGGGGTGTCAGCAAGGATGGAGACCGGTGCTGACATGTGCGTCATTAAATCTCCCATCTATGTCCAAACGCTTCGCCAGAGCAAATACTTATTAGATGTGAAAGAAAACTAACTACTCAGTGAATCAGCACTATTTTTATTAATACACTTCCTTGGTATTGGAGATCTTGGGACCAAGGTAAGGAAAGGCACATTACAAATACAGGTAAAAACAGTGCTTCTCTAGAAATACCTTTACGATGCTGACAAATGCAAGTACTCTGTCTCCCTGGCTTTGAATGTCATGGGAGGTAAAGGACAATTTTGTCAGCACCCCCATTTTGGCAGTCAAAATTTGCTCTGTGTCCCTGTCCTTATCAGCTAGTGCAAGGATATGCCCACAGATTAATCGATTGTTCCACAAATGTTCTTTTAGTACCCAAATACCAAGTAAAGAGCACCCCTGGCTCTTGACTGGCTCCCTCTTGATGTTGCTCTAAGCTACCTAGACAAAACAAATAGATATATCGTTTTTGCAAAACCTGTCCCTGTGGTCATGATTTCAACAAGCAAATCCTATCATACTTTCCAGGAAGGTCCAAACACAGTGGAGAGAATTGTGAGAAATCCTTCTCTATTCATACAATCAAAGTCAGGTCTTGAAGTAACTATTGGTGATTGATGTATGTTTTAAAATAAGTACTTACTATATGTTAACAATGACATTGAATTCTTTACGTGTCTTACTAAATTCTCAAAACATTATGGGGTGGTAGGTAAGGAGATTGTTCTTGTATGGATGATTCAGGGAGCAGAACTAATTGTAAACAATTGACCAGCTTTCCTTCATGCTGTAAACAAAAATCACTCTTACAATGTTGTCACTTTGGTATCCATTGCAACTTTCTTAGATGTCTTTGTGGCATTGTATGACAGAGGAAATAAATTAGCTTGTAAGTTTTAACTTCTGGTATACAGAAGTTTTACAAAGCTGTCATTCAAGAGGGGAGAGGTGGCATGAACGCTTTCATAATATCTTGTGGAATCTTCAACTAGGACACAGAAAAAACTTGGGATGATTTTCTGGCATAATGAAGGATAACTCAATAGTTGTTGACTGTTTCAAATTCAGTTCCACAATTTGCATTATTCTGAGAGCATTTGTTCCATGGCACATTAGTAATGAAGGCCATAGAACGATTGATTTAGAAATTACCAGTTTAGAGATTAATATTAAGATACATCCTCCTTTTATCTACTTTCTTTTTCCTTCTTCCTTCCTTCCTTCCTTTCTACCTTCCTTCCTGCTTTCCTCTTTCCTTCTTCCTTTCTTCCTTCTCTCTTCTTTTTCTCCATCTTTATTACCTTCTTTCCTTCTCTCTCCTTTCAAGACTCCCTTCTTTCTTTCTCTCTTTCTTTCCTCCCCTCCATCTTTTCCTCCCTCCTTTCCTCTCTCCCTCCCTCCCTCCCTCTCTCCCTCCCTCCCTTCCTTCCTTCCTTCCTTCCTTCCTTCCTTTCTTCTCTCTTCCTTTTTTCCTCCATCTTTCATACCTTCTCTCTCCTTTCCTCCCTCCTTTTTTCTCTCTTTCTTTCCCCCTCCTTCCATCCCTTTCTCCCTTCCTTCTTTCCTTCCTTCCTTTTTCCCCTTTTCTCTCTTTCATGCCTTCTTTCCTTCTCCCTCCTTTCCTCCCTCCTTTTATCTCTCTCCTTTCCCCCTCCCTCCCTTCCACCTTCCTTCCTTCCTTCCTTCCTTCCTTCCTTCCTTCCTTCCTTCCTTCCTTCCTTCCTTCCTTCCTTCCTTTTCAATAAGTGACTAATGAGAACCAAATGCCATCTCCCAGTGTGTTTTTTAGTGTTTGGACTTTATCTGTGAAACTGAAGTTCAGTTTACAATTTGTTATCAACAGACACCAAGTGCATTGACATACAATTATGCCAGGATGCAAACACTCATTAAATGTTTGGGGGTATCTTGTTTTTTGCAAGCCTTGCAGGTTTTCTTGCTTACCCGGTAAACATTGGGTCATTTCTACAAACCCTGATTGGTAAATGGCCTGAACCCTCTGTCCTGAGGTGGATGTCTCCACTTTGGGAATAATGGGAAAAGTTAAGTGTAGACTTGAAAGCAAGGGCCAGGCCTTCTGCCCTCTACAACCTAGATTCTGATTTGCTGCAGATTAATAATATTGTATTATGTTTCATATACAAGTCTCCTTTTGCTTTAGCCAAGGAAACAAACATACAAAGAAACTAAGAGTCAGAGAAGGGAATTGCCTTGCTCAAGTGCTATGTTAAAGTAAAGAGTTCTGGTCTATGGTTCTAAGATTTGCTTGCTGAGCTCCATCCCCAGAATAAATCCAAGTATAGGTAGGGCTGGGCAAGACGTCAGGACTTACAGATCCCTAGGTGATATTCGTGTTCTAGCAACCACACTTTGAGGACTACCAGAGGAAGAGGAAGGCCTTCTAATCCTTAGTCCAGGCTCTTCTTTCTAGATCACACTCCTCAGGGGACTCTGCATGGCCCCAGCCCCAGCACCAGCCCACCTTCTCTGCCTACCATTAAAATTGATCTGCTTTTAAAATGGGAAATGAACCTTGTCAACCTTTGTAAAGGAGTGTTTTCCACCTTATGGAAACATTGTCACAAACTAGAAAACATTTTCCTTTATTATAATGGGAAAGAACAAATACTAATCAGGTTACTAAAGGCTATTTAGCCTTAAACTGACTTAAGAAAATTTAAACAATTGAATCCATTATAGCATTCATGCAAATAGCCTCATTTACTGAAAAAAAAAGAATAAATAAAAGAAATAGATAAAATAGAAGTGCAATCTGGTTGGAATTGGTAGTCTTATGCCCTGAAGCTCATGTCACCACTCACAAAATGAGGGCAATAGACACACATTTTATATTTAGTATGTAGTATTTCATTTAAAAAATGGCCTATTCCAAATTTCTAATATTAAATTTCCCTTACATGAAACCAGGGGCCTTTCAAACTTAGCATTATTGACATCTGAAGCTGAGACTACTGCTGGGGGTGGGGGTAGTTCTTTAAGCTTGGCAGGAAATTAATAAACCACCATCACTGGGATCTAGAAGATGCCAAAAGCAACCCCTTGCATTCTGATCAACAAAATTGTCTCCAGACAAGGAAATAGAGGTTGAGAACCAAGGCTCTAAGAGAACTCAAGTTAGATGAGCTTTTACTAAAACCTCAGGCTCAGTGGGGTATTTTGTGTGACCACTGGGTTACATAATTTAATGTGAATTGAGAGACGCTAGGATGGGCTCAACTCCCAAATACTTTCTCTTCTTGGCTGCTATGCCTGAAATCCCACTAAATATTTGTTTTCTTTGGTGTTTCTTCCTTTCCAGGAAAGGAAATTCCATTCATTCCCATGATGTTATTTAAAGGTGTAGGGCCTCTCTCATCCATTCATCCCTCAGTATGACTGTTTCAGGAATAGTAGTAGGTAAGATGCTAAAAGGGTCCAGACAAGGCGGTTCAAGGAGATGCAGGTAAGAAGCACTGAACAAGCAGCATCAGCTCTACCTTTTCTACAGCCGCTCTCCCAACAAAAAGGATAAGTCAAATTCCCCAAATGGAGGTATCTCCATTTTTCTAGTGGTTTCAAACCTGTTATTTCACAGCCTAGGGACTCTGCAGGTTTGAATATCTTTAGGTTGTCACTTGTTCAGTCATTAATTCAGTCACTGCACCAGAAAAGACAGGACTTGGAAATGATGAAGCCCTCAGAGGTAAGCAAGATATGGAGCACTGCATGATGAGTGCTGTGTAGAAGCCTGTGATGGGCACCACAGAACTATAGAAGAGATGTATAGACCCCAGCTGAGAAGATCTAAGACTTCTTGGAAGAGGGGCTGGCTGAACTGTGTCATAAAGGCTGGCTGCTGGTTTCTCCAATGAGGATATTCCAAACAGCAGAGTGTGGCACAGCAGGGAGAGTTGAATTTGATGTCCTCTAGTTCTACACATTTACTTTCTCCATCCATTAAAGAATTGAAAGGGAGGAAAGTGTGTAAAGCAGACAAGAGTAAGCTTATTTGACTGTGAAAGGAAAGCAGCAAAAGCAAAGTAGGGACATGCTCTGAATAGAGGAGTCCAGTGTGCATTCCTCTCCTGGGCTTTATGCTGGTTGTGTAATGGCTTGTACATGCACCATTCTGGCCCTTTACATTGGTTGAGCGGGCACCCAGGGCATTATGGGCGGAGAAGGCACTATGATGTGCTATGTCTGCCATTTTTATCCCAATCTACCTAACAGAGAAGGCCAAACTCACCCTCAAATCACTGCTGTATATGCAAGATAATGATGTGGGTGCAACCCCAGGACTCAGTGGTGTGTCTTTTATTCAGAATCATAGGGGGATGGATGAAATGTTTTAATTAAGAAATAATCTAAGCAGCTATCTAAATGAATGAGGCAAAAGGTAAAAGAGAAAGATGCAGAAGACATATTTGGTGCCTTACTGTACTAAATTCTTGTAGACATTTAGCCCTTTCTTTTATGTCCCAAGACTGCTCTGCCTAAACCACCTTGATCAGGTCTCATTCGTACCCATCCTATATCCACAAGGCCAGAAAACATGCCTGACTTCTTTCCAGAGATGACTATGAATGTCACTGATTAATTTAAGTTGGATATCACTAATAAAAAGATGGTGGCAAGTTTGTTTTCAGTAATTTGATTGGCAGATAAGACAGCAGTCTAATTTTCATTGACGTCAAACCAGAATGTGGGATTTTCCTCAGACTGCCAAAGTTTTCCAAAAGTATAAAATTTGAGTTTCCTGGCAGCCAAAGCAAACAGAGTATGATTAAAACCATGAAAGAAAAAAGTGCTACCTAGTGCTATCTGGTGGGAAGCATGATGTTGAACAATGACCAAGTTGCCCATCTGGTATCACCCACTTAAAATCTATTTGCATATTGTTATTAATGGCTACCAATTAGTGCTTTGTCTGTAAATAAGACCCTTGCCAAAAATCTCTCTTCCCAAGTGTACAAAGCAAGTTTAAAATGTGGTATAGCCAAGTGCTGGTGGCTCATGCCTGTAATCCTAGCTACTCAAGAGGCTGAGATCTGAGGATTACAGTTCAAAGCCAGCCCCACAGGAAAGGCCATGAAACTCTTATCTCCAATAAAACACCAAAAAACCAGAAGTGGCGCTGTGGCTCAAGTGGTAGAGCGCTAGCCTTGAGCTGAAGAGCTGAGGGACAGTACCCAGGCCCAGACTTCAAGCCCCACAACTGACAAAAAGAAAAGAAAAGAAAAGAAAAAAGTACCAAGCTATTCCTTTTCTATCATTAGAATGATTTTGAAAATAGATAATAAAACTATAGATGGTAATTTGGAATGATGACTCAACAGAGACCTTCAGTAACTTTATTCGCTATTTGCACTAGTCAAAAATCTTGTATGAAGTTTTCAATTTTATTTTAATTGCATTTCAAGCACAAAAAGCTGTCAACAATAATAAATCAGACATGTTTGTATTTCCTGTGTCAATTTAACAAAACACTTGGCCAGTTTTCATAAAGTATAAAGATTACTTTTCATTGAAGTATTTAAAGTTTCACATTTCGCATCATTGTGTCTGTATAAATCATGACTGAAATTTAATCTGATTTCTTTTCTATATGGCAAACCAGAACCATATAGTACATATGACTCTTGACCAAGTTCCCACTCTGTTGCTCATATACCAACTTCATATACACTCATACACACACATGTGAGTGCACGCGTATGGGTTTGTTTCTTTCTGAGCTCTCTATTCTGTTTTGTTGATCTGTTTGTTCAAACCTATGTCAGTATCCTCTTGCTTTCCATGAAGCTGGTTTTATACTGATTAGTTCACATTAGAGCGCAGTAATGAGAGAATGAAGCATATTTAAGATTTTGTCTTAGCATACTGGGGTAGGGAAAAGATGCAAGACAGTGAGCTGTTGTTTCTCCTGGCCAAGATGAAATAAACTTCCATGTTAACGGAGAGAACCCTATGGCAGGAAGAGCAGGAGGCCTCTAAAGCTGAGAGTGGCCCTTAAATTGATTACTGGTGTGAAGGCAAGGATCTCAGTCTTACAATAAAAAATAATTAAAATCTTCTAATAGTCTTCTAAGTTTGGGGAAATACCTTGGGCTTGAGAAAGAAACATAGCCCAGCCGCTCCCTCAGTTTCAGCCTTGTGAGGCCTTGAACAGAGAATTCAGCTAACTTATACCTAAGCTTCTGGTCTACAGAAACTGAAATAGTGTAAGGGAGTTTGTATTTATTTGTTTATTTATTTTGTGTCAATAGCAAGTCTTGAACCTTGTACTCTCACATGCCTTTGTTGCTCATAGCTAGCATGGTCTCAGTTGAGTCATGCCTTCAGTCTGTCATTTTTATGGCTAATTTGAGATTCCTGCAATTGCATGGATTTTTCTATCAGAGCTGACCTTGAAACACTATCCTCAAGGCCTCAGTTTCCTGATTCAGTAGGATTACAGGTGTCCAGCATAGGAGGGGTTTCATAAGCTACTTTATTTATGGTAATTTTTAACATAGGTATAGAAAACGAATACAGAACTTCATGCTGTAGACAGAAAGACTAGTCAGGTTTGTGTAATGGTACAATCCAAAAGAATCTAGTCTGTTTACATAAAACCATGAAAATATTGAATAAAGATCTATGAAGAGGTAGACATAGACTTAACTTCTACCAAATTTCAGTGTGGAACATTCCAGGGTGACTTTAAGATTTTTGTGATCTGCTTGTTTTAACAGAATTGGTTAAAAAGCTTTTACTAGGAAGGGAATGAGTTCAGTTTGTGACAAGTTTGGGATAGCTAGGTATTGATTCTTTCTATGCATCCATATTGCTAAGTAATGTTAGTAATGAGATTTTGAAGCCTAACATAAAGAAGTAGAATTTATTCCACTCCTCCTCTATCACTCCTGAATCAGACAGACCTTGAACCTCATTTTGATTGATAGAATGAAGAAGTCATGGTGTGCCAGTTCTAAGCCTAGACCTCAAGAGGTTTCGAATGTTTCTACCCTTTCTTTTGGTACCATGACCCCTCTCCCCCCAGTCTTAAAAACACTAAGGCTAGCCTACTTTAGTACTGAAAGCTCATGGAACAGAAACAAGCCATATGGACTGGATCTATTCTGTGTGTGTGTGTGTGTGTGTGTGTGTGTGTGTGTGTGTGTGTGTGTGTGTGTGTGTGTGTGTGTGTGTGTGTGTGTGTGTGTGTGTGTGTGTGTGTGTGTGTGTACACCAGTCTTGGGACTTGAACTCAGGTCATGGACACTGTCCCTGAGCTTGTTTTTGCTCAAGACTCTATCACTTTGAACCATAGCACCATTTCTGGGTTTTTCATAGTGGAAATAAGTCTCATGGATTTCACTGCCCAGGCAGGCTTTGCACCATGATCCTCAGATTTCAGTCACCTGAGTAGCTGGGATTACAGGCATCAGCCACTGATGCCCAGCTTGGATCTGTTCTTAAAGCAACTAAAGCCCTCATCAGGAAGCTGACCCAGACACATGACCATAGCAAGGGCCAGAAGAATCACTTAGCAGAGCCCAGCCTGAATCCTGAGTCACCAGCTCACATAATAAGACAATGAGTTAACATTTGCTATTTTGAGTAAACAGTTGTAGAGCAATATATTAGACAACAAAATCTAGCCACCGCCCCCCTCACCAATTCTAATCACTATATTGCATTGAGCTTCTTTTTATACCTTATCTCCAAAGACAGTTTTTCCAAGCAAATTGTTTCCTTTATAAAAGTCTGTTTATGCATTCCATCACTAAGTGCATTTTCATGTAACATTCATTCATAATAAAAGAACTGCATGGTTCAGAGTACAAAAGTAGAATATATTCAGAACTATTGGCAGTTCCAATGACGTTTTTGTAGAAATAGTTCTTATAAGTGGAAAGCATTTGTAAGAGAGTCATGCCCCATTTAAATAAACATCAATAATTGATGAAATAACACAGGCAACTTCTGTTTTTCTTCCTATTGCTTTGTGTGGGGTCATTTAGTTATGGTTTCATTGTAAGTAAAAACTCTGCATTCTAGACCTGGTATCAGATAGTGCACTAAGAAAGCCCTGCCAGCTACTTCTTATGGCAACATTCACTGAACTCTGTTTATCAAGTAGCTTCTTTAACAAGAATATACTCTTGGTTTTTATGCAATGTCTTCTTAAGTGGCCTCTTCTTAAAAACTTCACTTTCAGCTGGGCCTTGGTGGCTCACGCCTATAATCCTAGCTATTCAGGAGGCTGAGATCTGAGGATCACAGTTCAAAGCCAGCCCAGGCAGGAAAGTCCGTGAGACTCTTATCTCCAATAAACCACTAGAAAAAAAATGGAAGTGACGCTGTGGCTCAAGCAGTAGAGTGCTTGCCTTGAGCTGAAGAGCTGAGGGATAGCACTCAAGCCCTACAACCAACAAAAAACAAACAAACAAAAAACAAAAAAACCACAAAAACTTTACTTTTGTCAGTGGCTGTTGCCAATAATGAGCATTTCAAAGTATACTAATATAGTTCTCTGTATTAAAATTACTTTTAGTTTTATTGGTTACACCAATAGTTGTGGAAGTAATAGTATCTTTGGGAAGCTTTTCTGGACTACTTAGATAAATAAATGTATTTAAAAATCTAACTTTTACAGAATTAGTAGATTACATTACCTGATATATATATATATGTATATATATATATATGTATATATATATATATATATCCATGCATAAGTTTTTTGCTCAAAAGTGATAAATACATCAATGTGACATCTAAATCTTCCTTTTATATCCTCATCTTAAACCTATGAGGTTGATATTAGGATTATTCCCACTTTAATGGTAGAGAAATAAAGACTCCTTAGTCTGTTATGATGCTCAAGGTGACCCAACATGCCTGGGTTTTCTGACTTAAAGTCTGCAATACTTCTCATCATAGTACCAAATCTCAGAGAGCATTTTTGCATATGTAATTGATTTAGTTCCCAACAGTATCGTGTGATTACTTACAAACTCCCTATGTTTTATAAAATTTCTTTTTTTTTCATCTTTCCCAGTATAATTTTCTACAGGTTCGTATCACTGTCTAAAATCTTAGTCTGGGTGTTGTTTGGCTTTTTTTGTTTTTGTTTTTGGCTCAAGTGGTAGATTATTTGCCTAGAATACTTGAGATCCTGGGGTTGATTCCTAATACTGAAAAAAAATATAGTAAATAAGTTTAAAAATTCCAAATAAGATTTCCTGGATATCTCTCACACTGCCTCAGAAATAGGGCAGCCTGAGCTATGCTTCTAAATGAGTCACGCCAGCCTATCTTTTCATTAGAAATGGCTCTGAGTCTTTATCTAGCTACAACTCTAATTAATGATCATCTAACTGTACTGTCAAGTTTGTTTAAATTTGAGTAACACCAGTTGTTTCTTCCTTGGGTCAGCCAATAGCAACAGGGGAAGGCACTCATGCATGCTATTGTCCGGGTGGTTCTGGACCTATAGTAGCCCAGTTTAATGGGCATTCAGAGCTCATTAGTGAGGAGCCACATGAGGAGTGACCGCTCTGCCGCCACACGTTGCAACTAATAGCCCTGCTGAACAGAATCGTTTCTGTTTCTGCTCACTTGTTGTGAAATTCTTTCAACGTCAACAAGTGGTTGTGTCGACGGGAGCCCGCCATCCTGCCCAGCAGTTTTATCCGTTGCTCTCCTGAGCCAGACTTATGTCCTTCTTCATTGTCCATTTCCACAAAAGAGCCTGAGCAATCACAAAGCCTTCACAGCCATTCATCATCAGCTCACTGAGTCTATGGGCAAGTTTGCCCACCAGAGTTTGAGTCCATCCAATAGACGTGGCATGAGAGGCTGTGAAGGTGGAGTATCAGACATGTGCCCCCTTGCCTTGGGGATTGGAACAGCACAGACACACAAGATTTGATGTCCTCCTCCAAGAGAAAGCCTAAGTTACAGGTAATATAGAGACTTAGGTTAAGAATGTATTTCAATCATAAGGGGAAGTGTAGGTGTGAGATGATTGGGCAAGTTATTTCACCAGTCAACAAGTGTCCTTTAGTTAGGAAGAGAGAAGCAACTATAATTAAAGGGCAGGGAGGGGAGATTGTAGCAAGTTTTAGCAATAGGTTTATCTACCCATGGCCTGCATGGTCTTTTTTGCCATGATGAACTTGCTATCTTTGCCCAATCCATAGAAATGAGAGGTGTCTATAAAATTCCATGCATGCCATGAAGACTTTCTAAATTATATCCTTTTTCTCTTTAGAAATAAGGGCAGTGCTTCTGTTTGCACAGTGTTTCTGTAACCAGGTTATTGAGAATTGGCTGTATTTGCTTGAAATACAGGCAGATTAAAAATAGTTTCCCAAGTATAGCATTTTATATCCATATGGCAATTGTTTTATGGCCAAAAATGTTGGTATTTCTTCATGTATCTGTTAGCCATTTATATTTCTTCTTCTGAGAACCGTCTGTTCAATTCAATTTGTCCATTTGTTAATTGGATTGTCTTGCTACTTGTATTATTGAGCTCTTCATATATGAATCTAGAATATACAGTAGCTATTAGTGAATAGATGTTGAAAAATTTTCTCTCAGTAGCTTGTCTCTTGGTTCTGGTAATTGTTTCTTTTTCTGTGCAAAACCTCTTTAATTTGATGTAGTCCTTTTATGCTACTTGCCCTTATTTTCTGGACAATTGGGGTCCTTTCAAGGAATACTTTCATGTGCCTATATGTGCCAGAGTCTTCTTTATGTTTTTCTGTATTAATTTCAAAGTTTCAGGTCTTATATCCATCTGGAGTTACTTTTTTTTAATAGAATGAAAGATAGGGAATTGAGTTTTTGTTTCTTGCATGTAGCTAATCAGCTCCCTAGCACCATGTGTTAACTAAGGCTTTGCTTCCTCCAGTGTGTGTTTTTGGCTCTTTTATCAAAAGTTACATGGCTATAGCTGTACAGTTTAATTTCTGGGTCTTCTGTTCTGTTGGTTTCTATTCTTATGATATCTCTAGCATTGTTCTTTCTACTTAGAATTACATAATCAATTTGGTTTCATTTCAGGGATGCAAGGATGGTTTGATAGGCATAAGCCAATAAATATATTGCATAAGCAAAATTATAGACAGAAATCACCATGGCAATCTCTGATACAGAATAAGGGCTTTGACAAAAATCAACACCCTTTTATAATATAGGCTCTGAAGGATCTAGGAATAGAGGGAATGTACCTCAACACTGTAAAGCCTATATATAACAAAACTATAGCCAACATTATATTAACGAAGGAAAAACTGAATTTCTTCTAAAATCAGGAACAAGTAAAGAATGTCCATTCTGCCCACTTTTTTAATTTTAATTTTTTTATTTTTGTGAAAATACCATATACAGGGGTTACAATTACACGGGCAAGGTAATGAGTACATTTCTTATCAAGCATTATTGCCTCCTCCTTTGTTTCCCCTTCCTATCCCTTCCCATCCTCCCTGCCCCGGTGCTGCTCCACCCCCTCCCACTGCCCTGCACCAAAGTTGTAAAGTTCATTTTTGGACATAATGTCTTGTACATTTCATGGTTGCAATGGGCCCACCTATATCCCTATTTAAACAATTTGTTTTTTCCCTTCCTCTCCACAAATTATACCAATATCAAATACAGTGAAAACAGGGGTTATACCATGGGGGAGGGACATACAAAGCAACAAAGAAATCATTTTATAAATACGTTAGAAACAATCTCTGCCCACTCTTATTTCAATTTAGATCTGGAATTTCTAGCCAGAGCAATAAAGCAAGAGAAGGAAATATAATTCAGGAAATAAAGATATTAAAATATTCTTATTTGTGGACAATATGATCCTATACTTAAAAGACCACAATAGGGGCTAGGAAGGTGGCTCAGTAGTAGAGTGCTTGCCTTGCATGCATGAGGCCCTGGGTTTGATTCCTCAGCACCACATAAGCAGAAAAAGCCATAAGTAGTGCTGTGGCTTAAGTGATAGAGCATTAGCCTTGAGCTGAAGAGCTGAGGGACAGCACCCAGGCCCAGAGTTCAGGCCACATGACCCACAAAAAAAAAAAAAGACCACCATAATTCTGCTCCCTCCACCAAATCCTCCTAGATAGCTAGCACCTGTAATCCTAGCTACTTAGGTGACTGAAGTGCATTTTGAAGCCAGCCTGGGCAAGAAAGCCTATGAAACTCTTATCTACGATTAGTTACCAGAAACCTGCAAGTAGACCTGTGCTCAAGTGGTAGAATGCTAGATTTGAACACAAAAGCTCAAAGACAACACTCAATGCTTGAATCCCAGCCCCAGGACTGGAACAGAAAAAAGAAAAAATGAAGACAGAAATTGAAGATTAAAAATGAAAAGCCTTCCCATGTTTATCGATTTGCAGAATTAATATTGTGAAAATACCATATTGTCCAAAGTAATTTACAAAATCAATGCAATGTCCACCGAAGTTCCAGCTTCATTCTTTTCAAAACCAGAAAATTCAACTATAAAATGTATATGGAAGCATTTTAAAAAACCTGAATAGAAGAAAACTTGAGTAGAAAGATTTTCTTTTTGGTCAGTTGTGGGGCTTGAACTCTGGGCCTTGGTGCTGTCCCTTAGCTCTTCAGCTCAAGGTTAGTGCGCTACCACTTGAGCCACAGCGCCACTTCTGAGCAGAAAGAATAATGCTGATGGCCTCCCCAAATTCTTTTTGTTTTTCATTCTTCTTTTTTCTAGTTAATGTACTTTTTAAATTATCTTTAAATAGTTGTACAAAGGAGTTGTCATTCAACAAAGTAACTTATGAATATAATGTGTCTTGATCCATGTCATTCCTGTCCAACATTCTCTCTTACTCATCCCTCCCAACATGTCCCCTCCCCTTGCTTTTCTTAATTTTTGTAGGATATACATTAAATTTTTACTTCACTCACCCTTCTCTTCAATTGTTTTTTCCTTAATGTGTGATTTCTTGATGTCCATTGTTATACTCAGAGCTCCAACCAGCTTCTAATAATTGAGTATGTACTGTGCCACTGGGTATAACTGATAACTCTAATCTCTACTCAGTCAAATGCTTATGTAATGCCACAAGTATGCAGAGAGCACACCATTGCAACCCTTCAGTGCATTGTTATAGAAGAACCTCTCTTCATAGCCTGCATTTATAAAAGATTCTTGAAATACTTCTAAGGGTGTCCTGATTTTGTGTGTGTGTGTGTGTGTGTGTGTGTGTGTTTTTGTCGGTTGTGGGGCCTGAACTCTGGGCCTGGGTGCTGTCCCTCAGCTCTTCAGCTCAAGGCTAGAGCTCTACCACTTGAGCCACAGTGTTACTTCTGGCTTTTTCTGCTTATATGGTGCTGAGGAATTGAACCCAGGGCCTCATGCATGTATGGAAGATAAGTACTCTACCACTGAACTACCTTCCAAGCCCTGGGTGTCCTGTTTTGAATACTGAAAAGATACGAAAGGGACTTTCTATTTCTCAAAGGGCCTCTCTGGTTCATTTTTTGGTGTTTATGTATCACTTTTAAAAAGACTCTGATTTACACATGGAATTTACCCTCCTGGATAAAACTACATATTTCCAGGAGAAGATGACCCTTGTATCTTTTTAGGATGAGAACTACTCATTGATTTCCAAAGGAAGTGCCCAGATGAGAGTTAAAACTCAACCCTTATGTTGTCACACACTCCATATATAAAATAATGTAGTACTGTTACAGTTTGAATATCAATGTCCCCAACAGTTCTATTGGTCCCCAGCTGGTGATGCTATTTTGGTAGAAATATTAGGGAGTTGGCCCTGCTTGGAGAAAGTAGATCGGTAGGACATACCTTTGATCTGGTTCCCACTCTTGTGTTGTTTTTGCTCCCTAGCAGTCATGAGGTGAGTAGCCCTCTCCACTTTACAATCCTACCACCATGATGCTCTGCTTCACCTCAACCTCAAAACAATGGATCTAGACAGCTTGTACTGAATGTTCTAAAACTCTGAGCCCAAAGAAATTTTTGTTAAATTCATTCTCCCACAAGTTTATCACAGTAATGAAAAAAGTAGACTAATACAAGTGTTTGTGTTTAGCCTATACATATTCCCCTGCATACTTTAAACTATCTCTACATTACTTATAATACCTAATACACTATGAATGTAAATAGTGTATTATTAGGGAATGATGGCAAAAAATGTCTCTGCATGCTCAGTACAGACTTTATTTTCAAATGTTTTTAGTCCATGACTGTTAGAATCCACAGACATGGAGCTGATGGCTGTGGTTGGCCAACTGTATTTGTCTCTACTGGGCTTTGTTCAGAGGCTATGGCTGAATTTGAACTTTACCTTGCATCCTTTCATAGTTGTATATGGGATGTTTGTAAGTGTATTTTGTATTCCTGACCTGCTCTGACAATATTGTCCCAGTATTTCTAGCAGGATGCTGTACAAAAGAAGCCCTTTCTGTAACAACTTCCTTGTTCCTGTTTGTAAAGCCATATAAAACCTTACTCCAAGAACATATACCTTTGTTGTCTTATCATTGCCAACATTTCACATTTGGGGGGTTGGTTTTGTTCTAGTCTTGCAATCCCCAGAACATCTTGCAGAGTGAGGGCTAGCAAACTGATTCTATGAACAGTTTTTGTGTCTTATCCACATGGGTTAGGGATGGAGTGCTTGGCAGTACATTTCTTTGGGGGACTTGAAAACACATAATTGAATTGTTTAAATCACATTTGGGGGCCTCTGTCACAAATCATTACCTGTCTTTCCTCCATCTTCTTGCTCTTCAAATTAATGACACATACCATACACTGACCTCCATTAGCTTAATTTGGTTGAGACATTTTCCAGCTCATATCATCAAGATGAGAAAGAAAATTATGTTGGCCAGGGGACCATCTGTGGAGTGAAAATGTTAAAGAAGCAGGCATTATTTTTTAGGGTTCTTTGGGGGATTTTTTGTTTTGAAGCTACTCTCTATATGTGATACTTACAGCTACTAACCTGAGACATTTGTCAGATTAGTAATTTGTATTTGATAAATGAGATTGCTAGGATAAAATTAAAAATATTCCCAACATCAAATCCTAACTCATAACCTCCATAGAAAGTTATTTAAAAAAAAAAGGTCTGGCTTCTTAATCAAATGTTTCCCTTACTGGAGAAGTTGTATATAGCTCTCTGGTGCTATATTCTCTCTCAAATTTCACAAGAGGTTCTGGGGAATAAATTAAAAATTTCCCAGCATAGCAACTCTTAATCAATTGTTCTTATTAGCATTAATTAATTTACAAGAGTGGGGGTGTCCATTTATATATGCAATGCCTCTTAATCAGTCACTCCCTGTCATTCTTCTTCCCCAAACCTATCACATCAAGTTTTCTTGTTCTATTTTCATTCATGTACATAAAGTACTTTGACTAATACCTACAATTTAGACAAGATATATATCAACTTCCTTATGTTCATTTTTGTTAAATTGAATGTTATTTAAAGAGGTCATATAGATAGATAGATATAGGTATTTGCATATAAATATAGATACAGATATATAGACATACATATGGATATATAAATGTCCAAAAGTGGTATTGCTGTATCCTAAGGTAACACTATTTTTATTTTCCTGAGAAACCTTCATACTGATTTCCATGGTGGTTACACTAGTTTATAGTCTCACCAATAGTGTAATAGGATTCTTCCTGCCCCACATCTTCATTAATACTGGTTGCACTCTCAATTATGGCCATTCTGAATGGAGTAAGGTGATCTGTATTTCCTTTATGACTGGGGATAATAAACATTTGGTGCATTTTTTGGACATTGGAACTTCTTTTGAGAAGTGTCTGTTCAGTTCATTCAACCATTTATTAATTGAATTGGTTATTCTTTGGGAGTTTAATTTTTTAAGCTTCTTGAATATTCTAGTTTTTAGTCCAATGTTAAACATACAGCTAAATGAGATTTTTCTTCCATACTGTAGACCATCTACACTCATTGCCGGGCAGAAGCTTTTTAAGCTTAATTCAATTCCATCTATCAATGCTTCTTCTATTTGCTGAGCTTTTGGGGTTTTATTCAGGAAGTTATTATGCATGGCAATAAGTTCTGTTTTCTCTCTTCTTTCATATAGTAGTTGCAAATTTCCAGTTTTTGCATTAAGACATTGGTCCACTTTTAATTGATATCAATGTAAGGTGAGCGATATGGACCCAGTTTGAGTCTTCTGCATGTGGATATTCAGTTTTCCAGCACCATTTGTTTCTCTAACATACATGTTAGGCTCCTTTGTCAAAATCAGATGGCTGTGTGGATTTATTTCTGGGATTCTCATTGTTTATTTGGGTCTCTTTTTGTGTACTATGCTAGTTTTGTTACTATGGCTCTACAGTACAGATTGGAATTGTGATATCTCCAGCATTGATGTTTCTGTTCACAATTGCTTTTGTCTGAGGCCTTTTGTGCTTTCATATGAATTTTAGGATTGACTTTTCTATCTCTGTAAAGAATGGCATAGTGATTTTGGTGAGTAATATTCTGAATTTATGGATCATTTTTGAACACAGGCAATCTTTCCATCTTTTGGTGTCTTCTTCGATATGTTCTTCAAGGTTTGATACTTTTCATTGTAAAGATCCTCTGCTTCCTTGGTTAGGTTTATTCCTACATATATTTTCTGTGGATAGAACTGTTCTATTTTCTCCTCCACCATTCTGTTTATTGTTGATAAATTATACAGTACTCTTTGAGGGTCTTCTTTGTTGGTCATGGGGCTTGAACTCAGGGCCTGGACACAATCCCTGAACTTTTTCACTCAAGGCTAGTGCTCTAACACTTTGAACTACAGTGCCATTTCTGATTTTCTGATGGTTAATCAGAGATAAGAATTTCATAGACTTTTCTGCCTGGCTTGGCTTCAAACTGTGATTCTCAGATCTCAGCCTCTGACTATCTGAGATTATAGGCATGAGTCATCATCACCAGCTGTATAATATTCATTGTAGAGCTGGCAATTTCAATGAGTTTATATCTATATTTATATCTGTCTGTCTGTCTATCTCCATAAACTCCACACTGACATAAGGAAAAAGTTCAGTGAAGTACATTGGCAAAAGAACAAGAGGTTAGTAAAAAAAAATATAATTCTTCCATAATCAGCTGATTATGATTATATAGTCAATCTTTCCAGGTCTAACCTCCATCCTGAATTAAAATAGGGCCTTAGGTATAATCTCAACAAATGATCAACAAATCATTTTAAAAAAATTTTTTAGGATTGACTTTTCTATCCTCTGTAAAGAATGGCATTGTGATTTTGGTGAGTAATATACTGAATTTATGGATCATTTTTTAACACAGACAGTCTTTCCATCTTTTGGTGTCTTAAAATTTTATTTATGCCAGGTGCCAGTGGCTCATGCCTGCAATCCCAGCTACTCAGGAGGCTGAGATCTGAGGATCATGGTTCAAAGCCAGCCAGGGCAGGAAAGTCCACGAGACTCTTACCTCCAATAAACCATTCAGAAAACCAGAAGTGGTGCTCAAGTGGTAGAGTGCTAGTTTTGAGCTGAAGAGCTGGGGGACCGAGCCCAAGCTCAGAGTTCAAGCCCTATGACTGACAAAAATTATTTATTATTATTACAATTTAACATGTCCACATGTATACAGCACATCTTGGTCACAGGCACCCAATCCATTATTCTCCCTGACTCTTTCAAGGTTCCTAGTTCCATTTTCACATATGTATACTGAGTATTATGACTACATATGCCTGCCAGATCCCTCTTATTCCCATCCCCAGATAAGACATTTTCAGCTTTCTGATATTCATTTTAGTAAACTGTTTATTGTTCACAGAGGTTACATCATGGAATCCAACTCCTGCAAAGCACTTTTAAAACATCTTTTCCTCTTTCTCCTTATATTTTGAAAGACTGGGTCTAAGGAAGAACATAGTATTGCTAGATTGTTCCATAAACATGAAAACACAAGTTTGCCACATTAATTGTATATGATTTTATCTAAAAATAAAATAATATATAACAAGACTTTGTCAGAGGCAAATAACTTTTCTCAGTTCATGGCTCTTAAGAGACCTATAACAGTTCTTCATATTAAATACTTAGGTATAAACAGCTTAATAGGACCTTATGTCCTGAAAGTTGCAACAAGACGAGAATTATTTGGTTGTTACATGTGATATTCATCCAAAACTAGCTGGATGGGTTAGAAAATAGGTTGCATATGGGACAAATATTTTTATACAGTATTATGAAAAAGTCAGTGCTACTTTCAGCTAGATCAGTGTCTCCTGTGTTTTTTTCAAACTAACAAATGAGTGTGTGTGAGGTAAATCATTTGAAATCCTTCCTTTCTTCCTCCCTCCCTTCCTTCCTTCCTTCCTCCCTTCCTTCCTCCCTTCCTCCCTCCCTCCCTCCCTACCTCCTTCCCTCCCTTCTTCCCTCCCTCCCTCCCTTCCTTCCTTCCTTCCTCCCTTCCTTCCTCCCTTCCTCCCTCCCTCCCTCCCTCCCTCCTTCCCTCCCTTCTTCCCTCCCTCCCTCCCTTCCTCCTTCCCTTCCTACCTTCCTTCCTTTCTCCGTTCCTTCCTTTCCTTCCTTCCTTCCTTTCCCTTCCTTCCTTCCTTCCTTCTTTCCTTTCTTTCTTTCTATCTTTCTTTCTTTCTTTTTTCTTTTCTCTTTCTCTTCCTTCCTTCCTTCCTTTCTTTCTTTCTTTCTTTCCTTCCTTCCTTTCTTTCTTTCTTTCTTTCTTTCCTTCCTTTCTTTCTTTCCTTCCTTCCTTTCTTCCTTCCTTCCTTCCTTTCTTTCTTTCTTTCTTTCTTTCTTTCTTTCTTTCTTTCTTTCTTTCTTTCTTTCTTTCTTTCTTTCTTTCTTTCTTTCTTTCTTTCTTTCTTTCTTTCTTTCTTTCTTTCTTTCTTTCTTCTTTTCTCTTTCTTTCCTTATTGTTGCTTGTCCTGGGGCTTCAACTCAGGAACTGGACCACTGTCTTTAAGCTTTTATGCCCAAGGTTAGCATTCTTACTACCTGAACCACAGCTCCTCTTTGGTGGGTAACTGGAGAATTAAGTCTCATGGATAGACTTTCCTGTGCCCTGTACTTATGTGAGGGGCTTTGAACCATGATTCTCAATTTTCAACCTCCTGACTGGTTGGGATTATAAGCATGAGCCACCAATCCCAGTTTTGAAATGATTTCTGTCTGTTGTTTGCTTCCTGCATCTTCGGAGCATATTCATGCAGAAAACATCCCACTGAAAAGTAAATGATCAAAACAACTCATTTGCTTCCTGCTCTCTTCTCTACTGACTGAGACTTGTGGCTGACAGATAATAGAAATCACTTCAGTTGAGGAGCTATTGGATGAAACTACCTTCCTTGTGATGTCCCAACAAATGCTGCTACTCAGAGAAAGCTATTCTCCGACAAACAAAAGCAAACCAAGCAACAACTCTGCTTATTCTCTGTAGAGTTTCCTTTCTCCGCAGGTGTTGCTCTCTGTGGCCATCACTGCATCTATCACAAATACTACAGATAATATCCAACCCTCACTCCAAGGTCCTCTGTCTCTAAATATACTCCTCTATTGTGGAGTTGACAAACCAATAGATGTGATAGTCTAAAAGGCACATCTCCTCTTAGAAAACAATATTGTACCATCATTGATATGGTTCATCTTGGGGAAGAAACAAATTCAAGTGAAACACATTTATCATTTGATGCATCTTTAAATGTGAAAAGATAAGTGAAAAAGTTGACTGCCAGGGGTTCATGCTTATAACCCTAGCTACTAAGAAAGCTGAGAGCTGAGGATTATGGTTCAAAGCCAGCCTGGGAGGAAAGTCTAATCTGTGAAATTCTTATCTCCAATTAACCATCAGAAAACCAGAAGTGAAGATGTAGCTCAAAGTGGTGGAGTGCTAGCCTTGAATGAAAGGGCTAAGGAACAACCCCCAGGCCCTGAGTTCAAGTCCCACAACTACCACCACCACCACCACCAAAAATAAATTGAGTGAAAAAGAACAAAATGTCTATTAAGTAAGAAAACTGATCTCTAGGCTTAGCAACTGATGCACGACTAACAAGATTCTGTCACTTCATTATAGAACATGTGGCTGACAAGTGAATGATCCATTTCCAGATTAATTATAGATTTGCATTTTATTTTACTAACATTGGCTTTTTTTCAGATGAAATTTTACATTTCTTCCGTTTTTTTTAACTGTTCCAATCCCAAACCAAATAGAGGCAAACTCTTTTATACTTCCATACTAGATACAAAAACAGAAAATAAAGAGAAGGTATAATGAACTACAAGAGTGTTCTGTGACCCCAAGGAAATGTTTGCTCTTGTATCTTTTTTTTTTTAAGATGGGGGAAAAAACTTCACAGAGGAGTAAACCTGAGACACTGATTCAAGAGCCAGACAGTTCAATGAACAGGATAATCGGGGTAGTTTTTGACAGGTGCGGCTGCCTGCCTATAGTTGGCATATAATCATTACCATTTTAATAAGGCTCTAATAGGGGGCTGATCATTCAATGGGGTGTGAGGATCCTAATTCAGCTCCCAATCCCACATGAATGTGCTAGAATTTGCAGGCTTTGTTTTCCTCTTTTGTACCTCTGAATGCCAATAATTACTGGCTATACATTCAAAAATTCTTAGAACTGGAAGCTAAATTAGCTCTCCTAATACTGCACAAGAATGTCAATACTCATAAAAAAAAAAGGAAGCAAGTGGTTTTTTTGTATTCTTTTTTTTAATTTTTTTTTCACACTTGGAGGCATTGTAAAGACCAGCAGTTGAAGTGGGCTGGCTTACAGCATGAATAATGACATTACTGTCTCTCTCCATGAAGAGCCCTCCCTGTTTCAGGAACAAAAAGTTATCGTTAGACCCAAATGAAATATCTTCTGAAATATTTTCTAAAATCATATGCTGGTTTTTAGGTTTCTGATTTTCTCATTGTGAATGAATCCATGCCCTTCCCCCCCACCCCCGTTCGTGAATATGGTATAACTCCTATTTGAAATGTTGATATTTCCCTAAACAACAGCAAATAAAAAACCCCAAAACAACAAAACCAAACAAAACGAAAAACACTTCACCCTCCCCAGTGCTAATCTCCAAAGAGCAAATTCATAGTCAAAGCACTTAGATTATAGGTGAAATTGTAATTATAATCATTGTGATATTGGATATCAGCATTTAGATAGTACAATGTACAAGACACTCTGCATCCTGGAGTAGATAGAATATTTCATTTAAATCTTAAACTCTCCTAAGGGAAGATAGTACATCTTAGGCCTATTTATGGAGGGTAGCATTCTAGGTGATTAAAATTTTTTCCTTAATATCACAAGTACAGGAAGAATCCAGACTTCATACATAATAATAGCTCCATTTGTGTTTCTTAGAGGCAATATTCCTCTTGTATGAAGTTCCCCAAGACCTGTAACAAGTCAGAAATGATTTGCCTCTCCAAGTCTCACCCAGTCCCATAGCCACTTCCTGCTTGTAGGTCTCCAGTAACATCCCCCCACCAAAGCTAAGAGCCTGGCTGAGTTCATGTGCCAGCTAATGTCAGGGACAGACTCTTTCAAGCATGCTTAAAAACCTTTTCTTTATGCATCTGTTCATATTTCGTGAATTGTTAAGAAAAGAAAAAGGCAAAGAAAAGACAGAAAATTAAGCAAAAAATACAGTTGTTATAGCTAATTTAACAAAAATATAATTTTTCTATACTACTAGTGTTTTGAAGGGTTCATAGAGGAGGTGCTGTGCTGGCTTCTTTCAATGCATGTGAGTAGCCAGGTAGCAAAAGACTTTGAGATAACATTGTGCACATGTTTACCTAAAACAAAATGTCTTGTGTACCCATTAGTGACATGCCAGGGTTCCATGTACCTGTCTTTAAAGATGAAGCATACTGGCCATTGTCAGGTCTTGCTGGGCTTCATTTTTTTTTCCTTCATATACTTTGTTCATTAAGTTTTTGACTAAGACTTTCAAATTCAGAACGGGTTTTCCTTCCATTTCTGAACAGATTTCAATTCTTCTTTCAATTTCTGAACAAATTCAGAAAGCTGAAATGTCCTGATGAAGGTTGCATGGTAGAACAACATGAAAATCCAGTTTTCATGATGCTTTATTTGCACTGTAAATCAAGATCATTGGGGTATTTCAACATACACACACATGTGCACACACATATGCATATCCACACACCTAATTGTGAAATCTTCAAAAATTGCACCGCTAGCCTATATGAAATATCACCAGGAAAAGATAGTTTCCATGCTTCTCTGAAAGATAGGTCTTTATTCGCTAACGGGTCAAAATGAAGGAAAAGAAGATTAATAAATATAAAGAGATGCTGACTGACATTATACATTTGTTTTCAATGTCCCCAAGTTTGGCTCAGTGTCCTTTACTGCAACTCTGCAGTAGCTATCTATTGCAGCAAAAGAAACTGCCTCAAAGCTTAGTGGCGGAAGGCAACACCAAAGACTTTAGTCTTGCGGTTAGATAGGCATAGACTTCTAGAGCCACTGAGATGGGGGCTATAGCTGAAAATCTCTCGTGAGGTTGTAAAGTTATCAGACAAGGCTGTGGTTATCGGAGCATTTCTGTGGGGCTGGATGGTCCGTTTGGACCCTAGCTTTTTCCCTTGGCTGTATGTTGCTTAGGTGTCCTTCTAGAATGATGACTCAAGAGAGAATAAGGTGGATATTTCCATTTTTGTCATTCCAACTCTGGGCTTGGGTACTGTCCCTGAGCTACTTTTGCACAAGGCTAGTGCTTTACCACTTGAAGCCATAGCTCCACTTCAGGTTTTCTGGTGATTAATTGGAGATAAGAGTCTCCTGAACTTTTCTGCCTGGGCTGGCTTTGAACCACGATCCTCAGAACTTAGCCTCCTGTGTAGCTAGGATTACAGGCGTGAGACACCAGCACCCAGCTATAGTAGTGTCTTTTATAACCTCACCTCCATCACTTCCCTGACACCATTAGTTATACAGGTCAGTCGTACTCAGTGTTATCTCAGGAAAACTCGAAACTAAGCAGGAATAAAGTCACCCAGCCACTACCACAAATTCCATACATAGCAGAGCTCTTTGCTCTAGCACCGTTGTGGTTGGAGATGAAATTGGCAATTTCTAATCAGTTAACAAAGTAAAACCAACTGGTTATTTCTCTGCATATCAGTCTAGTTACCCATGTTTTCAGTTAATGTCCAAATCAGGGAATCAGGTCCCCTGCTCCTTGGTTATCTACTCATCCTTTCATTCATTCTTCAACAAAAATTGATGGCCAGCCTGTTATCTGCTGGGTACTATGGTAAGTGTTGGTGACGAAAAAGAAATGTGTATCTCGAATGTACTCTCTACAACTCTTCAGACTTCTTCACTGAAGTGCTTTATTGATACAGTGTTTTCTCCTGAAAAATTCTAATAGTCTTAAGTTTAAGCTTCCTAATTGTTATCTTTAGGGGAAATCTTATTAGTGTGTCCTATTCTAATTGTTGTACTCTCAGATCATCAAAAACTTAACAGCCACAGAAAAATGTTAAGGAAATATGTCACTTAGCTAACCAGTGCAGGGAAGCGAAAGTTGGCAAAGGCCAACTGGTCTTTCACATCCTGTGAAAGAAGTATGTAGTACTGCACCATTTAATATTATCTAAAGACAGTATCATAATATAAGCTGGATTGACTATTTAGACTGAACATTTTAATCATATCCTTTGAATAAAAAAAGTTACATTACTACAACTGACCTGATAATCATACCCTATAAGTTGTGGAATTCCATGTTACTCATTGGAACTAATAGTGCCTATTACCAAGAATTATGTGGGAAATGGTAAATAAACTTCATATAGCACATGGCAGACTGCCTGTCTCCTGGCAAAAGCTTAGTAGATGTTATTGTAAGCCAATATGCTATTATAATCCACTCATAAATAACTGGCTTTCCTTTGATGTTTACAAATGATCAGTTATTGTGTGAATTTCAGTGATCAATAAGGACTCAGATTTCAAACCTTGAGTTTTGCCCCTAAAATATTAAAATTGTCCAGAGTTAGTGGGTCCTGCTGTGATCTAAAGTAGATGTCTCTTCTACTGTTTCTACCAGCATCATATCGCTCAGAAGCTGGTGGTTTCTAACAAGTTATAATGTCTCTTTGTACTGAAACAAGAGCCATTTCTATTACTGATTTTTTTTTTTGCCTATCTGTAAAATGGAAGGAATATACTGCTCAAGGTCATTTGTTATTTAGCGGTCAGGATCCTTGAAAGTGTGAATATCCATTTTGATGAACTGACTCAGTAGAACTGACATTGAAATTAACTGGCAGTATGTCATTTTTGTGCTATTCTTGGGCTTCTCACTTGTTTGGTCCATGGTTTAACAGAGGAGAGAGACATAGATTGTTAACTTCCAAACTTCTGGTCTTGTGAGTATGATCTTTAGAATCAAAGTTAAGACTCCTTACCCTTCCAATTCTGTTATACACAAGGAAAGCTTGATTTCCTGGAGCAAAATGAAAGGCTTAGAGAGAAGACTTCTTAGATATCAAATAGCTCTTACAAAACACCGTTTGGATGAAGCAGTCAGGGTAAGTGAATCAGAAACATATGTATTAAGTTTCCCTTAAGTTATTTAGGGTTTTAAAATCAAGGGATTAAGAAATCTCAAGGACTACCTTCCAGTTGGTGCATTGCCCTCCAGAACCCCTAAACATGTTTGGGGGCAAAGATTTTATCAATCATCTAAGCTGCAAGTCCTCCCGCCCCCCAACTATATCTTATCCAGTACTTTTAAGACTTCTCTTTTTATGTCAGCCCTCCAACACCTTTCTAGATCAAAGAAGTCGAGTGAAGTGCACCGACATTGGGACACTAATTTATATGGAAAGAATGATCCTTTCCTTCGGCTTGCCATGAATTGGGAATCATTCTCTTTCTTTTTTTCCTTTCTTAAACCAGAAAAGAAATACTGAATACCTTTTTCTTCACTGAGCTCCACTTCTGAAACTACTAGAGTCAATTTTTTTATTAAATTAGAAAACATTACTAACTCATCTTTCATCTCAGTTAATTAAGTAACCCTTTAGTGCCTAGCACTCAAATTCTCTTTTGTGTTGTTATGGGGCGGTGTCAACAGTTGTCTTAAATGAATGTCAGGGAATGCTTACCATATTCCAATTATAATATGAAACCATATTCTTAAAAACAAAGTTGATTCTTACGAACACTATTTAAAAAGGAGAGAAGGTAGGACAAAAAGAGTGTAGTATCCCCAAAACATCAAACAACAAAAGATCTGTTCAATGGTTATTGGAGTTTCAACAAATTCAGATTAAATTTAAATCCAGCAAGGTTTGGAGATAATTCTCTTTGGAGCTTGGGCAAAATTGGCAAATCAGCTATTAAAAAAAATAGGACTGAAGTGTTTTATCTGTGTTGTCCTTTGTAATTAGACTGCTGAATAACAGAAGTATTATCACACCAGGGTTAGCGCCCCAGGATTACCCAAAGTTTTACAAATGGGATGCTAAAGTGGCCTGAACAGGTGCACACACAAAGACTAAGGAGGGGGAAAAAGTAAGAGAATGAAAGCTGAGGCCTACTACTTTCAGCCACATAGTAAAATTAATGGTTTCTGTAATGAATGGCACGGTTAGATTACCATTGAACTTGTAAAATTAGAGGAAGGAGTCAGATTCTTCATTACACTCCTTTTTCTCTTTTTTAATTTGAGCAAAGGAGGGCGACCTTAATTGTCGTTTTTACCTCAAAAAAGAAAAAAAATCTTTTCATTCGAATAATTTTGCAGCAGGCAGTGACTCCTCCACAAAGAACTGTGCTCTGAAATCTTCTCTTTTTCCTGGTCTACTCATGTGACTGCATGCTGGAGAGAAAAGTGAGGTAGATTTGAATGAGCTCAAATCATTGAATTTAAAAAGCAGGGAAGAGGGAATAGCTGCTCCCCTTGGAAACAATGGTGAAAATGGGAACACAAGTAGTCATGGAAAGATCATGATGTTGATTTTCAAACCACCAGCCTTGCTTAGAGTTAGAAACATCCATGGACCCTAAACAGCTTCCACTGGACTTATAGTAATTTCCCAAAAATTATTTCCAATATAATGGTAGCTCTATTCATTATACACAGAGTTACATTTTAAATTATAATTTACTTGTTAAGAAAAAGAGCACTTCGATTATTTAACTTTGGAAATTTAAGTTACCTGAGACTGATAGATGAGGATGAGTCATTTCCACTTCCACAGACTCGTCAACACTCTCCTACCAGTTCTCCTAGAGACAAGGACTGTGTGATAGTATTTGGCTATCTGGGTAAACCTACAGACTTAACTTGGAATAGATTTAGATTCCAAGACTCTTTGAGTATTACTAAGTCTCTAGGCTTTCCCAAGATACCACAAAATATATCTTATGTTAGCTAATATAATGTATATAAAATGTGAAACAGACTCTGACAAATGACAGTTTTTGAAAATACCAAAATGCTTATATCTACAACTGAAACATAGACTGCACTTGTGTAGGAATCTGAGCATTAGAAACTTCACTTATCATCATTTAGTTACTACATCAAGCTGTCTGCTAAGTCCATTACATATGTTATCAAATTTTCCTATAAACCTTCAATAGAGCATTTTTCTTTTCTTTCTTTCTTTCTTTTTATAATGGAAGAACATAAAAATAAGAGTACATATTCCATGGCAAAGTTAGAAGATGCACCTAGGATTGTTTAATGACTGACGAATTAGTGTACTTGATTGTGTTATATCCTATTTTGTACAATATACAGATATTCCTTGGTATCCATGAATGATTAGTTCTAGGATTTTGATATCCAAAATCTACTTATTCTCCTGCCCCTTCAAGTTATATCATATTGGCATATATACATAAATCTGCAAATAACTTTCGCATATTCTTTTGTAAACTTTACATTTTTTCTAGAATGTTTACAATAGTTAATATAAAATAAATGCTACAGAGGTGGTTGTTATACTGTACTACTGAAGGAAGAATGATCAAGAAAACCTACACATGTTCAGTGTAGATAAAATATTTTCCAAATATCTCTGATTTGTACTTGTTTGGATCCATAGAAATGAAACTTTTGGCTTTACTGTCCAAAAATCACATGATGATATCAGTTTCTTTGATCATTTTTAATATTTTTCTGGCTTTATATACATGAGGTATTTTAGATCAAAAGTAAGCATTAATCTTTTAAAAGAACCTTTTAAGGATCAGTGGTCAAAACAGCCAGCCAAGAAATTTATATCAAAAAAGGAATATATGAATGAATTGGAATGACCTCTAAACAAAGGTTGGCTGTAGGTGAAGTTAGCATAAGGTGAAAAAATAGGGGGAAACAAAGGTGCTAATAGTTCTAGAGCTGGTCAGGCCACTATTACCATAGAGTAATCACATTCTCAGATTTGCCCAGGAAAGACTTAGTTTTCCTGGTTTATATTGTCATTCATTTCTAAGAATTACTATTATTTCTTTTCATTCTCCAAACTTCCTTGGTTTGGATAATAAATCATATGGTCTCTTGAAATAGTAGTTTACCACTGAGTAAACACATCTTTTATATTCTTCTAGCTTATTTTTCTCCATAAAAATAAAACTTCAGGGGCAGGGAAGGTGGCTCAGTGGTAGAGTGCTTGCCTTGCATGCATAAGGTTTGATTCCTCAGCAACACATAAGCAGAAAAAGCTGGAAGTGGTGCTGTGGCTCATGCGGTAGAGTGCTAGCCTTGAGCTGAAGAGCTGAGGGACAGCGCCCAGGCCCAGAGTTCAGAACCCATGACTGACAAAAATAAAAATAAAAATAAAAATGAAACTTCAACCAAATAGACTCCCTCACCTTTAGCTTTCACACTTTGTGCTTGCGGCTTCTGCAACATGTCCATCCATTCCCTGTCCATCTTCCTGCCAACTTGTTCCCATTTTCCATTGGTGGAAAATAGTTCAAATATTAAACTGTTCTACAGACAGATTTGGAGGAAGGAGGAAAAGCATATACATTTGAGTTAGCAATAAAAGTAGTGAAGATTCAGCTGGGTGCGGGTGGCTCACGCCTGTAATCCTAGCTACTCAGGAGGCTGATATCTGAGGATCACCGTTCAAAGCCAGCCTGGGCAGGAAAGACCATGAGACTCCTATCTCCAATAAACCACTAGAACACTGGAAGTGGCACTGTAGCTCAAGTGGTAGAGAGCTCACCTTGAGCTGAAGATCCGAAGGACAGTGCCCAGGCTCAGAGTTCAAGCCCCATGACTGACAAAAAAAAGAAAAAGTAGTGAAGATTCATCTCTGAAGCACACCTTCATATTCAGTGAAATAATCCATATTCATAAAAATTAGTATCACATTTTTATATATATATGGGATTGAGGGGGAGAAAAGACATGAACACAGAGAAGAGGAAAGAGATCACTAAAGGAGGGAGAAAGAAGAGAGAAGGCAATAAAAGAATGATCTGTCATCTGAATAAATGAAAATATCAAATAAAATCTGTTATTTTTTTCTTTTAAAGTTAGCACACATGCACACACATACACACATGGTATAAAATAATGGGTTTCATTATGACACATGTGGTTTCAAAATTTATTCATTTCTTCCAGATTTCCAATTTACTAGAATACAGAATTTAACGATATACCATAAGGCTTTTCTGAATTTTGGTACTATCTATGGTAAATCTTCTTTTTCATCTTTAATGTTATTAATTTGGGTCTTTTTCTAATGTTTTGATTGCTTTGGCTAAAGTAACTGAATTATTTGGGACAATTAATGTATATAATGAAAAATACAAATGTATCATAAAATAATTAATCAAAATAAGAACATTACAAATATGTACAGTGCTCTCCACAGACAAAACAAAGTAACCCTTAAAAAATAAACTTAATAGTAAAGAAAATCGTGTTATCATTTTTAATGTCTGATTCATTTCCTACATGAGATTAAGGGAATAGAATTGAATCTCTAAAAAAGTAATATTGAAAACTAAAACATATTAGAATGATTCCTTCAGGATTAGAAGGGAAAAATTACATCCAATCAAAAATTCTATACCTAGTCAAACTATCATTTAGGTATTTAAATAGAATAAAAATACTTTAAAATGGAAGATTTTAATAAATTATCTCCCTACCATAATCTTTCTCAGAAAGTTCTGGAAGATGTATTTCTCATTACAAAGTAATAGTGATTAGAAAAATAATAATGAGCAAAAAGAAGAGAAGTTATGGAGTCCTATAGATGAAGATAGATGACAGAAAGATGAAGGGAGATCCAAAACAACAACTCTGCATCAGTTCTAGAAAATAACTGGCTCAGACTAGAAACTCAGGAGACTCTAAGAACATTCTTCACAAAGATGAGGCTTACACAATGATATGTTCAGATGTACTGATAATAAATTCTTGCTATTTGGGAACATTTTGCACTTAAGGACTTACCATTTGCATCGATATACAGGCCACTACATGTTTCTATAGCCAATGGAAAATTGAAAATAAACGTTTGTGTGTGAGAGTTAAAAGAAGTAATCACAAAGTGAGCAGCCAATAAGTTCATGATTGCAACTGAATTTTCAAAATGCAAATCCATAAGTACATGTAAAGGCATGGTACTCCATAGTCATTATAGAGTTAGGGTCTCTGGGTTCAAATCCTAGCACCACTGATTGTTAGCTACGTGACTCTGAGAAAGTTGCTTAACCTGTTTGAATGCATTTGCCTCAAAGCTGAGATAATAATTAACTATTTCATAAGATTTGTATGTGTACTGAATGTCTAAGTCACTTAGAACACTTAGGCACAGCAAAAAATATAAAAAGTATTGGTTATCCTGCTTTCTCTATATTTGATGTCAGTATAACTTGTGGAGGAGATGGGGAAAAACCAGTTGTTTAAGGATACAGGTGGACCTGTTGCAACAATGAGAAGTACAAGTTGTCATGTCCAAAACGAGCTTTACAATGTCAGTGCGGGGGGGGGGGGAGGGGGGGAAGGAGAAGGATTGGGATTGGGGGGGAGGGGGGAGGCTGGGAAGGGATGTGAAGGGTAAACAAAGGAGGAGGCTGCAATGCTTGGTAAGAAACGTACGCATTATCCTGCCCATGTAATTGTAACCCCTCTGTACAGTATGTTCACAAATAAAATAAAATTAAATTTTAAAAAAGTATTGGTTATTAACATGCTGTTATTAGAAATGAGATAAATGTCAAAAGTATCAGCTGAAAATCAGAAAATGATTTGAGGAGGGGAAGAGAATGATGCAGTTGGAGGATTATTGATTTTCATGAGTTGGATTATTTTTAGTTTATGTTCACAGGTATCTTTACAAACTAAAAGGTTAAATGTAAAGTGACAGGAATAATATTTCCTTTATTAAAATCAAGGGTTGGATGAAGCAGCTTTTGTTCAGATACTTGTAGGTTTTATGACAAATGTGTATCATTTGGATACATGCTAGGGAACTAATCAAGAGCTAGCTCTTTGAAATGTGAGAGAATCAGGCTTTACATTTGTAGACCTAAGGGCAGCTACATCTATGTTCTACATCACAACAAATGTATTATTGATCACACCAAATACATGCAGGTGAAGATGCACATCTGTTGGAGTCAAGACTAATGTATGCATAGGACACGGGCACCTATTTCTAGAAATCAGATGCTATTTAGGTTGCCTTTCCAGACAGAATTCTTCCTTCTTGTATTGCTCTTTGTCAATAGTGCAAATCAAACTCAAGTGCATTGGGAACTGGAAGGCAAATTATCTGGAATATATGTTTTCTGTAGTCATAGACTGAGTCTCTAGGATAGGTGATTTTCTAGATAAGATAGACTGCTAGTCTTCATTTCTATTAACTGCTTCTCACCTAGGTGAAGTTTGTTCACTTATTCCCATTGGTTCAGGTTAGCAATAGGACTGACTTTGGGCAATTAGATATGCGGTTAGCAGTCAGGTATATTGCTTCTGGTCAGGACTCTATGAACCAGAATAGGGTTCTCCCATTCTTTCATTCCCTGCTTTGCAAATAGGAAAGTATGCTGAGAGGATGTTTTGGTCAGCTGATGTTCCTTAGTGATGATGACCTGGGGTGAGCCTGTAGGATGAGCAAGAAATAAATGCCACCACTTAAGGCCATACAAATTTGGGAGATGTTTGTTTCTGCAGCTTCATCTTGATTGTCCTGACTGACAAAAAATGATCAAGCTACTTGACTGTCAAGAACATCACAAATATTCACCATAACACTTTTCTGTGTGCCAAACATATTGAAACTTGTCCAAAAATAGCCACATTTGCTAATTATTGTCTAATAACTATAATTGCAGCTATTTATTCTCATACTATTCCAGAAAACTCAGCTGCCCCTTGTTTGCCTTGGGCCTATCCTCTTTCAGAGCTGATTTCTGTCTACTTATGAGTCCTCATCTTTGTTTTCCACTCCTGAAATACTGAACTTATCTCTGATAGTAGGTTGGAGAATCAAGAACCAGCATCTGTGCTTTGGGCATAACCCACTATGTTGTCCATGTTGGATTACCTAAGACAGAGATAAACCTCACTGGCTTTTTTGGGACTCAACTCTATCTACATAAATATATGAGGTAATTGAAAACCTTTATAATGTGTATGTATTCCTTCATTCACTAAATGATTATATATTGATAGTCTACTGCAATTCCAAGAATTGTTCTATTGTGAGTCTACACTTGTATTGTTTGACATCAGCCTGCTATTCACTATGCATAGGGCATAGAACAAAATATACCAAAATTTGAGCTAAATTTCTAGTGGAGGGGAAATTGCATAGGAACAGCTGGTAAGTGACACAGAGTTCAAGCGAGTGAGTTAAGGAAAGTGGCATCTCATGGGTAGATGGAAAGGGGTAGTTTTGATTTTAGGCAAGGCTGGTCCCGCTCTGCCTATTGACAAGGTAACCTTTAGATTCAGACTTGAAAGTGTTAAAGTAGTGAGCCATGTGAGAATCTGGGGAAAATATATTCAGAACAGGAGACAGAGGCAATGCAAACTCCCCAACGCAGAAAGACAGTGAGAGATTTTGAAGAACATCACCAAAGGAGGTTTAGGTAACATCTCCTATTTTCTGGTATACATAGCTGCCTACTTTCTTTGATGTTATGATTACACAATGTGAGTTTCCATGTCAGCCTTTCGTAGTAAGTTCATAGGTTTGTTTATGCCCTATGATTTATGCCCTATGAGAGAGAAAAGTCTTATCTTTTTTTATTAGTAAAGTACTTGATCATAATTATTCCAGAGGTTGGTACAGGGTATTCCTCAGTAGATTACAAATTGTTCTAATGATGCATTTCATTAAGGCTTTTTCCTAGAAGTCATCAAAACCTCATCTTTGGTTTTGTTATTAATGTCCCACACAATCACCATGTGGACAGTAATTTCTGACTAACATGGAAAGGTGTTTAAGTGCTTGACTATTTGGTGGTTATTTTATCAAAACGAGAGCAGACAAAACAATAGACGTTATTTTCACTGATACCCAAATGCCCTCTCCCCTATAGGAGCAGCAGGAGGAAGAACACTGAAGCTGACCTCAGTTTCTAAACCAGATACACATTCCTACAGCTGAGCTATTTGAAGTTTGCCCAGTGTGGTTTAGTGTGCAGTATAAGATGTCAAATAAAGCATAGTATAAGATGTCAGCATCCTTTTGGACAAAGCAACTTCTGAATTTTCAGCAGGGACAAGATTACATTCATAATAATGGAAAATACCAACTGTTGAAAACTAGTCCTTTCTTGTCTTTTAACCAAGTCTTCTCAAATATTTCGAGATGAAAATAAGCCACACCAACAATACCTATAATCAAATTTTCTTCTCTTCTTCTTAGAAATAAGTTAGCCTCCTAAGGGAATGCATTCAAGGTTTTTACTTTATTGAATTACCAAAGATCCACTCTAGGAAGCACATAGTACTCAAAGCCTTTCTACAGTTGACTTTAATCTGAATTTGGTTAGTGGAGATACAGCTACTCTTCCATTGTGTTGGGTCAATTAAGTCAGATTTCAGGAAGAGTTCTTGGGAATTGGAGGTGAAGATGAGTTGACACTGTAATTATTTAGGTAAACTAAGGTATAGGATAGCAATAATGCTATATAGTGCTGTAGACTTCTAAAGTCCTTGAGTTAACAGGTGTGCTGTAATGAAAGGGAAATAGGGTGCAAAAAAGCACATAAGCAAACAGGAACAAAACAAACAGATGAGTGTTGACACTTTGTCTCACTAGCTGAGTGACTTTAGGCAAATTTTCAATTTCTATATAAGCTATTTTCTCAGCCTTGAAAAAAAGGCAGTGATCCAACAGTTACTCACATTATGAGGACTGAATTGGTCAAAACTTCTAAAGTTTCTAGTGTAACTCCTTATATACAAAAGGCAATTACTAACTGGTGGTTTGCTCTCTTAATTTTATAGATAACTAGACACCTAATGAATCAATGGCTGAGCTAAGCTGAATTGTTGAACAGAGCGTTTTGGCATAGAGCTTTGGCAGTGTTGGGGTTTGAACTCATGGCCTTCTCTTGCGCTTGCTAGGCGGGTGTTCTACCACTTAATCCATGATCTCTGCACTTTTTGCTTTAGTTTTTTCAGAAAGAATGGCTTGTCCTAGACTGATTCTTCTCTAGCTGCCCCTTGAGAGGCCTAGATTTATAATTGTGTACCACCACACTCAGCCTAAAATTTTAGACTCTTCATCTAGTGAGTTTTAGTATGTAACCAATGTTACATACTAAATGTTACATGTTACATGTTAGCTGCAACCAATAAGTCTTCCTTGTCCTTTTGGCTCCATCCAATTAAGCTTTACTTTGCTATACTATACGAGTAAAAATGAGATTCCATTCAGGTTGTGAATGCCTAAAAATGTATGTTACCATTAGAGGGAACAGATAGATATTCTAAATCCCCTGGTTGGGGGAATGAAGGATCCTTTAAAGCTTAGTAATCTCACTTCCATGATAGCTGGTACACTGTATTTTTCATCTATGCCTACCAACAGCTGTAGAAAGCACCACTACCTTGCCATAAAGCAACCTCAAGTTCAGAAATGCTTCTTATTTTAGTTTTAGATGTCTAAGAGGTTGTATGTGTCACTGCATCTTTTTCTTAGCTCTTCTCATACCTGAACAGAATTCTAACCATATTACTCATGGCCAGTGAGAAACTATTTCATGGCTTCAGCTCCTGAGTTTCTCCTAACTAGAAATTCTTTATCCATCTATATTTATCTAGCAGATAATCAAGAGGTGTCCTCTGTCTTTACACAGGGTCAGGTTATGGCTTTCAGTCTCACATTCAGAAGGCTTTCTGTTGGAAACACCTTGGGCGTCTAACCTGCCTCCTCCATGTGGGCTCTCCATGCTTTGCCCTAGTAGGCAAGCTATTTTCATGCCTATCTACTCTAGTCCATAATAAGCTTTTTTCTGGCAAGATTCCATGGTAATCTTCTTCACAGAAAGATCTGATTAAGCTTTATATTGATGTAGTTTACCTGATGCCTGAACAAAAATAAACTAAATAAACTAATAAGCTAAATAAGTGATCTAAAGCATGAAGCTACTGTCTTTAAAAATAAAAGTTTCTTCCTAACTCAGAATCTACAATTCTCAGCCCTTACGTTTAGGGATATTTTTCCTTACAATTATCGTTCTACTTTACTTGGTTATCTCTTCATAAGCACACTTCCTTCCTTCCTTCTTTTCTCCTTTCTTTTCTTTCTTTTTTCCTTCCTTCCTTCCTTCCTTCCTTTCTTCCTTTCTTTCTTTCTTTCTTTCCTTCTTTTTCTCTCTCTCTTTCTTTCTTTTCTTTCTTTCTTTCTTTCTTGTGTGTGTATATGTGCTGGTACTAGGGCTTGAACTCAGGCCTTCTCGCTCTGGATTGGCTATTTTGTTCAAGGTTGGTGCTCTATTCCTTGAGCCATACTTCCATTTCCTATGAGGTTTTTTGGTGGTTAATTGGACATAAGAGTCTTACTGACTTTCCTGCTTGGTCTGGCCTCAAACTATGATCCTCAGATCTCAGCTTCCTGAGTAGCTAAGAAGACAAGCATGAGCCACCATGCTGGGCTACATTTTTTTTTTTCACCTGTAAACAAACCCGTTATCTCAAATTTTCTTGCTTTCTTAATATTATGAACATAAGACTTGGGGGTTAAACTCCTGCATGAGTTATGTGGGACAAATTATATTCAAACCAATTGATGTGGTCTAGTGAAAAAGACAGACTATGCCTACCTTAGGGCAAGTAACATAATTTCTGCCCCACTATAGGTCAAAGTGACTTGGGCATACCTAGCAATAAGGGAGCCTAGAAAATGTGTTCTTTGTGCTGATGAGACATGTGTCCTGTTAAATCTAGTGGCGGGGGGGGGGGGCAGGGGGAGCTACCTCTATAAAAGAATAAGAGCACTGGGCACTGATGGCTCACACCTGTAATCCCAGCTACTCAAGAGGCTGAGATCTAAGAATCACAGTTTGAAGCCAGCCCAGGTAGTAAAGTCCCCATGAGAATCTTAACCCCTGGGAAACCAGAAGTGAAGCTCAAAATGGTAGAGTGCTAGCCTTGAGGAAAAGAGCTCAGGGACAGCACCCAGCCCCTGCGTTTAAGCCCCACAACTAACAAAAAAAAAAAAAAACCAGACATAAAAAAAGAATAAGAAAGCAAGTACACTACATAGTGTGTACCACAGGAAATATTTTTGAGATTCTGGAACGCAGCAGACTCAAAGCCCCATGGCAATGTGCCAAAGGTGTTTGGGAAAGGGCATTCTCCTTAGGCTCCGTCATAGACGCTTGTGAACATGCTGGCTGGTGACTGGTAAAGAGTTTTCCATGTCCTTGAAACATCAGAGAGTGTGGTGTCTGATGGAGTACTGCTATCACAGAGAATTCTAGAACCCTGTAGCCATGTCAGGATTCCTCTAGTCTATTACTTGACAGTCACTGAGCCAACATAGAGATGATGATGAACCAGAAGACACTTGTTTCTATGCACAAGCAATACATTTTCTGGAGCTCTGTAAGACCTATGGTGTGCATCACCAGCTTGTGCAGACAGATAGTGTCTCAGTCAGTGAGATGTCTATATGAATATGAAGATAGCCAGGCACCGGTGGCTCACATCTGTAATCCTACTTACATCAAGAGGCTGAGATCTGTGGTACTGTGGCTCAAGTGGTAGAGCAAGTAGTTTGAGCACAGAGAGGCTCAGGGATAGAGTCCAGGCCCTGAGTTCAAACCCCAGGACTGGCAAAAAAAAAAAAGAATGAATAGTAATATATGTATCTTGATCATTAGTGTGAAGATTAAATGATTTGATATGTATTTAGTGCTTAAAGTAGTGCTTTATAGAGAGTAACTGCTCTTTGTGTCTTTGTTATATAAAACCATGAAAGATTTAGTGTAGGAAGTAACTTGAAGTTTTCACTTTTAGTCAAGTATAATCTGAAGCACACATGTGCACACATGTGGTCATGCGCTACAGAACTTTTCATAAATGACAAATCACATACATGACCATGACCCATAAGTGTATAAGGAAGTTGACAAAAGTGCTTATCACTTAATGACATAGTAGTCATGATAACATGATAGTAGTCATGTTTGTGCTGATGCTATAGTGAACAAGTATAAACTATAGCTTGCAATTATGGTATGTAATACTTGGTTATGATAATAAACAAGTATGTTACTGGTTTGTGTACTTACTACTGTACTTTTTATATGTATGTGTGCTGATCTTAGGGCTTGAACTCATAGCCTAGTGCTACCCCTGAGCTTTTTTGGTCAAAGCTAGAGCTCTACAACTTGGCCACATCTCTACTTCCAACTTTTTGGTAGTTAATTGGAGATAAGAATCTCATGGACTTTGAACCACGATCCTCAGATCTCAACCTCCTGAGGATCTAGAATTGCAGGTGTGAGTCACCTCACACCTAGCAACTACACTGTAATTTTTATTGTGCTTTTAGAATGGACTTCTGCTTATAAAACAGTTTAACACATTGGGCCCAGCATGGCCTCAGACACCTTTTATTTACCTAGTCTCTTATTCCAGTCGCTTTTCTGGTATTTGACTTAATCATGCATTAGTTTGTCTATCATGGTTCTAGGAACCTTTACACACTCACACATACACACACACACAGCCTAGATAGGTACAAGCTATGCTGTCTAGGTTTGTGTAAGATGTTTTTGCACCATGTGAAAATTACCTAACAACCCATAGCTCCATCATTAAGCAATGTGTGACTGTGCAATACACACATAAGAGATTGTGGACACCCTGAGAATGGTTAGTCATCTTCCAGGCAAAGTATGTACCTTCCTCTGTAGATAGAGGGAGGAGCCTGAGCAATAAGGCTTGCCCAGAAAAAGAAGCAATGGAGGAGGGTGTGGGTAAATCAGAGACGCGTTTTCACTCCCCTGGGCAAAAGGGCACAGAAGCTGAGGTCATGGAGCTCTTCAAAAAGAAGAAAACATAATTCAGTGGTCTATTAAAAGGTCAACAGTGACCTTAGCAAGATTAATTTCACGCCATCTGGGGGTGGGGGAGGGCAGCATGGAGAGGCCCAGACAGGGATGGGAAGTGACACACTAGAGAGGGAGAGCGCAACCTATGAAAAACAAGAAGAGAAAAGGAAACAGGTGGAAAACCAGTTTCCTTAAGATAGGAGAAGCTAGGACACATTCTAGGCTGCAGGGAGGAGCTAAGCAGACCCACTGATGAAGGCAGGTCTTAGAAGGGTAGAAAGGAAAGGGGTTAAGGGCTTGTGTTCCCCCAAATCCTTATACTTGACTGCTATGAGACTTAATCGGCTACTCATAATCAGGAAGCTGGTCCAGGCACATGAACTGTGAATGCCTTTTTATTATGAGTTTTTGTAGCATTCTATTAATTCAGATACTGCCAGGAGTGAGGCTTGAATCCAGGGCCTTGCACTCTTCCTTGGCATTTTTTGCTCAAAGCTGGTATTCTACCACATGAGCCATGACTCCAGTTCCTATTGTGGGTTTTAACTGATCTTCTCTGGTGCCTGAACATAGATAACATTTTTTAAAGTGTTTTGTTATGTGACAATGGCTTGATCTTGAAAAGGAGCATGGGAGATCAGACAAAATCAAATAAGCAATGGATTTCTGGAACTCTGCATATAAATTTCTATGATGGTTGGCTTCAGTCTGCTGAGCACTATTCTAACTTGGCTGAACAGGCTATAAAAAAGGAATGTTGGGTCTTTGTTCCCTATAGAATAGAATCTCGGAAGTGACACTGTAGCTCCAAGTGGTAGAATGCCAGTCTTGAGCACAAAAACTGAGAGACAGTACTCAAGCCCTGAGTTCAAGCCCCATGACTGACAACAAGAAAAGAAAAGAATAGAATCTTCAAGATAGTACTTCTAAGTTTTGGCTTCTAAACAAAGGGGCAGTTGATTAGGCCTTTGAGAAAATCATCATCAAGTCACTGACTCCTCAAAGGTGTTTGTTGGAACATGCAACTAGAACCTGATGTACCATTGCCTCCTTCCCCTTCTGCCCTGGAACAACTTGGCCCCTTTCATTTCATTTGCCAGGCCTCATGTGACCTCATTTTCCTTCCTACCCAGCCTGATGAGTCACTTTCGGCAAAGACTGCTAGAGTATTTGTAAAAATAGTCTTAATTATTCTCCTCTCGGTACCAGGCCCTTTGGCCATCTGGCTAGACAGCTCCTTTCCCACCATCTCTACATCTTGACTCTCATGACTTAGTCTGGCTGTTGTGGTATGGCACAAGTGACATTAGGCCAGTTAAGCCTGAGCCTCAGGGGACCTTGCCAGCGTCCACTCTTTCTAGGAATCCTGCCCTGCTGCCATGGGAACAAGCAAGGCTAGTCATCTGAAGGATCGCAGACCACGGGAACAAAGACGGGCTGGCCTGGTGAGGCCACTGGAGACCAACCCGCCTCCAGTTCTTCCGGCAGCCGAGAGGCACAAGGAAGCCCAGCCAGGATCATCCAGGCCAGAACCAGAGGAGGGGAACCATACTGGCAAGCCACAGACCAATAAGCTAAATAAATGGATGTTGACTTAAGCCACTTTGGGGTGGTTTGTAGCAGATGGGGAGAGTTGGAGCAAGGGTTGAGGAAGAAGAGACAGCTTTGGAGAGAGAATATTACTCTTCTTTTTTAAAAAAAAAAAACATATGATGAACAACAATTAGACATATTTACTGGGGACAACAGGTTTTGAGAAAGAACTTGATTCCTTGGCCTGGTTACTTATGAGACTATGTAGCTAGGTGAAGACACAGGAAATAGGAAGACAGAGATAAGGGAACTTGCAGAGCTCCTGCGGTAGAGAAGTCAATAGGCAGTGCTAGCAACTAAGAAGCAAGAGTCACCATTGTCCAGCTCAGCCAACCATGGCAGGCATCATTAATCTATCACAGCACTGACTTCTGCTGCCCCCAGATGCAGTCTTAATCCAGCAGTCCTCATTCAGGCGCATCAGATCTTGAAATGAAACCCACGCCCAAAACTGTTCAAGAGAGGGCTGGAAACTCCCCACTAATCATACTATCCTGAAACAGAAAAAAAAAAACTCTCTGATAAAAATTAAGTACAAATAGAGTCATCATAGATACAAAGTTAGGCTTCCCTAATAAAGGGTGGTAGGGAGGGCAGAGCACATAACAAACAGCACTTGATGCTGGCTCTTTCCTTCTGTATCTTTTTATACTCTGTTCTATGGGAGAAGAGTGGAGGGATTCTCTCCTCTTGGAAGGCCAGCTAGAAATGTCCTTGTCATTATTTTCTCAATATTTTTATCCCTGTTTTAAATACCATATTATGAGGGATCTTTGTTCTTTCCTCCAGCATATAGAAATACGTACCTAGGAAACTTAGCAGATGAAGAAGGCAAGGAATTCTCTTAGAAGCTAGAAGGAGGCCTCCCCAAAGGAAAGGCCTGTGGAGCTGTGATACGCTGTAAAAGGGGAAGATACTACAGAGACCAAATGTGTATGAAATGTGTATGAATCAGAAGCTGCGGACCCATCCCTATGTACTATGTAGGCATGGCTTGTTCCATATCTTGTGCTATATCTAAAACAAAAATTTTGCTGGGCACTGGTGGCTCACACCTGTAATCCTAGATACATAGGAGGTTGAGATCTGAGGATCACGGTTCAAAGCCAGCCCAGGCAGAAAAGTCCATGATGTTCTTATTTCCAATGAGCGAATAGAAAACTAGAAATGGAACTGTGCTTATAGTGGTACAGTGCTAGCCTGGAGCAAAAAAAGCTCAGGGACAGCACCCAGGCCCTGAGTTCAAATCCCACCACCCAAAACAAAGAAAACACACACACACACACACACACACACACACACACACACACGGCCAACTCGCCACAGCTAAGAAAGGCTGAGTAACTCATTCAGAGTCACACAGTAAAATCTGTCAGGTTGGGTTCACGCCCAAGGTCTCAGGGTCTTCAGGGCCCACCCACAGCTTCCTCCTTCTCCCAAGGCCCCCCCCCCACTTCTAAGTCCTTCTTCCTCATCCTGGCAGAGATGAGCCCTGTGGGTCCCCTCTAACAGCTTGCTGCCTGGCGGCCCCCTGGCAGTAAAGGATGGATTTTCTGGGCTCTGGCTGGGTTGTTTTGTGCAGTGACCAAGGGCACACATTTTGTCAGACATTCGGCCTGAATAAGGGGCTCAGGCCTTTAGTCTGTGGCTGTGGCACAGAGAAAAGCTAACTGACCCAGAAGGGGATTGAACTTGTGACCTAGGCTGCAGAGTCATAGGGCTCTATCTTCCCTGGGCTTACAGAAGCAGCATCTCGGGAGGGCTATTTAGTGGGAAACTGGCCTTGCATGTTAAATCTTGGATGGCTTCTCCCCAATTCTCCGCTGCCCCCCTCGGGGCCTCTCCCCACCTCTGAAGATTAAGAAACCGAGGTTCACGCAAGAGCAGAGAGAAGAAGAAAATAAATGGCGATTTAAATTCATGCCTCTGGATGGGGGAGCTTAGCCTAGTAGACCCTTCTCTCGCTCCATCTCTGCCACCTCCATTCGGTGATTTATTTCAGGCGCTTGGCCCTCTGTATATGTGTAAAAATCCCCCTGAATGCTGTCCCGAGGGCAGTCAATGGTCTCTCTGAAGTTTAGCGCCAATGCTGATGTGTGCAAAAGGATGAAAAACGTACATTTTCAAGTCTCCCCAAAGCTTCAAGCCAAAAGGGGGAGGAAAAAAAAAAGAAAAAGAAAAAAGTTGTCTATTCCCCTTTTTCAGCCCTCACACTTCAAATGCTAATGAAAAGTGTGTTGTCTTGGGCCTTGAATAGGTCTAAAATGCTCTGGTTTGGAAGTATTTGCATACCCTCCTGAATAGGGAGGCAGCCAGCAGAGAGGATTAGGGCTACACATCAACTCCTCCTAAAAGGAGCTGACAGGGCTGAAGAAAATTGAGTGTCTCAGAGCCTCACTGTAAGGGGGAGGGGGGCTGCAAGGTGGGCAAGCGAGTGTGTCTTCCATAAATTCATCAGTCCTAAAACAAGTGGCATGTTTTTAACCTTGCCAAACACCACATGCATGATTTTCAATCGTCACATGGACAAAGATTAGCACTCTTCTTTGGGACTGCTATGTTTGTTTGAAAATGAAGTATGGTTTGATTGGTTACTTCATCTTCCTTTACCCTCACCAGAGCCACTATCTGTCTCTTAGTGATAATAACAACTTGGCTTCTAGATATAACTTCTTTATTTCTGTTATTTCCTGAGGATCCATCCGCAAATGTTTTCTTTTCCTATAGGTTATTTATTTATTTATTTATTTATTTGCAGGGGCCCAGGCCCAGAAGTTGTGGATAGTTTCTTTTTCTCTTTTTACCAATTTAGAATCTGAAAAGTATATGGATTTTTTTTCCCCATACAACAGTCTATTTGTTTCTTTCCATCCAACAGGCTATTTGTTTCTAATTTCTTTTTGTTGTTAGTAGTGATGGGGTTTCTATTTGCTTGTTTGGTTGGTTGGGTTTTTTTGAGAGTAGTCTTGCTATGTAGCTCAGGCTGGCCTTGAACATGCTATGTAGCTGTAGCTGTCCTCAAACTGGAGATGGATCCTCTCACTTCGCCTTCCCTTGTAGTTGGGGCCAAGGAGCAAACCATGACACCCAGGTTGAAGTTAATTGTTAGGGTATCAATATTTCTAGATCTTAAACTCATTTCATTTGTTTGTTCCCTAGTCATAATTTCTCTTAATATTCATACATGTTCTTTGCCCTTTTAGGTATTGGTGTGGACTGCTATAAATTAGAATGTGTCTTTGCAAATGTCCCTGTTTCTACTTCATTGTAGCTTTCTTCTTGATTGTTATATAAATCCATTTGAATCATTATGTTTCTGATCCATTTGCTTTGTTGTTTGTAATTCAAATTTGGGTAGGCTATTGAGTCACAGTTTAAATGGAAGATCAATTTATCTGGAAGCTAAAGTCCAGAAATTAGTGCAGGCTAGATACAGTCTCAAAGAAAGAATGAAAGGGAGCACAGTATCATGCTTCATATTCTGACTCCAGGACATACCTGCCTCTCTTTGTCCTGCTAGAAAGCATCACTAGACCAAGATTCCTGCAGAACAGTGTGTGCAACCCTCAAGATCCTGACTCTAAAGATATCAGTGGCAGAACTTGGTTCATACAAAAGAATTCTACCATTTTAAAAAATACTTGTTGTTTGTAGAAAGTTTCACTAAAGATCCCTCTGATCTTTGTTGCTTAAAACGAAGTATATAGCAGCTTATGTGCAAAATGCATTAGATTTTTCACAACTTTTTGCCATTAGAGATTGTGTAGGAGACCTGGGAAAATATCCAAATCTAAAAATCCAATAATTAAAGCCCTTTCCTTTTCTAGATTTTAGTGCTGAATTTATGTGTGAAGCAAAGTTCACAGCTCATCCAAAGTTGAAAGAATGGTCCTAAAATTTCAGCTGCTACCCAATGTAAAGAAACAAAAATTTATGCTTTTTGTTCAACTCAGCTTCAGTTTAATGAAGAAATAAAGAAATAATGTTACTCTTCAGAGAACTGTAGCATCATCCAGAGTCTAGACAATGTCTCATTCTCAATTTCTGGGAACAATTTAAGCTTACTTGGCATTTAAAGAAATAAGAAAATATAACCCATGGTTTTTAAAAGAAGAAGAGTTAATACAATTTGATTGTGAGATAGATTTTATAGTTATTGGATAACAATTTTAAAGCAGTAATTATAGTCATAATGATAGGAAATCACAACAGAAAATTCAAACTATAAAATTCAAATGAAATCCTTTTATATAAAAAACAATATATGCAAAAAAGTGACTGAATGGGCTTAATCTCAGAGTAGAGTTAATTAATTCAAAGATAAGTCATTATAACTATCCTATATAAATAAAAGAGAGAAAAAGGATTTTAAGATGAACAAAGTCTTAGACACCAGTAAGGCACTTTGAAGATATTTGACATATATGTCTTGAAAGTCCCAGAGGAAAAAGGAGAGAGAATAGAATGTTAATAGGATTTTTGTTTGGTTTGGTTTTGGTTTTAATTATGGTCCTGGGACTTAAACTCAGGACCTGGGCATTGTCTCTGAGCTTCTTTTGCTCAAGGATAGCACTCTACCTCTTGAGCCACAGTGCTACTTCCAGCTTTTTTGGTAGGTTTATCATGGAGATAAGAGTCTCACAGGCATTCCTGCCCAGGCTGGCTTTGAACTGTGATCCTCTGATCTCAGCCTCCTGAATAGCTAGGATTATAGACATGAGCCACCAATGCCAGGTGAACTTAACTTTTTTTTTTTTTTTTGGTCCATCGTGGGGCTTGAACTCTGGGCTTGGGCACTGTCCCTGCACTCTTCAGCCCAAGGCGAGTGCTCTACTGCTTGAGTCACAGAGCCACTTCTGGTTTTCTAGTGGTTTATCGGAGATAAGAGTCTCATGGACTTTCCTGCCTGGACTGGCTTTGAACCGTGATCCTCAGATCTCAGCCTCCTGAGTAGCTAGGATTGGAGGCATGAGCCACCGGCGCCTGGCTAAACTTAACTTTTTAAAAATATAAAATGACATAAGTTTTTCAAAATCTGTTGAAAGATATAAATTTATAGATTCAAAAGACTCATCAAAGCTCACCTGTTACAATGCTAGTCTCATCCAAAAATACCCTCTAAGCATCACATATAGTATCATATATATTCACGGTTTTCAAAGATGTTCTGTTATGTAGTAATCATATTTGCATTATTCAAAATCTGGATGAGTTTTCATCCTACCATGTAAGGTATTCTAGTCTTTGAGACTCATTTGCTTTATCAATATGATGAAGACAGGAATTTGTATGAACTCTCTCCCTCCTGCCCTCTCTCTTTTTCTCTCCTTCTGGATTTTTTTTTCCAATCAGTACTGAGTTTTGCACTGAGGACTTCATTAATGCTAGGCAGGCACTGGCACTATACCACTGGAGCCCTGTCCCCAGCACCCTTTTCTTCCTTTTCCTGAAGGAGAGGTGCATAAAGAAAAGTATTGTCTCTCTGATAAAAAGAGATATAGAAAGAACGCCCCCTCCCCTGCATTAAGGCAGCTGTATGATGAGCTGGTACTTAGGGCTACCTGTGCATATGTGATCATAAAGGAAAATGCCAACAGAGAGGAGCAAAGAAGACAAGCTAGAAAAAGCAGGTATTGGTGATATGCCTGAATCAACTCCTGGAACCACCCAATATTCTAGTTTCCATGGGGATAATGAATATTCTCATTGGTTAATCTGTGATTAATTATGTATTTCTTATTTTCCGTCAAAAAATTCTAATGAAAGAGAGGGAAGAGAGAGAGAAAGATGTGGGAAGGAGGAAAATGACCCTAGCTTCTTAACTGCAGCCATTGGATGTAAGATGATGTTCACTGGAATGCCTTGGACAGAAGCCATTTGATGAGTGGGTGAAGCCAGAAGCTGCACGTTCCGCTGTGACTGTGATGTTTGAGATTTTTCACGTGCTTTCAAATGGAGATATCAAGAAGACAGACATATTCAGAAGAGAGATCCAAAATGGACATATACACTGGAGAGTTATCAGCAGGCCTGTGGTATTTATTTCCTTTTATTTTTTTCTTTCACTATGTATACATTCTACTTATTACCCTTATTACCCCCCCCCCCGTTTTTAGTAGTCCTTGAAATGACGTAAGGGCTTTTTTAATGTCAGTCTTGGGGCTTGAACTCAAGGCCTGAGCACTTTCACTTACCTTTTATGTTCAAGGCTGGTGTTCTACCACTTACAACCACAGCTCCATTTCCATGTTTTTGGTAGTTAACTGAAGAGTCTCAGGGACTTCCCTTCCTAGACTTACTTTGAACCACAATCATCAGATCTCAACCTCCTGAGTAGCTAGAATTACGGGCATGAGCCACCAGCACATGAGTTACAATGGCATTTTATAATGAACATGTAAATCTATACTCCAAGGTAGAGATAATATACTCATATGTATTTACTGAGCTTCCTGGGAGAAAAAGGAAAAAGAATAATGACACCTAGGACTGGCCCTATGTTCAAAGTAAACAGAGACCAATCATTAAGAAGGAATGGTCACTATGAAAAGGACTAGAGGTATGGCTCAGAGGTAGAGCACCTGCCTAGAAAGTGTGAGATCCAGTACAAGCCCTAGTCTTAGAATATTCATCAGTTGGGCTGGGAAGGTGGCTCAGTGGTAGAGCACTTGTCTTGCATGCCTGAGGCCCTGGGTTCGATTCCTCAACACCACATGAGCAAAAAGAAAAAAGCTGGAAGTGGTGCTGTGGCTCAAGTAGTAGAGCACTAGCCTTGAGCTGAAGAGCTGAGGGACAGTGCCCAGGCCCAGAGTTCAGGCCCCACGACCGGACCCCCCCCCCCAAAAAAAGAATATTCATCAGTTGTATTAAAGTATTATATTTTGAAGCCTCCAAAGAAATTGATATAATTCTGCTTGATTAACTTGATCATCATGAGAGAATATGGCACATATAGAATTATGTAAGTTTATTTCTTACATTATCATATGTAGTTAAAATAGATTCACTTTTGTGGAAAACAAAAAAAGAAGGAATGGCTAGGATAAAATTCAGAAGCCAGGAGAAAAGATTATCAAGGAAGAGAAGAAGGAGGCTCTGCCATCTCCAACACTGCTAGGAGGGTTGGACTTCGTGGATTTAGCAAGACAAAGATTGCTAGAGATGGTGGCAAGAGCAGCTCAGAGGAGTCCAGAGCTAATTCTGAGATGAGGTGGGTAGGCAGCCATCCCAGAGGACCTCGCAGAGACAGTTTATCACAGGGACCGTCTTTCCTATGGGACAGGGAACAATATGGTGCCCACCCCTATCCAGGTGAATCCTTGTAACACTGGGGCTAGAGAGAGAGGTACTCTGTGCGTGTGTGCAGCTGCATCTGGGCAGAGGGTGGGAATGCCGGCCAATCCCAGGAAAGTTCTAGGGCAGGAGGGAGTTCAAGTTTGGGTTGTGGGAGCATTCTAGTGATGCAGCTGGGGGCTATAAGCTGTTCACAGGAGTGAAGTGGGAGGGGCTAAAGGCCTGATATAGAAGGAATGCTAACAGAATGTTGAGAAGTGAAGCTGAGGAGATGGAAAGAGAGATACCCCCTGGAATATTAGCATGTGCTAAGAGAAGATACCTATGCGTGAAGACTCCAGCAAAACCTCAGGGACCCAGCCCTCAATGTTTCCTCAGGCAGAAACACTATAGGGAAAGGTTGCTGCACTTATTTTGGAGGAAGCGTGTGCGGAGAGGGCGGGGGGGGGGGGGGACAGAGACAGAGAGACAGACAGACAGACAGAAAGACAGAGACACAGAGAGACAGAGAGACAGCAAGAGAGGATAGAGATTCCTCCAGACTCTGTGTGTCTTGTTCTTCTATGACCCAGCTGGGTATTCTTACTTCCTAACTGCCATCAAACGTAACTGTAAATATGACCATATGCTGGTCCTGTGGGTTATTCAATGACTCTCCTAAGATGAGTTAGGTTTGAGGGACATTCCAACACAGTAATTCCTGATCTTTTCATATGCTAAACACTGTGGTAACTAACAATGCCAAGGCTGAGTTAAACATGGGTATGGGTATGGGAGGGGGTTTCTGTGATATACAATTACAATATGAATGCATCCACTACAGTATCTGTCACTCAGAAGACCATAATACATGTTTTTCTTCCTCCTTAGTTCCCATTTTCTATCATTTTCAAATACCAAATGATATTAACCTTAGAGACTTATCCCTTATCATATTTGTAAACTAATAAGCTGTAAGCTGCTAAGGGAAAAAAAAACCATAATTGGAATTAGCCTCTAATGTGGTTAATATTCTAATGTTGTATTCTAATGTTGTTCTCACAACTTTCAAAAGAAAGTGAGGCCCAACTAGACCGGAGAGAACGGGGGGGGGGGGGGGGCTGGAGTCAGCCAGCACGTGTGGAGATCCATACATCAATTTCACTGTGGGGTGTCATCTTTTGTTTCTCCTGGTCACTTCTGAATCTTCTTTTGGCTTACCACCTTGCCCTAATTGGCATGATCTTAGTACTCTCCTGAGTGAGAATTTAATTGGTTTTAGGTCTGATAATAAGTTTTCTAACATTGATTGAAGTAACCACCAAATAAGCAGCATGACATGGAACCTTGCTTAATTTTGTCTGCTAGTAGAGGAGGTATAGAATAGTGGCTTTTATAGAAGAGTGGCCTTTACTTCAGATTGAAAATGATCATCTTCTAGTTATAGTCTCACAAGGCCTTGCTTGTCATGTGTGAGAGAGTCAGAAAATATACAGAAAGAAATAGAGAGAGAGAAGTAGAAATAGAGAAACAGAAAAACAGAGAGGCAGAAACAGATTTGGCATGGAGGAGTAGTCTTTCCCTCTCTCTCTCTGTCTTTTTCTGTCTCTCTGTCTCTGTTCTCTCTCTCAGAAGGACATTGGTTCTGGCACAGGGATCCTGTACTCAACACAACCCAATCACAATTCTAAAAGCCTTACTTTCTTTTTTTTTGGGGGGGGGGAGGTCCGGTCATGGGGCCTGAACTCTGGGCCTGGGCACTGTCCCTCAGCTCTTCAGCTCAAGGCTAGCGCTCTACCACTTGAGCCACAGTGCCACTTCCGGCTTTTTTCTTTTTGCTTATGTGGTGCTGAGGAATCGAACCCAGGGCCTCAGGCATGCAAGGCAAGCACTCTACCACTGAGCCACCTTCCTAGCCCCCAAAAGCCTTACTTTCATACCACCACTTCATATACCATCAAAGCAGGGCTTTGCTAGATGAATTGAGGGGACACAAACATTTATTTAGTTCTCACTTTTCACCTTAGAATTGTATCTAATTCCTTTCTATTAAAAGGAAACAAGTAGGCTTTGCTCTCTTAAAGATGGTTTCTTCCCCCTTATACCATTTTTACTTAAGAATTTTCTTCTTTCCCAAGAGAATTCTGCCTTCTTTCCCATGCAGAGGTAACTTCAGTTCATTGACCTTCTTTTTAATAAGGTAGCTTTAAACATGGTGATGCTTCCATTCTCCTAAGAGAATGAGCCTTGGAAAGGTTGACTTTTTTTTCCTCTACACACTGTTGTACCACTAAATTTAATTATGTCATCTTATCATGGCTGCATGAACTCTCGAGGGACATTGGAACACAGCGATGGTAAAATTGTCTTGTGTTCCAAGTGCTTCATTTTCTTCTCATCAAATCCTGACTCTCTGCTCCCATGCTGCTTGTACAAAACCACCATTCCAAGATGGTGATGGCTATGTGGGTGAAGTCAAATAGAAATTTCATGAAAAGCTACCTGGGAAATTTTATCAGGGTTGATAATGTCTGGGTCTTTTTCTTTTTCCTCGAAGATTACTCTTCGGATGGAAATTACACATATCACAACTCTATCTTGATATGCCTGGCAGATGCAGTACTTATTAGCTAGGCAGCTTAGTAATCTTTCAGCTTTATCTGCCATTTTTTTCAGGGAAGAAATATTTCCTATGGGGGAAGAAATTCATTTGAGAGTCTAACAAGGCCAAAATTGAATCTATCAATTTACTATCTGAGACCAAAGGTTAGATGGAGAAGATCTATACACTATGCAAATATACTTTAGGGGTTTGTATGTAGCCTTCATAATAAAGCTTGGCCTCCTCCCCTTTAAGTAATGTGCTTGGTTTGGAGATAGGTTAATTTAATTAGAGCTCTACTCTCTTTTCTGAAGGCATCTGAAGAGCCAGGAATGGCCAAATGCTCATGGGTTATTGACACTACTTGCTAGCAATATAATCAAATGCATTTATCAGTCTTTGCTTGGGTGTTGAGCTAACTAAGAGACTGAATTATCTCTAGCCCTCAGGAACAGATGGCAAGTTCCTATGAAAGTAAGGGATATTACTTCCAGTTGTTCCAGGAAGGTTATCTGCACAGCTGTCACAGCCAATAGCATGGGTAGATAAAAAGGAACCCAGGCTACATTCTTCCTACCAACTCAGTCCCAAGCAAACACTCCATTGTCACAATCAAATTCAGCATGAAACATAGACATTATCACCACTTTACCTTACAAGTCCCATTTGAACCCCAACTCTTTCAAGTATATTTGTAAAAAAGAAAAATGGAGTTAGCTATCACCTTCTACTCATGTGTTTAAGTAAATCTTTTCTTTGGTCTGTTGTTATGAAACAGCATAGTCAAAGCCAGAGAAGAATGGAAAAAGACTCATGTGTAGGCTTACCAGAGTATTATTAAAGACAAAGTACTGCTTTGCCTCAAAGGCTGAGACTTACAATGCCAAGTATAATGTTTCTAAAAGGGATAATGAAAGGTTTGGCGAGAGTTCTACTTATTGCACTGATGTGATTCTTTTTACTTACATGTGTATGTTAAAACACATATACACACGCGCATGCTGGATGCCAATGGCTTATACCTTTATACCTGTAATCCTAGCTACTCAGGAGGCTGAGATCTGAGAATTAAGGTTCAAAGCCAGCCCAGAAAGTCTATGAGACTTTTAACTCCAGTTAACCACTAAAGACCTCTAAGTGGAGCTGTGGCTTAAGTGGTAGAAAAATAGCCTAAGGAACAACACCCAGACTCTGAGTTCAAGTCCCAGTATACTCTCTTCTTTCTTCTCTCTCTCTCTTGCTCTGTCTCTGTCTGTCTCTCTGTCTCTCTGTCTCTCTGTGTCTCTCTCTCTCTCTCTCTCTCTCTCTCTCTCTCTCACACACACACACACACACACACTCACACACACACCTCATATACAAATGAATGTGATATGTAGAGATGGTGGAAATTCTGTTCTGTCTCTTCAGGCTATTAAAAGAATGATCCATGGATTCTCTTACTTTAATATGTATGTTTGGTTGCACAACATGGACAGATAAGGCCTATTTCTAATAAAATCTTTGTGGGATTAAATAACATTTTAATAGGGATGGCATTTATATTGCATAAGAAAGTTGTCATAGTTTTAATATGTTTTCATCATTTGGAGATCTTTTGTTTACAACCAGAAATACTATCTGTAGGCCCTTTTGCAACGATTGGAACCAAGGTGATAGATAGCAAAGATCTGTTGAATTGGTCTTAGTCAGAATTCCATATATGGCATCTTATCACTGGTATGCCTCTGTTCATTTTCCTCTGGCTGCCCTGAATTAATTTAAAACATCACTAGAGGTATGCTAGAAGCTGGGTATTAGAGCCAGAGAGACTTGCAGTTGACCCTTATTTTCACCAGTGACTCTGGTTAACTTGCAGTTGACCCTTATTTTCACCAGTGACTCTGGTTAACTAAGCTCTCTGACCTTTGTTGTCCTTATCTATTGAATAGGGATAACAGGGCTTAATTCCCAAAGTTCTTTGTGAAAGTTACATGTGATGTCATTTTTTTTTTTTGTCAGTTGTGGGGCTTGAACTCTGGTCCTGGGCGCTGTCCCTCAGCTCTTCAGCTCAAGGCGAGTGCTCTACCGCTTGAGCCACAGCATCACTTCCAGTTTTCTGGTGGTTTATTGGTGATGAGTCTCATGGACTTTCTTGTCCGGGCTGGCTTTGAACCTCAATCCTCAGATTTCAGTAGCTAGAATTACAGGCGTGAGCCACCAGCGCCCAGCCATGATGTCATATTTTTCAAAGCACCAAAGAGATGAGTAGATCTGTGAATGTTAAAAAAAATGGTGGTCCGATTTCATTTCATATAAAACCTGGTCATTATCATAGAACTAATTAATGGCAGATCTCCGACAAATTAAAAGTTTTCTCCACCCAGTTCTATAAAGAACCCAGGAGTTTCATTTTTCCCTTTAATTTTATTGTAAAAGTGATATGCAGAGGGGTTACAGTTACATAAGTAGGGTAATGAGTACATTTCTATTTGAGCAGTATTACCCCCTCCCTCATTTTCTCCCACTTGCTCCCCCACCCTCCTCTCCCCCAAGTTGTAAAGCGCATTTAAGGCCATGTATGAGTGTCATAGGAGAGCTTTACCATATTAAAATCTTTAAAAGTCCAAAAACTCATGTATGTAACATCCTTCTTCGTCTGTGAGAGGTAAACAAAATGTTAAATCCTCCAAGAAGATGAGGACTTCAGACTGATGGGGCTTTTTTTTTTCCTAAAAAGGATAGCTCTTAATCAGAGTGCATTCTCCATTCAAAATAATCTGTGAAGACTGGCATGAAAATGCAGATTCCTAATTGAACAAAGACAATTATTTCCAGATTGCAGTACAGTGGTGAATAGCTGTGTGCTCCAATTATCGTTAGACTTTTATTTCAAATGGGAGGCTGAAATCACAGACAAGTTAGCCTTAATTGGGAGAAATGGCTGAAATTGTACTTTTAATTCCCTACTGTAACATCCTATATGTAGGTCATCTTTTCTCATGTGTGTATGACAGCACCCAGTTTACATGTCTATTTGAGATGGCAAACTGCAGTACCAAGATGGACAGACTTTCCCTGAATGGGTTAAAGCATGCAGAAATCCACCACAGCCATGAAACTGGAGAGATTTAAATAAAGGAAGTGGAGAGTACATTATTTATTATAGCTGTGTGTTAAATCATAAACTCCCATGAAATCCTAACTCAACCTCATGTTAGTTCAGGCAAGATTTTCCCTTCATCCTGACTATTCATTTTATATATATGCATATATATAACCATTTAAAAACTATTTTAAAAAGTGGTACAGACATAAATACATTAGCTCCAAAAGTCAAACTAGATATAACAGATTAGGAAAAGATTACTGGAGCTGAGAACTGGTGGTACATGCCTGTAATCCTAGCTACTCAGGAGGCTCAGGCATGGTATATCATAATATGAAGCCAGCCCTGGAAGAAAAGTCCTCAAGGTTCCAACTCTAACCAGCAAAATGCCAGACTGGAGGCATGGTTCAGATGGTAGAGCACCAGCCATGAGCAAGCAAGTTGATGGAGAGCGTGAGAATCAGAATTTAACCCACACTTTTGGCATGTACACATGTGTGCACACACACAGGGTGATTTTTTAAAATGAGGCATACCAAGACTAAATAACATTCATGATTCTCAAAAAGCTATCAACCACTGGAAGAGGAATGTAGAATGGCTGGGTTGAAAAAGTTGGGCTCAAAGCAGCGATTCCTAATCTCTGCTCTTTGTGTCTCTCCAGCTGGAGACACTGGACTCAAGGAGTTCAGAAGCCATGCCACCACCCATCCCTCTGAATCATCTACATTTGTACAAAAGGTTTCTAAAAGATTTTACAAATTCAGTTGCATTTGACCTTCATCCCACCATCCTTGGCCTGGTAGATGCTATCAACCCTCTTTTGAAAATGAAGAAATGAGGTCAATATGCTTGCTTGGGATTACGGCTAACCTATAGTGCAAGATATTCCTGGAGAACTTCTAAATGATTTCAGCCTCACTCTTTAGCTCTATTCCCTCTACTGCTATTCCTAGAATGTGTTCATTCACCAAAAAATACAGTCTGGATAAAGCCCTGGAGCTTGCATTTTCGTGTGAGAGACAGACAATACACAGAATAAGTCAAAACATACAGTGTCTTTAATGGTGGTGTTATAAAGAAAAGTGCTTGAATTGCAGGTACCAGGTGATCTGTGGTGGCTTTGTTGAAAGGGGCATTTTGAGGAAAGACCCGAAGGAGTTGAAGAGCAAAAGCCATAGCTGTGTGCATTTTATGGAGAAAGAGCAGAGTTGGGTGGATGAGGAGCAAAGGAATAACAGAAGACATACAAAGTAATTGACCTGAAGGCCAATGTAGTAGTTTTATTCTTACTGAAATATGAAGACTCTTGGAGGGTTTCAAGTACAGAATCTTGTCATCTGTCAAAAGGATAGCTCTGGATAGATGGAAATGAGAATCTAGGATAGAAGCAGGAAAGTCATTTAGCAAGGAAATAATAACAATAACAAATGACAATAAGTAGAATTAAAATAGGCTTACACAAGAAATGTATTCCAAAACAGAAAACGTAGCTAGCTCTTATTAGCAAGTAAAAGTGTTTTAATTCAATGATACATGTAGTGTTACTAACTTGTATCAAGTGGTCTCTTTTCTTTATTCTGAATACCATCTGTGAAATCTGTCCTCACCTGCAGAAGATTCTAGCGCAGAAATGAACATGATGTAGCATTGATGCACTCTTCAATTTATTTGTAATTTAAAAGGAAAGATAATTTTAACCTGAGCTTTGATTAACTCCCTTCTCTACATCCTCCTTTTATGCACACATTCAACCTCAAATACAGAAAGGTTTTGCTTTCAAGTATCCAGGATATTTGGAGGGGAGAATTTAAATAAATCTGTATTTGGTTATTCCTATCAATCATTGCTGAGCACAGAGAGTAATGAAACTTAAAATGGAAAAGCAAAAATAAATGAAAATGGGAAAAGAAACTAATGACCAAGGATTCCCAACATGACTTTTTATCCTTCCAAAGAAAAGTATAAATTTTGAGATTTATTGGAACAGATTGTGCACATGGGTGGAAGTGTAACAGTGAAATCCCCCTTTGTAAAACTAACGTAAGCAGCTGGGCATTGGTGGCTCACACCTGTAATCCTAGCTACTCGAGAGGCTGAGATCTGAGGATCACGGTTCAAAGCCAGCCCAGGCAGGAAAGTCCATGAGACTCTTATCTCCAATAAACCACCAGAAAACTGGAAGTGGTGCTGTGGCTCAAGTGGTAGAGCACTTGCCTTGAGTTGAAGAGCTCAGGTCCAGCACCCCGGCCCAGAGTTCAAGCCCCACGACTGACAACAACAACAGCACCAAAACTAATGTATGCTAGTTAAAATGCTAAACATTTTAAAATAACTATTGTAGCATTAGGATACATATGTAATTTTATTTTTGACCATAAAATAAAATACATTGGACAGGGAGTAAAATAAATAAATAAAATAACTAATGATCTGTCTGTGGTCCTGAAAAGCCAATTAAAAGCACAGTTATTTTTAAACAGGTACTTCTATTATGTTAGAATGAAATATTCTTATAAAACTATTCTTAACTAATTCTGAATAGAAGCAAGAAATTTAACTTTTACTTGTTTGGCTTTAATTACTCCTGAGCAAATAAGTTAGTGGGACATATTGCTTTCTTTTTTCCTGACAGATAGTGTGAATTTAGAATAATGTGTAACTACAAAGTAAAAAGAGATACAGTTTATAAAAATCACTAACCAAGGTACAGAATGTCTAACCTTATTCTTAATTATAGTTTTTTTGTTTATTTGTTCGTTTGTTGCTTTTTTTGTTACTTTGATATTGTTTCCAAAAGAAAAACATCCAGTTCTTTCATCAGGCCCTTAATATAATTAATATAATTTTTCTAATACTTATAAATAGAAACTTTCATAATTATGTCTTTTTTAAATACTTGTGAGTGTGTGTGTATGTATGTGAGTGTGTGTGTGTGTGTGAGTGTGTGTGTGTGAGTGTGTGTGTGTGTGTGAGTGTGTGTGTGTGAGTGAGTGTGTGTGTGTATGTGAGTGTGTGTGTGTGTGTATGTGAGTGAGTGTGTGTGTGTGTGTGCCAGCAATGGGCTTTTACCTCAGGGACTTGCTCTCTCTCTTGTCTTTTTCTCTCAAGATGAGTGCTCTATCACTGGAGCCACAGTTCTACTTCCCATTTTGGTTTAGTTAACTGGAGATATGAATCTCAGAAACTTTCCTGCCTGGGCTGACTTTAAACATTGATCCTCAGATCTCAGCCTTCTGAGTAGTTATAAATATAGGTGTGAGCCAGCAGAACACAGTCATTATGAATACTTTAACAAATAAATATGGTCCTATCTTCTTGATGTTCTTTCTATTTGAAGCCTTTTTAACCTTTTGACTTACATATTTTTTGGTTTGGGTTTTATCTGTTAAAGGGAAAGAAAAACATCTCAAGTATAGAATGCTCAGGTCAGGGAACTTTCTACAGCATTTCCTACAGTGTGGAAAGCAGAAATTTGCCTGTAAACAAGGTATTGTCTACTCATAAATGAGGAAAATTAAGGCTCTGAGCTATCAACGCGCCAGAATAGATAAGTTGCGGGATCCATACTTACAACGGTCTAACTTTATGTCTAATGTCTCATCAATACTCTTTCTTCAAGAAGTTTTACTAGTGACTTACCAGTACTACATTCCTTTACTCATTTTGCCCTTTTGGTTATTCTTCTTCAACTGCCAGCAGATATTTCCTCTTCATCTTCAGGAAGCAAGCTCCTAAGAATTTCAAATTACGTTGCATCTTTATGTACAGAAGCCACGAGTCTGTGATTCAGAGTAGAGCTTTGCAATTGACCAAGCCAGAATTCATAGCTTGGACTGCTAGATTCAATTTCCTTACTTGGAAAACAGAATTAACAGAATCTGCCTTGTAGAGTCACCTGCGAAATACTGAACAACATATCTGACGCATCATAATGTTCAATAAAGCTTGAGTTTTATATTGTTAAGCATACATGAGATAGAGAAATGCCTCACCCATACCTTGAACACTTAGCAAACAAATCAGTGATTTGTTGTACAGTGTGGAAGGTGCATAATGTGGTAACTTAGATACTAAAATAGTACTAAATGCTTTTATTGCAGGCCAGATCCTCGGCTAAGTTTTGAAGACAATAAAAGAAAATATAATAGATTTCCCTAGGGTTCAGTGATGACTTTCCATACATTTATTTTTATTTTTATTATTTTTTGTGCCGATCCTGGGCCTTGAACTCAAGGCCTGGTTACTGTCCTTGAGCTTCTTTTGCTCAAGGCTAGAGCTCTAGTACTTGAGATAGAGCTCTACTTCTGGTTTTCTAAAAAGTAGTTTATTGGAGATAAGAGTCTCATGGACTTTCCTGCATAGGATGGCTTTGAACCTGTATCCTCATATCTCAGCCTCCTGAGCAGTTATGATTATAGGCATGAGCCACCAGTGTCCAGTGACTCAATATATTTTTGCTGAACTGGACTTACCTGGACTTGGTTTATATCCTTCCCTTTGTTTTATTCTATGCCTTCTCTCTTAGCAATTCCTCTTATTCTCATGCTTCAACAGTTGTTTCTAAATTTGTAAATTTATGGTTTTCCAATGTTATTTCTGCAGGCTCAGGGACTGTGTAAATCTACTACTTCTTAGTCAAAATGTCACAAAATGAACTCACAATTATTCTTTTCCCCTCTGACTTAGTATTTAGTACTTTTTCATTCTCTGTCACAACAAATGAGCTTCCAGTTGAGCTACCAAAAAGCCAGATTTCTCCTTATACCTCCTTCTAGTTGGCTCCATACGGCATCTCCTTGTTTTCATTTGACAGAATCCTTCTATAGTGTTCCCAGTGTAAATTGTGTACAGGCCCACCTGGCTGTCTCTAGTTCTCCTTAGTCCCTCCCTTCAAGCTTAAAAGATTTTGAGGGCAGGACCAACCCTTTATCCTAGGATTCAGCCATTCAAGCTAGGACCAGCCTAGAGACCAGCCACTCATCCTAGGACCAGCCATTCAATCTAGGGCCATGCCTAGCTCACAGAGTAAACTCTAACAAACATGTGTTTATTTAACTCATAGATAGTGGACCTCCAATCCTTCTGCTGCTCCAGCATGCATTCTCCCTGAAGCAACATGTTTTCTTTAAACAACAACAAACAACAAAAAACAGAAGGGGGAAAAACACCTCACTAACACTTTCTAGCATGACTCAGTTTAAAACTTGAGCGGAGGGACACAAAAATCCAAGCCAGGTAGGAATTGTTAAGTTGTATAATGGTGATCCAGTGTTCCTAGTTGATCATGTGTTGTGAATATTTGTTGAAAGAAAAGAGGAGTGTGGGACAGGGAACAGGACCAGGAAGGGCAGGGAGGGAGAAACGGGTTTAGGGTGGCATTTAGAAATGTCATCCTGTGTGAACTCAGACAGAAGCTATCAGCCCCTAGGTCCAGGTACTGTGTGCTGGGCTCGCTAAACAGCTCTGTATTTGAATGGCTGCTTCCTTGCCTGAACTATTTTGGTACATCTATTATTGGCTCCCATTTAGCGTCTGTTTATTTAAATCTGCTTTCAACTGGAACATAATTCTCTTGATTATTGGTTGATGCCGAGACACAGTAGGAATACAGATAATTGTCAGTGTGCACATTCTGCTGGAAATGTAAAATTATTATCTTTAGAGCCATTGAGTAGGGTGTTTGAGCATGAATGTTACACAGCTTGGGCACGTGGAATTTGTAGAGTGCTAATTTGTTGGCTCCCTTGCCTTTCCCCACTGGCTGTTATCTAAACCACTCCAGAAACTCAGGCAGACACGGCTTGGGGGGCGTCCATCACTCGCTCCGCTGTGAAGAGAGAGTGGGTCATTTCCCCTTATTCAACATATGGGGGTTCCTTTGTGGTTAGTAGAGACCAAGAGGGCTGGAGAGATAGCTCATCTCCTAGGGGCTGGTCCTCTTCCCCTGCCTTACCAAGGGACAAAATCAAGCTTGGGGAGAGGGAGGGTGGAGGGTTGAGTAGCCCCACTAAAGTCTAGAGCAGCTAAGACGTGCTTAGAGTAGGCATTGGGGGCAATGGTTCCCCACTGGTCCCCTTCCCCTTGCCCAATTGGCCCCTCGCTCTTCACCTGCTCGGATTCCTCTCTACTTCCTACCAGCCTCTGCATACCTACCTACCTCCAGCTGTCCGCACCGCCCCCCACCCCAAACTACAGGCTTCTTCATTTACAAGCAGCATCACTAATTGCTTTTTAGGGTCCCTTTTCTACTCTCTGTTCAAAATTCACGGGGCGTTCCCCAGCCCCTTTATGCTACTTTTCTGAATCTTTTCAGCCTCTTTTACAAACTTAGCACTTTCTGTGCCTCTTTTAGCCTTTGCAAGAAGAAAGAGGGGTTGGGTGGTGCGTGTGTGTGTGTGTGTGTGTGTGTGTGTGTGTGTGTTTGGCAGTAAAGCCCCTTCTCTGGTACCTCCCTCCCCCCCCTTCCCCCACCCCCCACCCCGCCTGCTCCCTACTCTTCTCCCCTCCCAAAACACACGCATTGGTCCTCCTCCCACTGAATGGGGCTTTGTGCCGGGAATTTCCGGAACATAGCCCAGTGCCCAGGCCTCTGTGTGAGCAGAGGAGGGGCCCAGCCAGCAAGGAGGAGACCCTTAAGCCCACCCCATTACCACGGTCACTGTTTGCCCTGGATTCTCTAAAAGGCCTATTGTTGCTGGTTGCCAGGTATTCCTTAGCAACACTTAAGCCAAGCTGCCTACCCTATTTAGACCCAAAACTTTTCAATGGCCTCCAAAACCAGTGCTTGTCAGCACTGTAGACTGCTCCTCAAGCAGCCTCGGAGGGGAGGGAGAGACCAAACCAGCCCCCAGCCCCGCTCAGCCTTTCAAGTATCTGTGTTTGGGGCTGCTGGGGAGGGGTGGGGTGGGGGGGACTTGTTGTCATTTGCCTAGAATCAGCCATCCAAACCATCCCAATTAAAATTTCTCTCTTCCCCATTCTGCATCTCCTTTCTCTCTCCAGACCCCCTACTCCAATCCCAGACCCATCTCTAACTTAATATTCAGCTGGGACTGGGTTTCATCCTTTTCTCTAAGAGCCTCGTGGCTTTTCTTCTTAGTCATTGCCAAGGAAATTGCTTTATTGTTTTAGGTCAGTTTGGTGGACTTGCAGATGGGGCGGGAGGGGGGTTGACTCGTCCCGGGCCCTGGTCAGGAGGAGGCTAATGCAATCATAGAGTCTGTGTTCTAGGAGGAATCTTAATGATGGTCCCAAATGAGGGTCTGGAAGTCCAGATCCGGGAATAGCCTGGCACTGGTCACCTGGTGATGGGCTAACAGATGGGGTTCTGGAATCTAAGATCCCTGAACTCCTCATACTAAGCTTTTTGTTGTTGTTGTTGTCGTTTTGTTTTTTGCCCATGACATGTCACTGAGGTAATATGAGAAGCAAATTGTTGGAGGGAGAAATCGAAGGTGAACAGAAAACACGTTCAAAGGAATAGGGAAGTCCTCTCTGCTCCAATTCTCATTCCTGTCCCAGGAGTATTCTCCAAGGGTTGTGAAGGTCTTTACTACCTTCCTTCTTTCCTCCCTTCCATCTTTCCTTCTTTCTTTATTTCTTTTTTCTTTCTTTTTTTCTTCCTTCCTTTCTCTTTCTCTTTCTCTCTTTCTTTCTTTCCATCTTCCCTCCTCCCCTCCCCTGCCCCCCTTCCCTCCCCTCCCCTCCCCTCCCCTTCCCTTCCCTTTCCTTCCTTTCCCTTCTCTTCCCTTCCCTTCCCTCCCTCCCTTGCTTCCTTCCTTTTTTCCTTCCTTCCATCCTTTCTGAGATTCAAGGCATCTCTCCCAGGTCCTGAAATAAGGGGAGGTAGACTCAGCATTCTAGAAGGGAAGAGCCATTCCGTTGCTTCATTTCCCTACCCTAACCCAGTCCTGTCTCTTGCCATTTGACAACAAAGGGAAGACTAGTCCCAAGCATGTGAAATAAATTCAAGCATCCCTCACTGCCACTCTGTCTGGTATGTACCCGCTCTGGCCAACACTGGGCCCTTAGCTCAGTTCCACCCAGCCCCATCCACATTTCCCATCCTTCAGACACAGCTTGCTCACCACAGCCCAGGGATTCTCCATCTGTTTAGAAAACTCTGCCCCATAAGGGAAGGGGAGACATGGTTCAAAAAGAATGGTATTCATTACCTGACTCATGTAACTGTAACAATAAAAAATATATTTAACACAAATCTCTGCCCCAAGTCTTGTGGAGATTGAAACCTCATCATTTGAGTCTGAGCTCAGATAACACTCTGTCAAGAGAATATTCCTAACAGTTTCTACAAGATTCACTTGTTCTCTGGTCTTCCAGAAATTTCTAAAGCATTTAGTATTAAACTTCTTTGCTATTATTTATTACTTGCTCCACATAGCTGTTACAATCACTGTTATTATCATTATTGTAATTATTATTATTATTATTATTATTATTATTATTGATTTGGAATTTCTTTATTGTGCTCCATCCCCAAACATAAACACTCTGGGAATAAGAGCTTTCCCTGGCTTACTACTACAATTCCAGAATCTAGTACTGGGTTTAGAACAGAGAAGGTGCTCAATAAATATCTGATCAATAAATGAATGAATATATTCAAACTCAAGTCCCAAATCCCCAATGCAATATCTTTGTTTGTTTTCTTGGGACAGAGTATAGATGAGAAAGAAATGGTGCTGAAAAGTTTTAATTATATCTTTATTTGATCCAGTGTTCATCAGTTGAAAAGAAAATATTATTATTGTGTTGTTGCTGTTATTATTACCCTTTTAAGGAATTTTCCCACTGTTTTCCTCCTAATTAGCCCCCATGAAATTATCCAGCCCATATTATTTATGTTGTGTGGTTGTCTGGAGACTTACTAAGTGTGGAAGTATCTGGCTTAAGCTATTCAGGAGGATGAGATCTGCAGATCATAGTTCAAAGCTAGCCCAGGCAGGAAAGACCTTGGGGCACTTATCTCCACCAAACAGCCAGCAGTGAAGCTACAGTTCAAGTAGTAGAGCACTAGTATTGAGAAAAAAGCTCAAGGACAGTCAGTGAGTGTACAGGCCCTGACTTAAAGGCCCAAGACTAGCACCCAAATGAAACAACCACCACAAAAGAATTCGTTCTATAACTGGTAGAATCCTAAGAAGTAAAATCCTACGTCTTTCTGATGGTATTCTTACACCAGGGAATTCACTGTCTCATATGAAAACAGAGAAGAGTTTGTCCCAAAGCTTTGGTGGAGAAGAACCATAAATAGAGACTAGATTGAGCAGAAAGGGTGGTACATATGTATACTTTTGTCTTCAAGCCCAGCCTTCAGATTATATAGTTCACAAAAGTCTTTTAAAGATCTGTAGAGGGCTGGGAAGGTGGCTCAGTAGTATAGCGCTTGCCTTGCATGCATGAGGCCCTGGGTTTAATTCCTCAGCACCACATAAGCAGAAAAGGCCGGAAGTAGAGCTGTGGCTAAAGTGGTAGAGCGCTAGCCTTGAGCTGAAGAGCTGAAGGACAGAACCCAGAACCCAGGCCCAGAGTTCAGGCCCCACGACCACCACCACCACCAACAACAAAAAGATCTGTAGAAAAACCCTTCCAGCTTAGGTGAATGTAGTGATATAAAGCTACTAATTGTTAACTCCTGGTGTCTTCTTACTCAACTTATAATGAGATATAATCAGACAATATTTTTTTTTAAATCAGATGATACAAAACCTTTCAGCAGTACTGGCTTTCCAAAGCCAGTGTGTGAGGATGAGCTAGGACTTTTTTTATCTGCGAGCTTCAAAATTTACATTGGAAACTTGTACTGCTGGATATGTGCACAGAAATAAAGTTCATTAAAAAGAAAACCAGCCTTGACCGAAGCACCTGATGATTAGAGATGGACATCGCTATGGTTTGCATGTTCATTCATGTACTATGCACAAAAAAAAGCATTTACTGAGTACCTCCTAAGTGCCAGGCATTGCACAAATGGCCACAATACATGAGTACCATGCATTAGGGAATAGAATCTACTCCTTGTAGGTTAACTAAACACACAATCATTAGTCTCTTTGCTATAGAATGTCTATGCACATTGAAAACTGAATCCCAACATCTACAATAATCCCATTATCTCCCTAGCAGATGGGCATAGTGGCTCGTGAATATAATCCCAACTACACGGACAGTGAATCTGAAAGATGGTAGCAAGAAGACAGACCCCACAAAAAATTAGCAAGACCTCAGCACAACAAATAAACTGTGTATGATAGTATATACCAGCTAACCTGTCTACATAGAAGGCATAATTAGAAGGTTCCCAATTAAGGCTGGCAAGAGCACAAGACCCTATTTAAAAAATTACTAAAGCAAAAAGGATGGGAGACATGACTCAACTGGTAGAGTAACCTACCTGGCAAGTGTGAGACTCTGAGTTCAAACCCCAACCATAGCCCCTCCTCCACCAAAACACACCAAAAACAAAAAAGAAAAAAAAAACAAACCACCCAGAATAGTTAGCTGTTTATCAATGGTGTAGTGGAGATGTGTTTTGTTGTCTATCCAATACCTTCTCTTTCTTCTAATGATTATAGCAGCCCCCTCTATTTTGGAGAAATAAGCTCCATGTGGTTCTGGATTTATTTCAATGGAATATCTCAGTCTAGTCTCAAATGGTGGACAGATAACCCAGGCTCAGACAACCCTTGTCAACTGGTTGCCCTAGACAGGAGCACCTGACCCCAGTGACTAAGAAAAACTGTTTTCTGGGTACTTCTAACTTTGGAAGAAGGACGCATTGAGGCCAGAATCAAAGTTTCCACCCTTTCTACTGAAGGAGCCCAAAGGAAGGAAGAAACCAAGGTTAGAAGTGTGAGGTCCCTAGGAATCTTGAAGTCTCCAGCTGCCCATTGCAACAACAGCAAAAGATAAAAGGAACCAGGGGCTGGCGACCCTGTCCTCTGAAAAGGGAAGTCAGGAGATACATTCCTGAGTATCAAGTCAAAGTTTAGACATGTGAGTCAATCCAGAGTTGCTTAAGGAACAGTTCAGCTCTGGAGAGCAAAGAAATTAGCAAGTGGTGAATAGGGCCTAGACTATTGTTCCACATACCCTTTGGTACTTTAGTGGCTTTCATAGACCAGCAATAAGATAAAGACAATGACTGTCAGGCTAGTAGGGACTTCTGGAGACAAGACTCTTTTAGGGCCTTAATTCTTCACTTTAGAAAGTTTTTGATTCATTGACTTCTTAACATCTACCTATGTATACAGATTTCTTCCTGGTATCTATAGTGTTCTTCCTTTGTCTTTTCTTTTTCGTACTTCTACTTAAAGCTGTCCATATATAAATTCCTCAGCACCCAGGACCCATAAATATGGGAGATTTTTGTTTTGTTTTGTCAGCCGTGAGGCCTGATCTCTGGGCCTGGGCACTGACCCTGAGGTCTTCAGCACAAGGCAGATGCTCTACCACTTAAGCCACAGTGACACTTCCAGTTTTCTGGTGGTTAGTTGGAGATAAGAGTCTCACAGACGTTCCTGCCCAGGCTGGCTTTGAACCACGATCCGATCCTCAGATCTCAGCCTCCTGAGTAGCTAGGATTACAGGCATGAGCCACTGGCACCCGACAATTTGTTAGCTTTTATGGTAAAAGGAATTCTACAGATGTAATTAAATTCAAGATCTTGAGGCAAAATATCTTGGATTATTTTTAATGGCAGGTGGATGAGAATCAGATAAGATTTGATCATGCAAGAAAAGGTTTGGTGGTACACTCTGCAGATGGAAAGAGAGACCATGAGTTCCTAAACTGTAGAAAAAGTAGGCAAGGAAAGTATCTTTCTAGAGACTGAAGAAGGAAAATATCTCAGCTAATCTTGATTCCAGTCTCAAAAAGACTCAAAATTTTTAGAAGATACTAAATTTTTTTGTTTTGTTTTGTAATAATTTATTACAGCTGCAGTAAGATGCCAATACAGCCACTAATTTCTAACAATTTTAAGTCTCTAGTCCTTCTATTCTAATCCTGATCTCAAACCTCACTTAAAACTTTAATGATTTCAGCCTCTCCATCTTGATGTTTTCAAGGTACTGTAATGCAACCTATTGGCATCTTCTCCAGCATTTGGAGCTCTACCTGTTGTTCACCATCTGGGAAAAGCTCACTGGGGAGATTCAAAACATTCATTTGTTCCCTTTTTTCTTTCATGTATGTAACTTCATCGTGTTCTTTATGCTTTCCTATCCTATCAACTACCCTAATTCAGATCATTATCTCTGAAAAGTAAATTATCCTAGTAGCCTCAGAATTGTCCGTACTTTCAATCTTTCCCCAACAAAACATACTCAGTGCCAACGGAGTTATTCCCACCTTGTGATTCCACTACTTGAAAACATTAGCTGAATGGATCACCTAGGGTCAACAGATTTACAAAACTCTTTAGCATGTTTAAATATCACTAGTACCTTTCATTTTGGTGTCATTCCTGAAGCCTGAACTCAGGACCTGAGCATTGTCCCTGAGCATTTCTTTTTGCTCAATGCTAGTACTCTGCCACTTGAGACACAGCTCCATTTCTGGCTTTTTTGGTAGTTAATTGGAGATAAGAATATCATGAGTTTTTCTGTCTAGACTGGTTTTGAACTGTGATCCTCAGATCTCAGCCTTTTGAACAACTAAGATTTTAAGCATCAGACACCAGTGTAGGACCATTACCACTTTTTAATATTATCACTCCTTCCCCATGAAATGCATACATGTGTGAGCATGCACGTGCCTGTGTGTGCAGGCGCACATGTACGCGTGCACACACACACACAGTATTATCATAATAGACAAAAACCTACATAAAGGCCTTTGCTTTTAATCTTTGCTTAGAGAACCTTTTCTTATCCTTCACCACCCAATGTCAATATGACATCCCTGAAAACACTTTCATATCCTCCCCCAGAATGAAAAGTCTATTCTTTGTTTCCTCACCATGTGAGGCTTAAATAACTGGAAAAGACCAGTGAGAATAGCAGACCAGAGGATAAGTATAGAGTCACCAACTGAAAAAGATTTACCTATAAGTCAGTGCATCACCTTTACCACAGCTGCGTGGTGATTCTGGTAGCTCTGTTCTTCAGTCACTGTAATATCACTGCAGTAGTTTGAGGACACAGCTAATTATATGCACAGGGAAACGGACCATTGTTTTAAGGATAATGCACAGAATACACTAAAACACTTTCCTTGTGCTTAAGTCAAAACTGAGTTGAATATCCATTGCTGAGATAATCTCTGTAATGAGAGGAATGCTATACACAGATTGGCTGACTTACTGGATTTGGTGATTTAGAGCATCCAGGCTCATATCAGAGGAGTGAGATAAATTTACAATCTCACATGGCTCTTACAGTAAAGATAAAGATACCTGAACAAGAAATGTAGGTCTTGGTTCTTATTTCAATCAAGATGGATTAATAGAGATCACATTTAACCTCCTGATGAAAACAACTACCAAACAATGAAAAGGATAAATAAAACAGTGGCTCTCAAGACACTAGAAATCTGACAAGGAAGGATAGTGACCCAGACGAGATGAAAAACAAAAGATGTGACCCTTATAAATGTGTCCACTTAGGTCTAGGAGTAAACTTCTAACCGGGATACTGGCTTGGTAGTGTTTCTGAGTAGAGAACAAGAATCTAGAAATATCAAGGGAAACAAAACAACTAGAGATCACAAGATACCAGAGAAGAGAGAGCTCTGCAGAGAGAAATCTAGCGATCTGTGGAGTATCCTGCTTAAATATTCAATGGAGTACTTAACAGTGCTCAAAACTGAGTACCCAAAACTGAGGAAAGAATCACTTGGAAGGGTGCAAAAGAACAAAATCAAAATTATGCATGGCTAATAATAACACCTACTTCCAAACAGAAGATTTGGATATCTCATAATTTACAGGGCTTCAGTTAGTACTCTAAAAAGGCACTTGCCCCCATCAAAACTGAAACTGCGGGGCTGGGAAGGTGGCTCAGTGGTAGAGTGCTTGCCTTGCATGTATGAGGCCCTGGGTTCAATTCCTCAGCACCACATAAGCAAAAAGAAAGAAGCCGGAAGTGGCACTGTGGCTCAAGTGGTAGAACGCTAGTCTTGAGCTGAAGAACTGAGGGACAGCGCCCAGGCCAGAGTTCAGGCCTCACGACCGGACCCAAAAAACCCCAAAAAACTGAAACTGCATGTGAGGGAGCAGTTTGTACATAGATAGTAAGTTCCAGAAGTCTTGTATGGGGGACTCTTTTTCTTTCACTACTGGATCATTTCATCATTTCACACAGACTATTCATAGTCTCTAGACTTGAGCCATCAACAGCATGAGTACAAGGTACTTGAGTATAAGAAAATCTAAGTCTTTTTTTTTTCTTTTAGACAAGGTCTTGCTATATAGCAAGATGACTTTCAACTCATGATCCTTTTGCCTCTTTCTCCTGAAAGTTGAGAATATAGACATGCTCCACCATGCCTGGGCTCTATCAGATTCTCTTATAGTAAGTTGGTCACATAAACACATTCTACCTAGATGGCTAATAAGATTTAATCCATTGAAAGCCCTAGAATCCACTGAAACCACATGCAAATCATAAAACTAATATTACTAAAAAATGACAAAAGTCTGATGTGTTTTCCTGTGAGAATATGAATATTAACAGCCCAGAGGGGATAAGTATATAGTCACCAATTGAAATTAACCTATGGCATGCAACCATATACTGATTGCAAAGATTGAATTACTACTTAGAAAAAGGTTTCTACAAAGGAAACATGATATTTCAATGATTTTTCTTATGAACTCTATCAAATACTTATGGAGTAAATAATGCTTATTCTACCCCAATTTTTCTAGACAATTGGAAATCAAAGATACAAGGAATACTTTACAACAAAAGAAACTTTGTTTTTCTTTTGTCTTCTTTTTAACACAAGAAGACCAAGTTATTAGAAACACAAATAAATAATTTACCACAGGTCAGCATCCAACAGCATACAAAAACAATAATACCATCCTGACCAAGTGGGATTTATCCCTGGAATGCATGGCTAGTTCAATTTCTAAAAATCCACCAGTGTAATTCACCATATTAATGGATTGAAACAAGAAAACATGCAATTTGAATAGGTATATGAAAAATATCTTACAAAATTTAACATTAATTACAGATATTAAAAAAATGAAAATCTGAGAAATTGGAAATACAGGGAAGTTCCTAAAACTGAAAAACCACAGCTATGAAAACCTGAAAGCATTATATATAATGTGGAAAGACTGAATGCCTTTCTTTGATGATCAAGAGTTTTAGAAAAAGCATTCTGTTTCACACTGAACTGAAAGTTCTAGATATTTCACAAATCAAAAAGACAAAAAAAGTCATCCAGCTTGAAAAGACTAGGTAACACTATTGTTGGTTGCAGATGACATATTTATCCTAAAAACCTCTATGTAGAAACCTGAATCTACAATAAATAAACTGAAACTAATAGGTTTCAGGCTATAACTCCTAAAACAGAATTCTAGTGTTTCTATGTGCTAGCAGTAAAAAGGAAACTTAAATTTTATACAAAAATATGATTTATAATCACATGAAAATATATATCAACAGAGAGAAAACAGACTAAAGAGTTTAATCAGAGCCTCAGGGACCAATATTCATCTTGTTATAGTCCCAGAAGGAGAGGTAAAGAGAGATGAATGATTATTTTAAGAAGTAATTGTTTAAATTGTTCCAAATTTGGGGAAACCAACAAATCTAAAGATCTAAAAAAAATGCATGACCTCCAAGGAGAAGAAACCTAAAAAACAGTATAATTAAACTTTTAGAAGCTAAAGATAGAAAATGATCTCAGAATGACATTTTCTTTTTTTTTAATTTTTTTATTGTACAGATACTATACAGAGGGTTACAGTTACATGAGTGAGGTAATGAGTACACTTCCTCTTGAGCATTGTTACCCCCTCCATTGTTTTCCCCCTACCATCCCCTCCCTCCCTCCCTTCCCCAAGGTTCTTTTTTTTTTTTTTTGATTGTGATTAAGTGATTACTTAATTTCCGGTAATTCACAGTATTGTGGAATAATGATGCTCGTTTAAAGTCACAAGTTCATTCTAACTTTCCTGGAGCAAATTGTCTATCACAGTCTGTAATATATAACGGTGCTCACATGTTATATACCATATATGTGATCAGCAGCATGGGGATATTTGGTAGTGGTTCAACCAGATGAGTGGGAGTTCTTTGTTTCTTAAGTCCTGTTAGTTTTGTCATATCACCTAACATTTTGGATTTATCATCCACTTATCAGGGAGACCATGTACTGTTTGTCTCTTCGTTCTTGGCTTACCTCGCTCAACATGATTCAGAATGACATTTTCAAAATGGAAACTCAAGGCACAGAAGCAGTGGATTTCTCTTCAGAAACAATAGTGTTGGGAGGAAGTAAAACACATTTTTCAGATGCTGAAAGGAGAAAAAACTGTTAAACATATGTCAATAGCTCAATATCTATGTACATATGACCATATAAAATGATGCTAATTGAAATGAACTCCAAGATATGGAAACAAGAGGGGTTTTTTTGTTTTTCTTTGTTTTTGTTTTTTTTTAATGTACTGTGTAAAAATATTTTTTTCTTTCTTTTTCCCCCCTTTGGTTTATCCTTTGTTGTCACTATCTTTATTTTTTTTGTTTTTGTTTCTGTTTTTAATTTTAGTACCCTGTGTCTTATATATACATTTATCTGATTTGGGGAAGGGAAGGGGTCTAACAAAATGGTGAGACAAAGGACAAGGGTGAACAAGTGCCACAATGATACTCACAAGGCACTATGTTGGAAATGAACTTTACAACTTGGGAGGGGGGGGTCAGAGAGTAAGGGAAGTGGGAGGAAATGAGGGAGAGGGTAACAATGTATGACAAGAAATGTACTCATTACCTTCCCTATGTACTGTAACTACTTTGTACATTACCTTTACAATAAAACAAAAAATTTTTAAAGCATGAATTTTTAAATGGCTAAAGTACTCTTGGCAAAGAAAAACTGTATGGTTGGGGTGTAATAGCAAGTACAGGGCCCTGAGTTCAAACCCTAATACCAGCCAAAAAAAAATGGGGAGAGGGAGTGGAAAGAACGCCTTGGTCAATTATATGGCTATATAATCAAGACAATGCGGTACTGACGAAGAAACCTACATATCTATATAATGTATATTATATATGTATATATAATATATATGTTAAACTGGAACAGAAGAAAGAATCTACAAACAGACACACATATATATATATATATATATATATATATATATACATGTACATATACTACTTTTTTACAAAGTGATTATGGAGGGAAAATAACATTTTTAATGAAGGGTGCTAGAACAATTGGAGAGCCACAGTCATAAAAGGGGATCTCAATGTAAACGTTATACTTTGTACAAATATTAACCCCAAATAGACCATAAGCCTAAATGTATAAGGTAAAACTACAAAGATTTTTAAGAATAAAAATAAGAGAAAGACTTCATGAACTAGACCTAGCCAGGGTTTTTTGGGTTTTTTTACTTGACATTAAAAGCTTGACCATAAAAGAAAATTCTAATCAAACTATAACAAAATTGGATACTTTTACTTACTGGTGAGATAAATATATTTTTCTTTCTTTCTTCTTTCTTTCTTTCTTTCTTTCTTTCCTTCTTTCTTTCTTTCTTTCTTTCTTTCTTTCTTTCTTTCTTCTTTCTTTCTTTCTTTCTTTCTTTCTTCTTCTCTCTCTCTCTTTCTCTCTCTCTCTTTCTTTCTTTCTTTCTTTCATTTTTGTCAGTCATGGGGGATGAACTCTGGGCCTGGGCTAGCACTCTACCACTTGAGCCACAGCACCACTTCTGGCTTTTTTTCTGCTTATGTGGTGCTGAGGAATTGAACCCCGGGCCTCATCATGCGAGGCAAGCACTCTACCACTGAGCCACCTTCCCAGCCCAATGTATTTTTCTTGTTAAAAGGTTTTCTCAGGAGGATTAATCATCTTTAACGAATATGCATTCAAATACAATTTGATTCCTCTCCTTAGCCTGCTCTATTGCTGTGACTTTAGGGCCAGCTTTCCTCCTTCCCTACTTACAGATGGTAGCCCAAATGCCCTTAGTTTACATCAGGAATATGAAGGTTAGCTCCTGTCTAAGGGCATTTCAACCACATAGTAAACTACAACAGTATTTTCTTATGCTCTTTAGATGATGTCTTCATAGATTTAGCTGATATTAAGGAGAGTAGGCAAGTAATCCAATAGAATTAATGATAACAATATTGTGTAAAAATAGTTGCCATCAAATAGGTAAAATAACTCTTTGATAGACAGTTCCCTCCTTTACACCATTTATTTAACCCATAAGAACTATTGTAGTAAAGTATCACATGTTTATGAATGGACAGAAAGGTTACAAATGTGGTCTCTGTAATACAGGACATTCAATTTGTTCTGTTAGTCTCTCTTATAAGTAACCTTTACTTTGTTTTTACTGGAAGCAGTTGTTTATTCTGTCTATATGCCCAAGCATAATAAATGAGCTTATTTATCAGTAGAAGAGGGAGGTTAATCATGTCTATTATGCAAATAGATTTGAGTACATATGCAGAAAATTCACTCTATGAGGATAAAACCAAGTTGACCTTCTTTCTTTCCTTCTCTCCTTCCTTTCTCTCTCCCTCCTTTCCTCCTTCCTTCCTTCCTTCTTTCCTTCCTTCCTTCTTGCTTCATTTCCCTCGCCTTCTCCCCTCCTTCTCTTCTATTCCTCCTTCTTTTCCTTCTTTTTCTCTTTCCTTCTTTCCTTCTTTCATTTTGCTTTCTCTTTCTTTCTCTCCTCCCATTCATGTTCTGTCTTCCTTTTCTTCTTTTTTCTTCATTTCTTCTCACTCCTTCCATCTCTCCCTTTCTCAGTCCTTCCATTTCTTTCTTTCTCTTTCCCCCTCCCTCTTTCTGAGCAAGATCTCTAGATGTAGGAATTCACTCTTGATGTGTAATGGCTCTCATTGCTACACAGTTTTAAGAGCTGACTCCTTTTCCACTCAGACATCCTCAACATTTGGCTTGTTGCCTATGGTCTGTGGATAACTGTTTTGTCTCCAGACTATGCTTGCTTTCTGCAAAAGAAAAGAAAGAAAGACCACAAAGATTGTTCCAGCTGAACCTGCTCTTCTAAAATGAAGCTAGGATTTGACTTTTAATCATGGGATGTCACTGCGTCAAACACAGATAGGAATCTGTTAGTGAGAAAAAGGAGTCTGGCTATTCAATCTTAGAAATTCAAGATACCATCTCCTAAGTCTTAGCCAGGAGCCAATTCATGGTTCTCACCTATGAGCTGCATCTGCTGCCATTCTCTTAGTCCTTATTATTTGTCTGTACCTTAAAGTTGGAAAGTAGGGTCTGATTTCTCAGCATGCTGCCGTTTAATTTTATCTGTAGAGCCACTGAATGTTTAAAGGGAACAGAACCTTAGGTTATTCTCCTTCAATCTGAGCTATAGGCAATGGAAATAAAGGCCAGGGATAATTGAATGGCATGCCCATATGAACTTCCCACCCAGTAAGTGAGATATCTCAGAATGAAACACATGGAAAGAATTGCAGATATGCTTTTTTGGAAAGATGATTTTCTCAATTACATTTCAAGATTGAAAGAAAGTCGAACCACTAATACCAATGGAATCTATTCCACCTAATTCCATTCAGTACTGGGATTTGCTCATAGTAAGGACATAGGCTTTTGATCTACATCTCTAGTCCTTCCTATTGTTTCCCTATTTTTATGGCCTCTAAAGTGCTAAACCTGCCCTCATTAAAATATTTAGTATGCATTGAAAAATGTTGGTTGATAAAACATGCCCAACTTGTTTTCCAAATCTTGATTTGAGATCTTGCCATCCATTCAATATTTTCAGCCAGAGATCCTTATATATCACCCTGCACCAGAATCAACTCCAACTGGATCAAAGACCTTGAACTCAAAGCAGACACTCTGAAAACATTACAGTATGGAATAGGAAAAACCCTAGGTCTCCTTGGCTCAGGCCAAAAATTTTTGAATAGAGACCTGGAAACACAACAAATCAAAGAAAGGTTGCAGAGCTTTTGCAGGGCAAATGACATAGCTAGCAAGATCAATAGAAAGCCCACGGATTGGGAGAAGATCTTTACTAGCCATACAACGGACAAGGGTCTCATATCTAAAATATGCTTGGAACTCAAAAAATTAAACCCCCCAACAACAAATCCTCAAAGAAACAACTGCCCAATAAATAAGTGGGCGAAAGACTTAAAGAGAAACTTCTCTGAAGAAGAAAGAAGGATGGCCAATAGACACATGAAGAAATGTTCAACATCCCTAGCCATAAAAGAAATGCAAATCAAAACAACATTGAGATATCTATCACCTCATCCCAGTTAGAACGGCAAAAATCAAGAACTCTAACAACAGATGCTGGAGGGGATGTGGACAGAAAGGAACCTTACTTCATTGTTGGTGGGAATGTAAACTTGTTCAACCACTTTGGAAAGCAATATGGAGGTTCCTCAAAAGACTTCACATAGATCTCCCCTATGACCCAGCAATCCCACTTTTGGGCATTTACCCAAATGTTTACCAACAAGACCACACTAAAGCTACCAGCACAACAATGTTTATTGCAGCATTATTTACCATAGCTAAGATATGGAACCAACCCAGATGTCCCTCAGCAGATGAATGGATCAAGAAAATGTGGTATATATACACAATGGAATTCTATGCCTCCATCAGAAAGAATGACATTGCCCCATTTGTTAGGAAATGGAAAAACTTGGAAAAAATTATATTAAGTGAAGTAAGCCAGGCCCAAAGAAACATAGGTCCCATGGTTTCCCTTATTTGCAATATCTAGTATATGTATGAGTCAAGCGGAAAAGGTCAGATAATGTGAGGTCAGGAAAATGAACCCTTAGATATGTATTTTAATGTTTTTTTTCTTTCATGCATGTGTTTCTAACGCATTTATTATTATCTCTTTGTTGCTTTGTATGTCCCTCCCCCACAGTATAACCCCTGCTTTCACTATATTTGATGTCAGTATAACTTGTGGAGGAGATGGGGAAAAACCAGTTGTTTAAGGATACAGGTGGACCTGTTGCAACAATGAGAAGTACAAGTTGTCATGTCCAAAACGAGCTTTACAACGTCGGTGCGGGGGGGGGGGGGGGAGGGGGGAGAAGGAGAAGGATTGGGATTGGGGGGGAGGGGGGAGGCTGGGAAGGGATGTGAAGGGTAAACCAAAGGAGGAGGGTGCAATGCTTGGTAAGAAATGTACGCATTATCCTGCCCATGTAATTGTAACCCCTCTGTACAGTATGTTCACAAATAAAATAAAATAAAATTTTAAAAAAATGTATTTTCAGCCAGAAATCCAAATGGATATGAACTCTCCACCCAGTCTCAGTAAACATCACTGAATCTCAAATATTCTATATCATGTTTCAAAATTCTGGAAGACCTGAGAAAATTTTTGAATTATCTATTTTGCTCTTTCCTTAGTTTAGTGGGCAGGTTCATTAGATTTCAAATTTAGAGGTATTTTGCCTGTAGAGGTATGCTAGGTGTAGTGGCTCTCGTCTTTAGTATCAGCTACTTTGTAAGTGGCAATCAAAAGGATCTAAATTTGGGAACTACCTAGGGAAATAATTAGTGAGATTCTTAGTAAGTAAGGAATGATGACATAAGCCTGTCATCCCTCCTACACGGGAAGTTGTAGTACAGTCTAAGGCCAGAGCTGGCAGAAAATAAGACTCTTATCTAAAATTAACATAAAATTTAAAAAGGCTAATGGCATAGCTCAAGTGCTAGGCACTTGGTCAATAAGCACAAGGCTTTTAGTTCAAATCCCAATGCCATCAAAAAGAAGAAGGAGAAGGAGAAAAAGAAAAACACAATTGTTTGGAAATCGAAGGAAACATTCTAAGCATATGATTTGAAGTTGCAACTAGTATATTGCTTAAAAGTATTCTTTTCTGTTTTCAGATTTATGTGGACCTCATAGATTTAGCTTTTACCTTCTTAGTCCCATGACTTTGGCCTGTGTTAAGGACCTTATCATTTCTACTAGAATTTCTGCCTCTTAAATAGTCACCTTATTCTTGTCATTCCCACCTACTCTCTACATTGTAGTCACCTGAGTATTTTAAAAATAATATGTAGACCACATGGCTGCCACCCAAATGGGTTTTCTTAAGTGAAAATCATACATCTCTCTTGTTTAAGACACTTATATGATTTTCCCACAGTAGTAGTTCCTTTATTCACTCTACAAATAGTTATGGAGTTCTTGCCATATATCAGCATTGTGCTAAAAAAAAAAGATGGAGGATACAAAGCTGGAGGATACACTCATGGGTTTTTAAATTTTATTTTTCTTTACTTTTCTTTTGTGGCACTCAAACTAGGTCTTGTACGCGCTCAGTTTGTTTGCTTGGCTGTCACTCTACCACTTGAGCCATACCTTCAGCTATGCTTTTTGCTGGTTATTTTAGAGCCATACCTTCAGCTATGCTTTTTGCTGGTTATTTTAGAGACAGAGTCTCACAGACTTTACTTCTTAGGCCGCTATAAAACCAGAATCCTCCCAATCTTGATATCCTGAGTAACTAAGATTACAGACACAAACTGCTGATTATCAGCTAGAATTGCCATTCTAATAAGTCTGGGAAAAGCTTGCATAACTATAATCTTCTGTCTGCAGTCCCAGCTAAATCTCCAGCCATTCCTGTTGAGCTTTATGCCAAACTTATTTGTACACTTAGCTGCATACATTCTGCTTTTTCTCCTCTTTGCATCTGTATACATACTTGCTTTGTTATTAGCATTTCAAACATCACTACTGGAAGTTTTTTGTTTTTTTGTTTTTTTTGGGGGGGGGTTCGGTCGGGGGGTCCTGAACTCTGGGCCTGGGCACTGTCCCTCAGCTCTTCAGCTCAAGGCTAGCGCTCTACCACTTGAGCTACAGCGCCACTTCTGGCTTTTTTCTTTTTGGTTATGTGGTGCTGAGGAATCGAACCCAGGGCCTCATGCATGCAAGGCAAGCACTCTACCACTGAGCCACCTTCCCAGCCCAACTTCTGGAAGTTTTTACTTGACCCTAATTCACACAGATTAATCACTACTATCTCATGTGATAACAGATACATGTATCTGTTGTTATTTGAATATTTCTTTATCACAATATTTTCTAATTTGTTGATAACTCTTCTTTTTTCCCCTCAATGGTAGCAGAAATGACCAAAACAAAAGACTTTGAATTATGTTTACAATTCAGAAAAACTTCCAGAATGCGATTTAGTTGAGAGAGAGAGAGAGAGAGAGAGAGAGACAGAGACAGACAGAGAGAAAGAGACAGACAGACAGATTTGTCATATTGACCACCAATGAGCATGTTGTAGAATAGAGAGCCTGGAGAACAATAGCCCTGAAGAAAAGAAGCCAGGAAACTCATGATGCTTTATCTCACTCAACTATAACAATTTGTGAATAATCATTAATTGCTTAACAATGCTTCATGAAACTTGAAAGTAACTGAAGTAAAAGGGTTCATTAAAGTATGCTTCATAACAGGGAACTCCATTTTCAGAACACAAGAAGAGAATTATTCTTTGGGGCTTTTTTCTCTTTTAGGTCTCAGGAAGTCTTTGGGAAATAGAAAAAAAAGTAAATTCAACCTTAAAAACAAATGCAAACTGATTTAGGAGTTGTTTTCCCAGCCTAAAATTATTAGGATTTTATTTTATTTTTTGTTCAGAAAATAGAACTGGAGGAATAAAAGTCCAAGAAAACCTGTTATGTTTTATTTACACTCTGAATAACTATGTATTTAAGAAAAGACTGTATTTTCCATTCCCAAGGACTGGGATCAGAATATAAGATAAGCTCAACACGTGTAGGTTTGAATTAAATAACACTGTATAGTGGCTGACACCAGTCTTTGAGGAGAAAAAAAATCTAAAATTTTAGGAAGATATTAGATCTGGCATGAAAATAATTGGCTACATCAATGAAAAGACTTCAGAATGAAGTTCTATAATTTAGGGCAAGCAATACCTAGGTCGAACAATACCTAGGTACTCAGCAGAGAACAGTTATCTATGAATGGGGTCCTATACACACCCAAGCCTGGACATACTGACTTTTAGACTCTAATATCCATCCGCCTTTTTCTGGCACTTCCTTGAACTCTTTTTTCTTTGTGTTGCCCACAGGACAAGGTACTTTATTCCTGCATTTCTTTTTCATCTTTTCTTTGTGAACAATCTCAGAAAGTCCAGGTATAAAAAAAGTTGAGGTGGTGGGGTGAGGGTAGGGACGGGGTGGGATTCAGCCTTGTTCTGAAACCCCCTAGGAACAGAGTTTCCATTTCTACCCTTTCTGATTCTAATTCAAAATTATTTTTTACTTTGGTTTTGAAACCTTCTTCTTTATAAACCCATTCAGATTTTTTTTTGGAAAATTTATACAAACTCAATGTGTATGTGGGTTTTGGGTGGGCTGTGGAAATTGATTTACGAGTCAACCACTTTTCTCTTTTCTTACCATCTCCCGCTTGAGTGGTTTGTCGGCCCTGGGCTTTTCTTTCACTGAAGGAGAATAAGGTTGTCTGTGGAAGAGGCCAGCATTTCAAATTGGTGGAGTTCAAATGCACAAATGACATAAAACTGACAAGAAAAGGCGGGGGTTTAGAGGTCACAGACTGCATAGGTCTCGCTTAGGATTTTTGCTTTGTGATGAACCCTGGCACCAAAATGAATTAAATAACAGGCTTAAGGACTATTGAGAGAAGACTGAATGCAAATCAAAGATAAGTAGAAGTTTTCTTTCCTAAAGGAGGGATGATTTTTTTTTCCTTCCCCTTCCCTCTCCCCCCCCTTCCATATCTGTGCCGGCAAGCGCTGCATGTTAAACATGATTCTGCTGGCATTATGCTGGGTGCTTTCACTCCAGGCTGCATGCGATGGCCTATCTTGGCCTATGATTAATGACCTGCTAGGCAATTTGGAAGCCATAATAACTCTGCAGTCCACACACAAACTATATAGTCACATTCCTTTTGCGGATTTGCCAAGCTGTTACCAAGGGGCCCACAGTCGAAGCTGGATTGCTGGAGAGATAGCAGAGCATTTCTGCAAATGCCATTTGGGCCTTATCTTGCTGGGAAGTGCAGGAGTGGTAGGCTCATTTACAAAATTCAAAGCCTACATCTCACAGCTTCTTTATTTCAGGCCAGATTAGGGAAAACAAAACAACAGCCACGAGAGGGGGAAAAAATCACTCACAAAAAATCTGATTAAAATCAATCCTTCTATAGGGTCTCTATTACATATTCAGCACCATGGTGTTTTTCAGATTTCAAATTGAATTCATCAAGATCTAGTGGTAATAACTCTCTGAAAGAAAACAAAAAACAGTGAATATTTGAAAATTCCAGGTGGAAACAAAGGCTGCATTTCAAGCTTTGTTGTTTGGAACTGTTTGTGTGCATACTTTTCTGTAAATGTACTTGTGGGGCTGGTAGGGAGAGATCTAGCCTCAGCCCTTGCTTGGCTCTGTGACTTTGGATGTGTTTCTTCCTCTATCTGGACTGAAGTTGTTTCATCAGTGCAATGAGAAGTTTGGATTTAGCAAACAAGCTAGCAAGCCTTTTTGTCTCCAATTTGTACTCATGTTGCAGATATTTATTGAGTATCCAACCATGCACTGGACAACCTTCTAGGCCTCTGAGACATTTAGGGAAGACAGGAAATAAAATCTTTTCACTACAAAAGCTTCTACCCTCAGAGTGAGACAATCAGAATTAATAAGGATAACGAATGAGGAAATTGTATGCATTAGAGTGCAAAGAGGATTATAGAATAGGAGGAAGCAGGCCAGATTCAGAGGAAGTAGAAATGTCACGGGATGGGGACTGGGGACAGGTTGCAATATCAAATATGGTGGCCAATGAGATTCAGCAGTTATCTGAAGGAGATGAGAGAGTTGGTCAAGCAACTGTCTGGAGAGGAAGCTTCTGGCAGAAAAAAATACGTCTGGAGAAAAAAAGTCCTAGTAGTCTATGAGTCCATTGGTACTGCCATTTACTTTGAGACTAGCTTTTAGTCACTGAACTAGCTGGTGGCAACTTTATTACCCAGCTCCATGGTTTTCAAGCTTGGATGTATGTTGAAAGCCCCCTGGGAATCATAAAATATAGAGAGGCCTGGGTCCAGCTCCCAGAGACTCTGATTTAATTGATCTGGGATGCAGCCTAGGCAACAGGGCTTTTCAAGCTCCCTGGATACTTTTTCTTCTGCAATCCAAGCTGATCTAGAGCAAGATGGTCAACTTTACCAGACTCCTTTCCCGCCCCCGCCCCCAACATTAACCATTCACATTGTCAAGACATTCTCTAAAAAGCACTGGTCATGCACAGGAGAGCAGGAAGGACCAAACCAGAGTCTAGAGAAGACGCATAATGTGTGGAGCTGGTTCTTCAGACATGGAGGCTGGTACAGAGCAGGAAAATATGTGAGCAACTAAATAGATCCATTTCTCCCAAATGTAACTAATTCAAATACATCTTCAGTGTATTTGCCATATCTGTATAAAATTGACACATGGCCTAGTATTAAATTCAACTTCACTGTCCTCATCTTTAACATTTGTAAAAACAAATATGCAATGTAAGGTATATAAAAACCAGAGATGTCAAATAATGCATACATATACATTATCTACATCCAATAGCATGTGTATCTCTACGCTCTAAAACCATCTCCATGTTGGTGACTCGAGCTGCACTTTTGGAAATAGAACTGAAGGAGATGAAGTGAGGGTAACAAAGGGAGGAAGAAAGCACTGGAAGCTGAGCGGGTCTGAAGCTCCTGTTTTATTTACATATGAAAATGGTTGATGTTGGACCAAAAGAGAATAAAAGTTGAGTGGTTTGGATAGGCTTTGTAATTATGCAACCCATTAATCAGTTTGGGACCATTTGGATGATTAGCAGATGGATTTTTCTTTTGGAATTCCCAAACATCAGACATCGTTTGCTTTTGACGGTATGGCCAGACTTTTCTTTTCTCTCTTTGTATCAAAGCATTGTGATGGAGAAAACTGGTCATGCCCCATGAACTGAACAGAGCCCAAGGCACAGACTCCAGTGTGTTTAGAAGGAACATTAAAATGGTCGTTTTGTTCTGGTAATTCTATCTTACCAAAGTCCTCACCTTTGAGAGCAAACATGTAAGATTTTTTCTCTCCTTTAAATTAGACTTCAGTGACTTTGCTGAAGTAAATTTCTAAATTTTTATATTTTCCCAGTACATCTGTAATGAGAAATTTCTCTCTTTTTAATCTACTCTAATTAGAAGGTGGACACATACCTTTGGAATCTGTATGGCCCTCAATTGTATAGTTACATGCTATGGGTATTCCTTTCTTTTTAGTTTAACTATCAAGTAATAAACACATTAATTCCCACTGTAACACATTTAGGCATTATAAATTCCTAAGTATTATTCCTCAGTTATTATTTCCAATAGTAGCTTTCATTCCAGAGGGAGTCACTGTTACTGTTATCAAGTTGGAATTAAACTTTGTCTTTCTTTTACCTTCCCCCCAAATTTCTACCTATGAGACTTTAGAAACTTTTAATTTGTGGTGTGCATCTTTGTATGTATGTACATGTTATACAGAGGTCAATATTACATTTTACATGTCATAATATAACTGTCTTACTTCATTGAGCAGTGCATTATGTACATATATCTTATCTATATAGTAGGGTGGCAAAAATGCACTTCCTTAACAGAAAGTTAGTTGTACAAAAGAGAAAGAGACAGAGACAGAGAGAGAAAGAGAAAGAGAGAGAGAGAAGGGGAGGGAAGGAGAGAGAGAGAGAGAGAGGGAGCAAGTTATTGTATGACCTCCACCAATGTTGCCTGAGTACCCATACAAATACCACATTGCACCCTGTCACACATCTGTGAGTCTACCTTCAGGGTAAACACTGAAAAGAGAATTTGCTGGCTTGTTGTTCATAGACATTTTTAACTTTCATGTGTGTTGTTCAAATGTCTTCCAAAGCAGCTCAGCCAATTGCTGAGGGGTCCAGGTACTGTGCTCAGTTAAGTCTTTCACACAGTTCCATGATTTTAAGGTAGTGTATCCATTGGCAACGTCTCACTGCTGTAGTGGGAATGTATTTGCCAGATCTATCCCCAGTCTCATGTAAGCATTACAGATGATTGCTAATGTGCTATTTTCCTTTGGTTAAGACTCTTCCTAGCATGGATGGAAGTCTGGTGTGGTGCTAATGGTGGGCATAAGTATAGGTCATGAAGTGAGTTCAATGTCTGGGTTATTGTACATTTCAGCTTGTTTCTTAGTTTGAGACATCAGAGTCAGGAGAGGCGAGGAGGATATGTGAAAAGAATGCAACTCAAGTCTATTAAGCACCAGCTATGTACCTGGCAATGCTAACAGCCTTGGGTCATTTCATTTTAATCTTCTTCACAAGAGGAGATGGAAGTCAGCAATACAGATTTACAAATGAGGAGATAGGCTGTAAGATACCCTCTCTGAATGGCACAAAGTGAAATGGTTCATCACAGAGTATCCCAGACATCCAGATTAGAACTTACTGACTATGTGTTCCAAACTTTGTTGTCAAGATGAAGAATGGATGCTGTTGGGTGTCTGGCTTTTGGTAGTACTATTTTAGGAAGAGTTTTACAGACTCATTTATCTGTCATCTTGTCTTATTTTCTATTTCTTTTCCCCCCTCCTTATTTGGTGGCCCTGGGATTTGAACTGAAAACCTTTGCTTGCTAGGCAAGCACTCTACCACTTGAGCCATGGCTTTTGCCTTATTTTCCATTCTAAATGAAAAAAGTAATCTTTGAATCTTCTCACTCAGATTAACTAATCTTTGAATCAGAGGCTGTCAGTACTCAGTGTATAGCTAAGGCAGTGAGGATCTTGGTGATTGTAGAAACATGACTGCTATATCTGTTCCAAGAGAAAGATGGACAAGAAATCAAGACTTCCTTGGATTGACATTTAAGACCCTGCAGTCTGGCCTCAGGTTGCTTCTCCAGATGGAACCCTATGAGGAATCATATTTGATTCATGCTAATCTCTCTCAACAAATCTTTTCATAGGATGTTTCTGACACGGTTCCAGTGAACAACAGAGAAGTTTTTGCTATGATTGAAACACTCCCTATTATCCCAAGTACATACAGATGTCAGGCAAAACCCCAGGTATGCAGAGATGTCTTTGGCATTTAGGCAAAGCAATCTAACCTAAGCCTGGCCATCAACATTTTATGGTGGGCCCAACTGAAAGTCCCCAACTTCCCCAACCCTCATAGCCTTTCCAATAACCTCTGTGGCCTTGCTCAGACCCCGTAAAAACCTAACTCCATCCGCACCTCCTTACACAATCTCAGATCCTGAGGGAAGGGTGTTGGCTCCTTGTTGCTGTGCCGTAATAAACAGTCCTCACCTGTCGAGATGGAGAGTCTGGCCTGTTTCTTTCTCCTCCATTTTCCTAACAATAATAGAGCTCCCATTCAAATGGATAAGTAATAATAATAAATAAGTAACCAGCGTGATTCCAGGCTATGGCTAGTGCAGCAGTGGAAAGTAAGAGAGTAATGGGATGTGTGGGTGGAGCAGGTATGGAATATTGCAGTGAGGATGTCCTGGGAGAATGTCTAACAATGTTGGAACTTAGCAATGCCAACATCCTTTGCAGACCCTCGTCCAGCCTGGATCTGGACCAGTGCTGAAGACTGAGTGATGAGAAGGAGCCTGAGACCCAGATGCATGTATCTAATATTCTTAAACTTTCATACATATAGGAAATATTTTGGGGTTTTGTTTAAATGTGAATTCTAAGCCAGTAGGTCTAGGCTGGAATAGTTTCTGGGACTATCTAAGCGGAGGCTGATTCTTTCATCCCTGGACTACATTTGGATTAGCAAGGGGTCAACCTACTTGCCAGATCCTAGGCCTAACAGATGGTACAGCTATAGGATAAACCCAGCAAGCAGATTCACATTCAGTGGTACCACTTACCAAACTCTCTGTTCTCCTGTGGAGAGTTTCCCAAGATCGTCTCTGCCCACCTACCTCTTCCAGGTCCTAAGTCAAGAACCTAGTTGATTCTGTTCTCATTGCCTTGGGGAAGGAAGGAGAGGTCCAGAATAGAGGTAAAAGAAATTTTCCTCTTCTCCAAAATGCCAAAATCTAATGCTCTATAAGCCAATTCTAGGCTAAAGGTGTGTGCTAATTAACACAGGCTAGACTTTTATGTTAACACAGGCTCATAGTTTAAAATTCTCATAGTTTAAAATTCTCATAGTTTAAAATTTTGTACCAAAAAATATTCCTAGATTACTGGCTTCTTGAAAAAACTTTGAAAGCCTAAGAGCAAGGACCTACAATCCAACCAATAGCAATAAATTGGACCTTACAATACCAATATTTACCCAAAGGGATAGTGTCCTTTGTGGGCCCTAGACCTAACCTCATCCAGTTAACTTATTTCCCATCACTTATATTGCTCTTAAGTGAAGGAATCCTGATAACATGAAACATTTTAGGAGAAAGGATGAAGAAATCATCCAGGCCCAGGGGAGAAGACCTGATCTAAAAACCATGTGATCAGGAACTGGAATCAGAAAACAGGAATGTAGGGGTATGCAGAAAGGTCTAGTAATTGAGCCTCCTATAGATTTCCAAGAGCATCATCTACCACCTTTGGTATCCCAAGACTGGGGATTGCTTGCCATACAGTCACCTCACAAGTCATTGATGGCTCCAGTCAGGAGTAAGGAAATACAAAATGGGGAATAGGTACCAGGACTTTGTTTCAATCCTGTCTTATATACCTCAGGACAGCTGTCTCCCTAAATACTCCCAGGATCCTTGTAGACTCAAGAAAAGGAAAATAGAACCTCAGCAGAACTCTAATAGGCACCAAGGGAAACCCTTTGTCTTCTATTTTATGGGAGGTCAAGGCACCATACTGAGTTCACAAGAGATCCCTTTGGATCGAGAATTATGGCTTTCCATACTCCTTAGGAAGAGGATTGGTAAAAACAGTGGCCATTATTTCCCTCCCTATCTCCAAACCTTTTTGCAATATGGCCTGGCAGATCTTTCCAGCCGGAGATGGAATTTGTGTCCCCATCTCTTGAATCTGGGTTGGATGTGTGACTTGTTTGGCTGGTAGAGTGTGGCAAAAGTGATGTGTCAATCCCCTGTCTAGGTCTCAAATGCTTTTGTGTGTCTCTGCTCTGTGTGTCTCTGGCATACTGCCTACTGCCATCAGACGTAGGCCAGACAACTGTGTTAGAGAAGAGACTCAGTGTGTGAAATCCAGACATCCCAGCTGTGGTTGTCAGAGACCAGCTATTCCCTGGCTGACCTAGTAGCTAATGGAAGGTAGGTAAGTGAGACCAGCCAAGATGAGCACTGCTCAGCTGAGCCCAGCCCAAATTGCTTACCCACATAATCATGAGCCAAGTAAATGGCTGGTGTTTTAAGCCACTAAGCTTGGTACAGGCTTTTGTTTTCTAAAGCAAAAGGTAATGTTCTATTTAATATGGCATTAGTTCACTAAGCTATCTGTAATAAAGTGCCACACATACAGAGTGACTTAAAACATCAGGATTTTATTTTCTCATGATTCTATGAGAATGGAGTCTAAGTGCCAATGGGGTTGATTTTTTTTGGAGATGTCAAGGAAAAACCTGATCAGTATCTTTCTTTTTAAACTTCTGCTGGCTACCGACAATCTTTGGTGCATCTTTGGCTTCTAGACACATTATTCCAACACTTGACTCTGCCATCAGGTGGCATTTTCTTATCTCTATGTGTCCAAATTTCCATATTTTATATGAAGACTAGTCATTGGATTGGATGCAATATTGCATCATTGGTCATTGGATGCAATATTGCTATTTCTAAATGAGATCACATTCACAGATATCAGGTATTAGAATTTCAACCTATCTTCTTTGGAGACAAATTTCAACCCTTAACACTCACTATAGAATTGTTAATATAGGAAAACTCATTAAAGTTTCCACTTAATACATTCTCAAGAATGTTCGGGGAAGGGGGCTCAGTGGTAGAGCGCTTGCTTTGCATGCCTGAGGCCCTGGGTTCGATTCCTCAGCACCACATAAGAAAAAAAGAAAAAAAGCCGGAAGTGGCGCTGTGGCTCAAGTGGTAGAGCGCTAGCCTTGAGCTGAAGAGCTGAGGGACGGTGCCCAGGCCTAGAATTCAGGCCACATGACCGGACCCCCCAAAAAAAAAATGTTCGGACACCATCCATTGTAAGTGGTACCTCTTTTCTCTATTTATTTCTGAGTTCCAACCAGGATTGTGTCAATCAATCTGACTGGAAAGATCAGAGACCTTGGAAAGGAATGTTAACATTTGGGGGGGGGGAGGGTCCGGTCGTGGGGCCTGAACTCTGGGCCTGGGCGCTGTCCCTCAGCTCTTCAGCTCAAGGCTAGCACTCTACCACTTGAGCCACAGCGCCACTTCCGGCTTTTTTCTTTTTGCTTATGTGGTGCTGAGGAATCGAACCCAGGGCCTCAGGCATGCAAGGCAAGCACTCTACCACTGAGCCAACTTTCCAGCCCGGGAATGTTAACATTTTTATGGTAACTATTAATGCATATTAAGTTGACATATTCAGGGATTTCACTGAGATGTTTACTTTATATGCACATATCATGCTTTGGCTGTATTTACCTTCTCAACCAATCTCTTGTATCTTTCCTTTCATGCTTTTACACCCTTTCCCAGTCACCTTACCCTTCCCTTTCCCTTTCAGTCTCTATTACTGTTAGATTGTCTCTTCTGCCCTCCTGCCCTCCTCACTTTTTTCTTTTTCTTTCTTCCTAAATTTTAACTTCCACATATGAGAAAAAGCATGCAACACATGTTGACTTGCAAATTTAATAGGATTACCTTTAGTTTCTGCAAATGATATCATTTTGTTCATTATTGCTGAATGAATTATAGCCTATTATGTATATATAGGACATTTTCTTTATCCATACATCCGTTGATGGCACCTATTATGAACCCATAGTTTGGCTATTGTGACTAGAGCTGCAACAATCAGGGGATGCAGGAATCTCTTTTGTATGCTGACTTTTATTTCTTTGGGTAGATATCTATGAGTAGTATATAGGTGAATTATATGGAAGTTCTTTTTTGAGGGGCCACTTTACTGTTTTCCATAATGGCTGTAATAATTCAGATTCCTTATAAGACTGTCTAAGGTGTTATTCTCCACAGCATCTCCAGCATTTGTTATTCTATTTTTATCATAACCCTTTTGACTGGAGTGAGGTAGAATTTCAGTGGGAGAGGAGGGAAGGAGTGTGCTGTTGTTGTTGGTGGTGGTGGTGGTGGTGGTAGTGACAGTGATGGTGGTGGTATTACTAGGATTTGAATTTGGAGCCTTGTGCTTTCTAGGTAAGCATTCTACCCTTGAGCCATGCTGCTGGTCCTTTTTGCTTTTGTTTTTTTTTCATGGAGTCTTAGCCAGCCTTGGACCCAAGTCTTCTTCCCTTTGTCTCTACCTCCTGCCTAGCTGGAATTACAGGCATGTCTATACTACTGCAAACCAGATTATGTGAGGTAGAATAGACAATTAAATGACATTACCTCTCTCTATCCATGAATATATGAGGCATTTTTGTCTTCTAGGGTCATCTTCAATTTCTTCAGTGTTTATAACTTTTATTGTAGAAAAAGTATGCCTTCTTGATGTATTCTTAGGATGTTTTTAGACTGTTGTGAGTAGGATTATTTTTCTAATTTCTTATTCAATACAGAAAAACAAGATGTGTGTGTGTGTGTGTGTGTGTGTGTGTGTGTGTGTTGCTAGGGTTAAACCCAGGATCATATGCATGCTAAGATGTTAGACAAGTGCCCTTCCACTGAGCCATATGAGAGATACTGATTTTTGCATGTTGACTTTGTAATCTGCTACTTCGATTAATTTTGTTTATTAGTTCTATGTATGAGTCCTTTGGCTTTTCTAAGTACAGTTCTTGGCTTTCTTGCTGTTGGGAAACCTTTTTATAATAACAAACATTGCTTGCTATTCATTTACTTTTATATCCTCTTGCTTTGATTTTTAAAGGTCATACATGTCTATCAAATTGTTTCTCCTAGATTTTCCATTGTATAGAATTAGTATAATATAGCTATCTTTTTAACGTATCTTGTAATGATCTGGCAGATTTCAGTGATGTTTTGTAATACCCCATTTTCATCTCTGATTTTATATCTTGGGTCTTCTCATTCTTTTGGTAAGTTTGGCTAAAAATTTATCAATTTTGTTTATAGCTTTAAAGAAAGTATTAATATTTAAATTTTGGCATGTGAAGTGTGCCATTGGTTCTTTAAAATTCCCTTTTAGTGTAGGTATAAAAAATTCACCTCAGGGGCTGGGAAGGTAGCTCAGCAGTAGAGTGCATGCCTTGCAAGCATGAGGCCCTGGGTTCGATTCCTCAGCACCACATAAACAGAAAAAGCCGGAAGTGGTGCTGTGGCTCCAGTGGTAGAGCGCTAGCTTTGAGCTGAAGAGCTGAGGGACAGCGCCCAGGCCCAGAGTTCAGGCCCCATGACCGGCAAAAAAAAAAAAAAAATCCACCTCATTTCACAACTCTAAGATCTTGGAAAATTGGCCTAGTTCACCTAGTAAATACATGCAGCAGCAAATATTTGAGTGCAAGTCTGTCTGCCTAATAAATGACCTTTCTACTGTGCTCTGATGCGTTGAGTCTCCATTGGTGTCAGAACATCTGCATTCTGGTCCTGTTCCAATTCCTGCTACATGGTGGTGTGACCTAGAGTAAGGCTCCTAATTGTGCTGAGATTACTCCTCCTTGAAATTGGCTGAATAAATTCAATCCTCATGGATTTTATGTCTTTGAAAAGATTAAGTGCAATGTGGTGACAGGACAGAGTCTAGGTTTAAATGTGTGATATTGGGCATGCCATATTAGCTTTCAAAACTTTAATTCCCTTTTCAGGTGCCAGTAGCTCACACTTGTAATCCTAGCTATTCAGGAAGCTGAGATCCAAGAATCACAGTTCAAAGCCGGCCTGGGCAAGAAAGTTATGAGAATCTTATCTTTAATTAAACATACACACACACACAACACACACACACAAAACACACACACACACACACACACACACACACACACACACACAAGCCATTACAGACTTGCATTCAAATATTTGCTGCTGAATGTATTTACTAGGTGAACTAGGCCAATTTTCCAAGTGGTAGAGTACTAGCCTTGAGCACAAAAGCTTAGGAACAGTGTCCAGGCCCTCAGTTCAAGCCCCAGGATGGTACATAAACATACTACACACGCACGCACACACACACACACACACACACACACCTTATCTATAAAAAGGAGATAATCATACCCCTTATTTTAATGTATTATTATGAAGATTAAATAAGATTATCTGTATCCCACATTTAGCTCAGTATCTGGCCATAGTAAACTCTCAAAGGTAATCTATAATTAGTTACTTAAAAGCATTTTGTAAAGCATAATGACCTAATTAATATCAATTATTAAAATTACTTTTTATTTGGGGCTCAATAGACTCATATGATTTGTAATTGAACATCCAGTTTAACTACTGACTGTAATTCAACTCAAAAGCAGACCTATTCTCTTAGCTGAAGATTTTCCATGCCGAAACACAACACCTGCCACAGAAGTTTCAGCTGTTCTTTTATGGAAGTAGAGAGGGCACCACCAGCTTGTTTTATGCTATTTGATGTCTCAGAATTTTCAACATGGTCCTCATTAGCTCCTTCTTGCTTACATACCCTGTGATCGGTACAGGTACAACCTGTAGTTGTTACAAGTTGTCACATGGCTAGCGTCTTCAGACCCATTTCAGCTTGAATGACTCAGGGCCAGACACATGTCTACCAGAGTATTCAGTGGGGGTATTTTAATAGACATTGAAACGTTCTCCTGCCCCAACTATACTAGCCCCAGAAATCCATCATTTGTAAACTTCGCCTTAGGCTTCTACTCCAATCCCTTCTTCATACTCTACTCTCACTTTTCTTTTTTCTCATTTAGACCAAGGCTAGAACATATACAGAGCTCAGGGTTCTCATCTACCTACAGTCCATTTTAAGGGAAGTCACTTGGTATAATCTCAATTGTTTTCTCCTGTACAGATGTGTCAGCTTATAGTCTCCAAGCTGTCAAAGCCAGTTATCCAGCTATCCAGCCTCAACCAATCAGGAGCTGCCACCCAGATACAGACTTGTGGCACAAAGAAGCAGGGACTGGGGAGATACTGCGCTCTCAAGGGCCGCCGGGGCTGTGGAGAATAACCAGTTTCTACATAGTGGCACCATCAGCTTCCATAGGATATCCAAAATCGGACCCTAGAGACAGTGTCAGTTCATATGGCACAGTCCAGAGATGAGAGGCAGTGCAGACTGAAGTCATATCTTGCTAGGAATAATCTAGGTATGGTTGGTTTTTAGTATTGTCTTAAATCAATTTTCTGATCCTGGAATCAGCTCTTCCAGCAATTCTACAAACTACTCAGACTTCCCTTTGTATATTTTTATGGGTATTTTTTGTGTGTGTCTGTGTGTCAAAATTGGCCAAAATTTCACTTTCTTGCAACTGATAAAAAATATTTTCCCCATTTGCATGTAAATTAACACTCTGCAAGTCACCTTATCTTAACCTGCTTTTTCTTAGGACAACCTTGTCAAGTATGGGTTTATACTCTCTTACCAGGTGAAGAAACAAACTACATAAGGTAAAGCTGTCTCTTGGGAACTACATTGGAATCCTTTTTTATAAAACCAGATAATCTCAGCACTGGCATTGGTGACTCATGCCAGTAATCCTAGCTACTCAGAAGGCTGAGATGTTAAGATCAGGGTTTGCAGCCAGCTTGGGCAGCAGTGTCTGTGAGACTCTTATCTCCAGTTAACCATCAAAAGGCTGCAAGTAGAGCTGTAGCTCAAGTGGAACAGAGCTAGTCTTGAGCAAAAATAAATAAATAAATAAATAAATTCAGAGACAGTGCCCAGGCCCTGAGTTCAAGCCCCAGGACTGGCACAAAACAAGCAAACAAGCAAACAAACAAAAAGCCAGGCATTCTCATTCTACTATATGAAGCAGACAGAACTCTTTTTAGAGCATCATGCTCACTGGTTTTACTTAGAAATTAAACAAACATCTTTTTCTATTCATGGCCAGCAGAGAAGCAAGGACTTTCTGTTAATGCTTCTTACCTTAAAGGGCATCTTGTCTCCCCCTCCCCCTTCTTCTTCTTTTGATTCCGGTCCAGGTGGCTTTATTTTTCATTTGAAAATATCATCACACGTCATTAGCGATGCGTTGTTACCTGCCAGTGAGGAGAAGCCTCCCCGGGCCATATGGCTGCATTTAATCTACATAGTCACGGTGTAATCCCATTGAAATGGCTTCCCTTTGCAATCAAAACCGAATTTCACACTTTACCAAGATGGGGACAGCTCTTGTCTTCCCTGGGGTAATATAGATCTCCCCAGGCAGCCAAGGCCAATGGAAATGGCTTTCTTCTTCAGGCCAGCAGCAGGTGGGGGGCAGGGCTAGAAGGTCAGCCTGAATGGGAAGAGACTGGAAAGCAGAGGGAGGAACATGAGGGGAATCAGAGTCCCAAGTAATCCAGCCATTCACCTCCTACAGATGACTACTGGAGACGTTCAACCCACGGAACTGTGGAAAAGTCAATTGGGTGGGATATATAAATCACCTTGACAGGACTGGTGGTTTTTATCTTAGCCACAGTTGTTAGTTCTACAGTTAATTACCTAATATGTCTCTCCTTAAAGACTAAAATGAATGAATAGTAGGGTCTTCCTTCACAAAGTAGCCATGTGTCAGAATCTCATAGTTCATCATAATCTCTAGGAATGTGTACTTTAAGCAATCTTGCACACATTGGTTGTGATATATTCTTAGTCTAGTATATGAGAAATCAGTAGTGTGAGAAAAGAGGAAAAGAAAATGCAGTAGTATTTAGAGAAGGAAGACAAGCAGAATAAAAGAACAAGAAGTTCCTTTCTAAACAAGAAATTGTTGAATATGTCATAATTGTTAGTGAGTGGGGTGAAAGTTGATATACATGTCACTGCTGACAAAACCATAGCAGGCTCAACTTTCTCCATAGAAGTAGGAAAAAGTGAATCCAAAAACCTCCTAAAAGTCCATTTGTTTATACAGCATAGTTTTCCTTCTATAGCTCTGTCCTAAGGACATGATCATGGATATATGTAACTGGTTATATACTATGAAACTAGGAAAATTGAGCAGAGGGATAGGGTGGGTGGAATGGGGAGGAATGATGGAGTGACATCAGTCAAGATACATTGTGCTCATAAACTGACGTGTTGAATGGTAACTCCTTTGTACAACCACTTACAGATACATTTTTAAAAGTTTTCATTGATTCATTCATACACAGTAAAAATAAGAAAAGAAAAAGAGGCCTCTTGATGTAAATATATGATGCATATTGGCTGAGATGTTATTGCATATTGAAGCAATATTGCAAATTGTGTCATAGAAGTCTAAAGATTCAGAAATAGCTGGATTTTTGAATGTTGGTATCTTGGGCTGCTATATTCTGAAGGCCTCCTACAGGACCTGGCAAAACATCATTGATTTAATAACTCAACTGATAAATATCAGTTATATAATTGTGTGTGTGTGTGTGTGTGTGTGTGTGTGTGTGTGTGTGTGTGGCGCAATTAGATATTGATTATTTTTTTCTGTTTGGTAGAATGGCTATTTTCTTTATTATGTTATGCATAATACAATGTAGATCTATAGTGAACATTCATCTCTGTCACTGTTTAAAATTCTGCACAATGTCCTGTTACATGAGCTTGCAAATAGTTGTCTGAACTACTACTCAACTCTAAAACCTGAAGTTGTTTCCAATTTTTTTTAACATCATTAAAAAAAAAAAGTCCTACAATCAGGACCCTCAGGTACACACCTTCAGAATTTATCTGCTTTCTTCCTTATGAATAAAAGGACCCAGAATTCGAAGTTACAAGCCTATTTTTACCTGCAGAGAATCTCCATCAACAAATTAGGTGCTCACTGTTCACCTGTGATCCAGTAAAGCAGGCTGCCATGAGTGAGAATGGGGAGATAGATGTAAGCCAAGCATCTTCTGGACTGGTCCTGTAGGAAGAGAAGGCTTGGAGAAGTTGAATACATCAACTTCTCAGGTGCTATCTTCTCTTCCACAAATAGTTTGTGTTTCCTTCCCCACAGAAGTGGAGATCTTGTGAATTTGTGAATGTGAAGCTCAATGGCTCCCAGCCTCTCTCTCCTCCCAGAATGAGATATTTGATCATTCTAACGTTTTGCAGATTTTTGAAGAGCAAAGAGCTTAATCAGCACTTTGGACCATCATTGCTTCTACCACCGAGGTTATACAAACTCTTTTTTGCTTAATCTTTCTTTTTTGTTGTCAAGGTGATGTACAGAGGGGTTACAGTTGGTTAAGTAAGGTTGAAGTTATACAAACGCTTGAGTTTTTGTTTCAGAAGTGTATTGGTATGCGCTTGTATGAGAGCAAGGGAGGTTGTTCATCTGGGAGGCTGTACATCAGACATTACTGCATTCTACACATATGAGACAGAGTGGTGTTTTCATGAAATATCCACAAAGTGGACCCCGTCTCTGAAGCTGCTCATTATTTTTTGGCCAGTGGTTCATGCGGTAATGATTACATATCATGAACACACTATGTGTTACAGAGCAAGACAGAGGGGCTCCTAAAGAAGAGGACAGCTGATTTCTTGAAAGCCCTGAAACTCTTCCACATTACTACACAGCTTCCCCAACAACTCTGTCCGTGTGAGTACCACAGAACAACAGCACACAAAATTAAATTTCTTCATAACTTAGCCATAGCACAGCATGAAGTTCATAGTTATGATTACTTGCATGGAACGTATTTTCCTGATACACAATCACAAAAGTCTTACCACTATCTTATTTTTTGGCACTACTGGTATTTGAAGTCAAGACTTCATACTTACTAGGCTGTGCTCTACCACTTGAGCCATACCTCCAGTCTTGCTTTTTTTGCTGGTTATTTTCTGCCTGGTTGGGCCTCCCGTCAAGATCCTCCAGATCCCAGCCTTCTGAATAGCTAGATTACAGGCCTGAACAGCCATAGTGCCCAGCCTACTACTTCATTTTTGATTAAATTTGTTGAGCATCTACTAGATGCCAGATACCGTGCTAGACACTTTCACATAGTTTATTTTGCTCTAGTTTTACCATTATTTTGGCAGGTAGTTACTATTATCTGCATTGACACAGATGAGAAGACATAGGTTCATAGGTTCAATTTCATAGGTAACAGAATTAGAAGCCCAGCCATCTTTTATCCCCAAATCATATATCGTCCAAACCAAAGTAATGTTCAACATAAATCAAAAGATTTTTTTTCTAAAGAATTCCTTTCCTTTCCTTTTTCCCTTTTCCCCTTTTCTTCATTCTACAACTTGTGAGTTGCAAAGAACATGCCTATGATTGATCATGCTTTCAGAAGCAGCCTATGAGCAGAGAGTTGGTCTCTTAGAAAAAGTAAGGATTGGATTAAGGTAGAGAGAAAGAGCATGGAATTTGGAGTCAGGCAACCTTGAATTCAAATCCTATTCCCACCATGACCTATACCTATGAGACCACGGACAAGTCATTGTTTTATTAATCTCTCACATTTTTTCCACTGGTAATGAAAGGACAGTCATGTATCACCTTGAAGGACAGTTCTAATCCCTTACAAAGTAAGATGAATGGCACTTGAAAAAATGCTGAGCAAACAGCACCTAAAGGCACAGCCCTGGGTATGTATTTGAAGTGTTTCCATCGCAAGTAAAGGTTCTAGGGTAGTGTCTCAGAGACCTTTGTCCCACTGCTCCTCTCGGTGCGACTGGCCCCTGGGACCTCTCCCAGGCACTCAACACTAAGTCTTAGAAAGCAGAAACTGGATGCTTCTCCACTCTTGATGACCTCGTAGAGTCTGCACTTAGGTGGTTCCAGCCCCCTTTGGCTAACAAATTCCTGCCCCTTTGGCTGGCAAGCTTCACGGGGTAGAGGGCAATTCGCCATGGTGGTTTGTATCTGCAGTGGGGCCTGACAGGCTGGGCAAGGGAGGCAATAATGTTTTCTGACAGGCGACCCCTAATTGTGGGAGTTTTTCTTCTGGGCCTTTCTGTGAAATTCTGACTTAGGCAAGCAGCATAACAAAGTGGTCCGGGCATTGAGCTGTGACTAGTGCTACGCTGGGCTGGGAGGGTGGAGAGGCTTGGGGTAGGGTGGGCTGGCCCAGCATTATTCATGAAGACTTTCAGCTGTTTTTGTCTTTTAACTAACCTTTGAGTTTGATCAGAGGGCTGGCTGAACTCCCTTTGGCCAAAGGCCCTGCTGGCACCTGGACAATGGAGACAGACTGTTTTCCTAGTAAAGAGAGATAGCTGGAGGAGGCCAAGAGCTGTGTGTGCAGCAGGGGAGGGGGATAGGCCAGCTTTACTTTGGTCTTGGTCTTTGGGGCAGGGTTGGTTATTGATAGAATTCCCAACTCCTCCCCTTCCCCCAAACACACAACAGGAGCAGCCACTGACTGCTGCCTCTCTCGGTTCAACAGCTTCATCCAGGCAAGGGCACACAGTGGGCTGATTTTCACAGTTGATTTTCAAATGCCACCCTCTCTTGGTGTGGGTGAGCTGCTTTTTCTCCCTACCTTCCCACTCTCCTTCCAAAAGAGCCCATCAGCTCCAACCTAGAGGGGCTTGGGTGTTTAGTTTGTTTGTTTCGCAGTATAAATAATAATGGCCAAAGAAAGGAGAGAGCAAGAAAGCCACTGGTGACTCACTCCTGTAATCCTAGCTATGCAGAAGGCTGAGATCTGAGGATGATGGCCTGGGCAAGAAAGTCCTTGAGATTCTCATCTCTAGTTAACTAGCAAAAAGCCAGAAGTGGCGCTGTGGCTCAAATGGTAGAGTGCCAGCACTGAGCAAAAAAGCTAAGGGACAGCATCCAGTCGGAGTCCAAGCCCCAGTACCACCCGCCCCCCACACACACACAGAAGGAAAAAAGAAAGAAGAGAGAAAACAGGTAAAGAAAAGGAAGAAAGAAGAGAGAGAAATGAGAGGAGAGAGAGAGAAATCGACTCCCAGGACAGAAACAGTCCCAAAGAAAAGGCTTGCAGAATGGTTAGGTCTTGCTAGAAAGCCTAGGTTCAGCAGCTACAGAGACCCCAGGCAGCAGTGCTCCAACTGAGTACCAAAATGCCAGCTCTCTGCTTTGGGCAGAGGGAACTGGGCTTGGAGGGGAGGAAAGGAGAGCAGGAGGTGATCTCCAAGTATGCTTGCTTTTGGCAGGTGCAGAGCTTTGGTCTTCTACACCCACTTCCTGTTCCCCACAGCCCAGACCCAGGGCCCAGTCCTCTCCAGGGTACTTTGCAGAAAGTGACTCCCTTCCAGGAGGATGGCTTGGCAGCGTTCCCCTATTGCATCCCCAAAATAGCCCTGGTAGCCAGCTCATCAAAGGTGGCTTTGTGAGCACGAGCCGGCTGGAGGGGGCGCACGCGGGGATGCACTGGGATCCTTCCCAACCCACTCTCCAAACCCTCTTTCTCTCTCCTTCCCTCCTGTCTGTCCCTCCCCTCCCTTCTCCTCTCCCCTCCCTCCTCCCTCCCTCCCTCCTTCCTTCCTTCCCCCTCCCTCCCTCCTTCCTTCCTTCCCCCTCCCTCCCTTCTTCCTTTCCTTCTTTCCTTCTCTCCCAAATTTCTTTCTCCCCACTACATCTCTTCATTTCCCTCTTCCACCTACCTCTTAGCCGTTCCTTCCTTCCACACCTTCCCTCTGAGCCTAGCCCCAGGCCTGCTCTCCCTCCACCTCAGCCCCCCCCCCACTCCCCACACTCCATCCCTAGGACCCCACCCCCCAGCCCCAGCATCAGGTAGCCTGGCCCTCGGCGGCGGCGGCGGCGTGCGCAGCTGACAGCCGACGCATGCCTGTAGCCAATCACCGTGCGGGTGCGCGGCAGCTTGAATAAATCATTAAGCCTGACACGCGCTCCGGGCCGCGCGCCCCGCGCTGTAACTTGCTTCCTGCCATTCACCTACACACCCTCTTTTGTAACAACCTAATCTTGATTACAAAGGAAGAAGAAATATAGCTTCGACCTGTGCTAGAGCCCCGCCCATTACGGCGGTCCCGAGAAGAGAAATCCACTTGCCTCCCTCCTTTTGATTCTGGGTAACCTGGAGTTTCTGAAAGAGGAATCCGAGATCAATCACTTTTTAGCCCTGGAGTGGAGGGAAGGTGCTATGCAGAGGAGCCCCCCGCAATTAGAAATGGGGTTCCTGGCGTTTATCACAACAGAAAAGTATCTCTCTCTCTCTCTCTCTCTCTATATATATATATATATATATATACATACATATATATACATACATACGTATATATGTATGTATATATATAGCTATATAATGAGTTTCTTGCAGAACTCTCTGTGAAAGAAGCCACAAATATGGCAGACTGCAAGTATGACTACATTTAATCCTCTGCCCATTCATTTCCACGTGGCAAGTCCCAGCACCATTCAGAAACATTGCTGACAAGGGGATCCTCTGTTTTCTGAAGAGAAAAGTGTACTGGCTTCTTTTACAAACGTGAACTCAGAGCCTCATCTTCTCAGGGCTCCTGCAGTCAGGCAGTATGCTAATTGATTGGAGGTACACCCTCATGGACTTTTCTGCCTCGGCTTGCCTTAAACCCCAATCCTCCAGATCTCAGCCACTTCTGCTTCTTTTGCAAACTTTTAGGTAAGCCATCACTGGCTCTAACAGAGGAAGTGGTTATAGAATTAAGTGTTGCCAACATAAGGTTCACCTTTCTCTTTGAAATTTCTCCTTGATCATCACCTTATGAGTACCTGAAAGTCTTATACCCATGCGATGCTATTGGACCATGGAAGGCTTGAGAACCTGTTACAGGGTCAGCAGGAGCAAACAGCACTTATTTGAAAGGGTAAATGACAAGAGTTTAACAGGCAGAAATGTGGATGGGGAGAAGAGAACCAGAATGATAGGACATCCAGAGTAACAAGGGGGCTGTTATATCTTTCAGTCTAAAGGAACACAAGGAGAAAACTTCACAGAGCCTCATCAAAGCAGCTAAGCCAGTAAAGGCAGTAAAGGATAGGATTGTCCCAGCCTGTCTTCCCTCCTACCTGGCTACCTCTACATGGCGCTTCCAAACTCAGTGAAAAGCCAGAACACAAGAATGGTCTAGTGATCAACTCCAGAGGTTTGACCACAGTGAAAAGCAGGTGGGGGCTGGGTGCATAACTAACACCTCTCAATTATCCAGAGGCCTTTGTCCAAACACTTCTCTCCAGGTGAGAGGACTTCACAGTTATATAAGATGCATGAGGCTCTGTTTTCCTAAGTTACCATTTAGTAGGGGACATTGGTAACAGTCACATTAACAGGCAAAGAGACAGCATTTTTACATGGCAGTAAAACATACTAGGCAGGAAGAGCAGCATCATGGGCAGAGGCTGTGTCAGATGGAGAGCTGTGTTGGATGGATGGTCCAAGGAAAAACTTCTGGGAAGAGGCAGCAACTAAAAATTTCCTAGGAAACTCTACTTGGATTCTGTTTCAGCATCTAAGAGATTAAATCTGGGCAAGAATTAAAGCTGGGCTGTGAGTTAAGTATATTTAGTCCCCATGAAAATGAGGACTAGAAGAATTATAACAGGGACTAACATTTACATACAACTTGTAATTCCATCCACCAGAGCATTTACTAATGTTTTTAAAAATCTTGTTTTATCTAGTTGCTCTGGGTACCAGGAAACTGGTGGTTAATTCTGTGTTCTAATATTCTTGCATCATGATTTCTTTCTCTCCCTGGGGGAGTGAGCTGATGTGAACTTGAGATACGATTCTTCTTCACATATTCTCTCCTGGTTGCCATTTAAAAATAATAAGACCACATCAGAGTGCTGAAACTGCACCACAATATCTCTATCCTGGCCTGTCATAAAAGCTGCATTCAACAGCTTTGCACCCAGCAGAGAATGTGAGGGGTGTGTGTGTGTGTGTGTGTGTGTGTGTGTGTGTGTGTGTGTGTGTGTGTGTGTGTGTGTGTGTGTGTGTGTGTTTAAATTGTCTTTCTTCCCTGAACTCCCAGCTCCTGCTTGTCAAATTCAGGCAAGTCTCCATCTTTAAGTCATAGTCTATTATTATTATTATTATTAATAATAATAATCAGTTAAGGTATCTCAGTCAGTCAAGTCAACTCAGTTTTCTTCCCCAGCATCCCCTCAAAAAAGAAAAAGTGGGGTGTGGACTGAGGCACAGGAAAGGCTGAGGTTGCTTGTCGCTAGAGTCTACATTTTGTATTTCTCTGACAGCCCAGAGCGGCTGCCTAGCCCAGCGCACAGCCAATGGGCAGCCGTGATTTATGAAGCTGACTAAGACGGCTGAAAGCGGCCTGTCAGAGCACAGTGAATGGCTTCCCTTCCCTGCACAAGCCCAGGCTTTGTGTTGCTAAGCGATTAGAGCAGATGTAATGAGATTTTTTTTTTTTTTGCCCAATCCCCGTTTTGCCCTTTCCTCGCTTCAGCAAAATTGTGTGTGTGTGTGTGTGTGTGTGTGTGTGTGTGTGTGTGTGTGAAATTTTTTCCAAGTTTGCTTTTGTGTTTTTGGCAAACAACGTCTAACTTTGCGCGGGGTTTAACCAGAGTAGTTATTTCACATTCTGAATACTGGTTTTCACAGAAAAAAAAAAGAAAATAAAAATTCCCTTTGTAGGGAGCTGAAATATTATCCTTATATTTATGGCCCTCAATGACTTGCTACACTATCTTTGGGTACCTTATCCGAAAAGTTGCAACGCAGTTAAATGGGAAAATAAATAAATAAATAAGAAGTTGTGGGGTAGGGTGGGGTGGGCTAAATAAGATTTAAAAAATAAAATAAAAACAGGCATCACAAAAGCATTACTTCCCTTGAGTAAGCTCTAAATCGGACTTTTCTGCTGGCAGAAAAGTCCGATTATTTATGGCGATGAGGAATTGACTGCTTTTCCCCCCTCTTAATGACGCTCATCTCTTTGAAAAGGACCGAAGCTTCAATGTGCATTCTATAGAAGGTCATTTAGTAAAAATGACATCAGACACTGTGGCGTGCTCTGCGCATCGCGGCTTAAAAAAAAAAAAAAAAAAAAAGATTATTCGGTGCCACTAAAAAGTATAGCTGTACCAACACAGACTAGATTTTTTTTTAACTCTGGAAAATGTGCTGGCTCCCAGCTCTTTGTTGGGTTTTGTAAGATGCATTTTGCGCTAAGCTTTCCGCTTGGCTGGAGACACGCAAACGGAATCTGCAAGTAATGCAGGCGGCAAGGAGCCCCGGGAGAGGGCCGGCCGAGTAGGATTCTAATCACGTCCTTGCTAACTGACAAGAAACAAGCCAGCCAAAAACCCACCAATTTCTTTTTGAATCTTGGTAATTGGGGACTTTTACACGCAGCTCACGCTATTCGGCTAGAGTCACAGGCTTAGATAGGCTAGTGGCTCAAAGCAACCACACATTTCTAACAAGTTTATTTATTTAAAAATTCAACTCCCTTCTACAAGGAACTCATCTCAAACGTGCCTATTACTTAAAACCGGCATTGAAAGAGTATGTTGTGTGTGTGTGGGGGGGGGGTAGATAATGTGTGCATGAAAGAGAGAGAAGAGAAACACATCCAATTTGGAGCCAGGAAAAGCTCCAACCTTGAACCCCATCATCCATCCACCCATGTAGTCCATCCAGCCCTTTCATCCTTCCACAGTGAGAAACTTGAGGATAGTTAAGTTAGGGAGATGATCTCCTTCCAGATCCTTTTTGTCTTTGAGACTTAAATGCCTAGTTTATCAGAGGATGATGTATTCACAAATTGGCATCCATTTTCTTTTTTTTTTGGGGGGGGGAAGGAGCTTGTTTACATTTGCAGAAAGAAGAATAAAATGTAATATTTTAATATTAAAGATAGAGCATCTTCCCCCCCCCCATTACCCCTTTATATCCATTACAAAGTTATCGCCAAGGAAGGACTGACTAGAGCATTTAGATGTGTCATTTCTGTCAAAATATGTATATATTTTCGACCACCTTCTTGGACCCCCCCCATCCCTTCTCTTTGGTATTTTGATAACTTGGTCTGGGTCATGAAGTCAAAAAAGGCTTAGAGGCAACTAATTATTGTCATTTATAAAAAAAAGGAAAAAAGTTTTATTACGAAACTAGTTTGTATAAAACATGGTTATACATTTTTTTTGTAAGTTTGTAATAAAACAGTAAGAAAAAAGGCAGTGGTAGAAATTTCCAAAAGGCAACCTAAGAAAACTGCCTGGCTGCCACTTTGCGTTTGGACAGTAGCTGCATAAACTTTGTTCTTCTTGAACAGTATTTAATAACATCATTAATACATTAACAACGTTTCTATAAAGTAAGACACATTGGTGCTGAAGTACATCTGGTGGCATTTAGATCTCACCTATGAGGAGAGATCTTTACATAGGGGAAATGGCAGTTGTAAGATGAACCACACATCTAAAATATGCAGAGGTAATAGCATTACATGTTAAAGTATCAAGATATACACATTTTAAACCATTTGTACAAAACTTCTATAAACTTTTTCTCTCTCTTATGTACAAAAATATCTTAATATATCCCCAAACTGGTCAGGATAGATACAAATAGATCTTTCTTATAATAAAAAAAATTCACAAAAGATTGGAAGCATTCTATGAGGAAAACAGTGGAAAGGATGATGGGAGGGAGATTATGGGGGGGGGCATGGGGGAGAGACATCCCCCGTAGAAAAGGGGCAGGGTTTCTAAGGGCTACGATTAGCATAGTTTAACTGCAGGTGTCCACTGCTTCTTGGACTGGGGGGGGGGGTTACTAAGACACCAACCCATTTCTAGAGGACTAAGAACTGCTTTGAGAGGGCAGGGAGGCAAAGGCACCTAACAAGTGCATTCAGTTCAGACTGTGGGAGGTGGATAGGAGTTGCTATTCATCCTGCTCCTTGCCCCAACCTCCCCCCCCCCCAGCCTACTGCAAAGCAGTGCTTAGATTTGGGTTTGTGTGGCTCTTCCTATCTCCGACAGTGATTGGAGTGCAAAGAAACTGTTCTGACAGCATCTCAGTGTTTTGAAGCTTTTTCTCTCAGGCATAGGTCGCTTAGTGGACCTTGGGTCTGGCTGACTTCTTCTTCTTCTTCTTCTTCTTCTTCTTCTTCTTCTTCTTCTTCTTCTTCTTCTTCTTCTTCTTCTTCTTCTTCTTCTTCTTCTTCTTCTTCTTCTTCTTCTTCTTCTTCCTCCTCCTCCTCCCCCTCCTCCTCCTCCTCCCCCTCCTCCCCTCCCCCCCAAAGTCACTGAAGAGAAATACTGAAGATGCAGGTTGTTGTGTGGTCACCCTATAAAATAAACAGAAGAACGGGAGAGTTTGTAGTTAGTGGGAATACGATGGGAGTTTCTGTGGCCAGTCAGTCTGTCAAGCCTCTGTGTCCCTCTGCGTCTCACCACGCCCCCTGCACACTTTCGGAGACCTGGGTAAAAAGCTACATTCAAGTGATCACTACAGAAACGAGCTAGGCTTTTAAATAGCCAGGCTTCCCAAATTCTTGAAATTAACAAAAAAAAAAGTCAATCTCCATGGAGACAGCCTCCACCTCCCCGCCCCCCCTGTCCCCCCACCTCCCACAGACGCTCCAAGGGAGTTTGAAAAAGGGGGTCCGGGTGGGCAGGTGGGGGGAGGGGGACAAGAAAGATGACCCATTCCCCGCGACCTACCTGCTTCCAAAGTCTCCGGGGGCACCGGGGCCAGACCACGGGCCGCTTCCATCAGAACCAGTTGGTGAAGTCCAGCAGCTCCTGCTCCTCGGGGCTGAGCGGGTCGTAAGAGCCCTCGTCGGAGGAATAGGATGACACCGGAGAGCCGGCCATGGAGTTCATGTCGTTGGAGTAGTTGGGGGAGATGGTGGGCGACAGAACCCCGGCCTGGAAGGCGGCGCTCACCGCGTCGTGCTCGTCCAGCAGCTGCTGCAGCGCGCGGATGTACTCGACGGCCGAGCGCAGCGTCTCCACCTTGCTCATCTTCTTGTTGGCCGCGCCGTTGGGGACGTGCTCGCGGAGGGTGGCGAAGCCCAGGTTCACCAGCTTGACCCGGTTGCGCTCCCGCTCGTTGCGGCGCGCCACGGCGGCCGGCTGCTGCTGCGGCAGGCTGTAGCCGAACCCACTGAAGTTGAGGCGGCGTTTGCAGCGCATCAGTTCGGGCGACGACGAGCGCTGGCGCTTGACTTGCTTGGGCGCCGCTGACTTGTGACCGCCCCCTGAGGGCTGGCCGTCGGCCGCCGCCGCCGCGGGGCTCAGCTGAGCCGCCTGCTGCTGCTGCTGCTGCTGCTGCTGCTGCTGCTGCTGCTGCGCCGCGGCGGCGGCGGCGGTGGCAAAGAAACAGGCTGCGGGGGGCAGGAAGGGCGGCTGGGGCTGCGGCTGGGGCTGCTGGGCGGCGTGACTACTCTCCATCTTGGCAGAGAGCGTTCCCTGCACCCCGCGGTGGCCAAGGATCTGGGGGTGGGGAGGGTGGGAGGTGGGAGGAGAGGGTGGGTAGGTGGGGGATCCGGAGCGGGGTGCAAGGAAGGAGGCGAGGTGTCAGGACGGACGGCACGCGCGCCCGCGCACGCGCGCGCGATGGAGAGGAGGTGTGTGGGGGGGGACAGACACCACCAGACAGAATTTGGACAAGTAAACAACAAACAAAAAAACGGGAGAGGAAATGAAGAGGGATTCCCCCCTCCTTCCCCCCCTCCCCAAAGAAGTTAAAGATTAAAAATGTAAATAAAAGCACAATCCCCCCCAACACTTCTTAGCTTGGGGAGCCAAGAGGGTGGCCAAGGGAAGGTCTGTATCTAGCTTTTTCCCCCTTCCTCCTCCTCCCTCCCCTCCTCCCTTCGCGGGTTGGCTTCGGCGAGCCTCGCGTGGCGCTCGCGTGTAAGGCTGCTGCGGGCGCCCTTCTTGTTCTCTTCAAAGAACAGCCCAAGAGGAGGGGAAGAAAGCGAAAAGCAGCCGCTCCGCAGACGCTGGCGTGTGGGCTCCGTCGAAGGCCGGCTGTCGGCGGGGTGGGCTGCTGGGCTGGGCTGGGGTGCCGCGCAGCCTCGGCGGCGGCGGCGGTGTGGGCGAAGCCGCCCTCCCTGGCTGTCCGGGGATTGCCTTCGCTCTCTCGGTTTTCCCCCCCTTCTCGCCCTCCCCGAGCGATCGATCGTCGTCGGCCGGCTCCCGGGTCGTCGTCGTCGGCGTCGCCGTGCCTTCCACGTTCCCTGGCCACCAGTGAGCGAGCGAGTGCTGGGCCGGCCCCGAGTGCGGCCGCCTTTTCAATGGGACACCCAGCCCCACGCGCAGCGCTGGCCCCGCCTCGCCCCCCGCTCCCCGCGGCTGCAGCGAGCGCCGGCGGCCCCCCACTCCGCCTCCGCTTACCTCCTCCTCCCACCCACCCACTCCCTAAACTTCCCCCCTCCCGTCCGTCCCCTTCCCCACCCCTCCCCCCTGCGCTCCCGTCCCCGGCTCTCTCCCCCGTTCCTTGCAAAACTCTCCATTCAGCCTGGGTTTGTTGTTGCAGTGCGTGCGCCTGGCGCGTGCCGGGCTCCCGGCTGAATAAACAGGCGGCGCGCGCGCTCCGGGCCCCGGTGGCCGAGCCCCGGGGTGGGGGTGGAGTGGGGTGGGGTGCGAAGGGGGGGTGCAGCGTCTCGGAAAGCATCCACGGATCTGAGCATTGGTGTGAATGAGTGGAAAGGATTGTTTTTTTTTTGGAGGGGAGGGAAGCCCTTATGAAGAGTCTTTGGAGAACTTGGAACAAGAGGATCTGGGCAGGGAAAAGTAACCGGGAGCAGTGTGGAGGTTTGGGGAAGACGGGGGGTCTGGCTCCCCCCCCCCATGTTCTTCTCCCCCTGGTGTTTTTATTTTTAAGGCGGGGGGGGGTGTTCTTGGCTGACCATCAGAGCCCAAGCAAATATGCAATTGAGATTTAGGAAGCTGGGAGGAGGCCGGCCCCGGGGAAGAAGACGCGACCCGGGGTCTCCTGCCGGCTCTCAGCAGCGCTGGGATTTTTGGTGAACCGTACTTTGGGAGCAGACGGGAGGGCGATGGAGGACTGGAGGAGCTTGCTTTCCTCCGTGCTTGTTCACAGAGCTGCCTGCTGGCGCTTCCGCAGCCTTGGCGCAACCTCCATCCCGCCCCGGGCGTGTGCCTGGCGGGCCGGTGGCAGGCGACTGGGAGCTGAGCCCGCTGGGACCTTGTGCTGGCGCCACGAGGGAGGGAGGGAGGGAGAGGGAGGGAGGAGGAGGAGGCGCCCCAGCCATCGCTTGGTCACTGGGACAGCGTCTGCCTGGGCGCCCTTAGAGGGCCCTGGGCCTGGCACAGCAGCCAATGTGTGGCGAAGCTGCGCTCCCGGCAAAGCAGACCAAGCCTGAATGAATGAATGAATGAATGTTCTGGTAAGGGAGATCGTTTGGGGCGCACCTCAGGAAGTGTATACAGGGGCAAAAAATCAAGTAGAGAGCTAGCATCCCGTAGACCCGGTTGATCTGAGAGCTGAGTGCGGGAAGGATTGTGGTGAATTATCCAGCTAATCATTTCCAATGGAACACTTCTCCTTGTGGAGAGGGATCTTTCTAGAAGGTCCTGGGGATCACCCCGGGAGCCCCGTGGGAGTGGCTGGTTATGAGCTATCTCAGAGCAGGAATCGTGGTGAGCAGTTACGAGAGGTGTCCCCTCAGGTGCCTCACCTTCTCGGGCTCAGTTTCTCTTTGTAGAATGGGTAGGTTTGAGAAGCGCAGGTCCTAACTATGCTAACCATGCCACCCCCCAAAAAAGCTAGATACCCACACAGCCCCCGGACCCCACCGGAACCCGTGCCAGCTCACCGCACCTGACTGCTGATTCCAGGAAAGAGCACGAGAGGCCTCCAAAAAAAAAAAAAAATCAGAGTTGTCTTCTTTCTCCCAAATCATGCAAAGTAGAATCATGCACCCAGCCTGGGATTCTTGCCCTTTCTGCCCACCCCCCTCCAACCCCCAACCTCAGATCATTAGGGGAGGCTGGGAAAATGAGGAACTGTTCCAACACACACACACACACACACACACACACACACACACACACACACACACACACACACACACACACACAAAACGTCCACCTGCCCCCATGTACTGCTTTTGATTTTGTTTTTGTTTATTGAAAGAGTAGAGTGGAAGAGGAGAGGGCGTGGCTAATAATGAAATGCATTTTTCCTAGATGTTAAGTGAATTCCAGATGACCCTCCTGATGGACTCCATTCTTTCATATCTGACATCAGTCCAGCATCCCAGCTCTCATTCTATTGAATGTGTGTAATCTTGAACCATCTTTCTCCTACCAGCCTCAGTTTCCTGATCTCCACTGGAGGGGTTTGCACCAGCTAATTTTGACAGCTGTATACAGGAGAGCAGAACAATTGCTGATAGCCAGCACATATTGGTGATGTAAGCTCCTCACAATGCAACACAGAAAGATTAATACTAGGGACTTACATTCCCTCCCCCCCTCCCCCCACACTGCCCCCTATAAGCATCTAATGGAAGAGTCTAGTGACACTTCCCTTTGTATGGACCCTAGCCTGGAGAAACAACAGGCATTAAGAATCCTTCCAACCAAAGCCACCAAAAAGTATGTCTCCATTTTCCAGATCCAGGGCAAAATTGCTCCCAGTTCTCTTTACCTTACTATATCTTTAAGCTAGATTGTACTTAGCTAGTCTTTATCTATCTTCAGCACAAAGGTCTAACTGGGAGTGGGGGAGGCTTTCCTAGTGATCCTGAAACCTTGGTGCTCCTCCTCCAGGAAACCTAGAGGGTTTGCTCCCAGCTACTTTTCTGTACTTTCTACAGCCCTAAGTCAGAGCAGTTTAGAATTGTCTTTAGGAAGTTTGTACCTCTGTTCTTGGAGACGGTACATTACCCAACAGTTTTCCTCTGAAATAAATTCTCTGGTTGAGTTTACTTTTATTTTCTTTAGTTATGGTAACTTCCCATAGTTTTTGGCAAGAGAATGTGATTTAAATTTGAAGCAAAGGACCAAGACTTAAGAGCCAGAATTAGAATCCTGCTTCTGACCCTGTGACCTACATAATCACACACACAGACAGACACAGACAGACACACACATACACACACACACATACACACACACACTCCTGAAAGAACAGCTATTGACATCGGCACTGTGTAGCCTTGAGCACATGGCTTTCATTCTGGGAGTCTCAGTTTTCTTCCCTCTGTGCTGTGAGATAATTATAGCACCTATCTATTGGAGTGATGGTATTTCAATGTACTGCAGGTAGATCTAAATAGGAAGAAAACCATGAGGAAATCATTGTTATCCAGCCCACCCAGGAGAGGGTTTGTATGTGGAGTGATGGTTAGGTTCCTATCACTACCATGGAATACCTGAGACAGTTTATAAAGAGGAAAAGGTTGTTTAGGCTTTCAGGCCATGATCAATTGGGTCGATTTCTTTGGGCCTGTGTATAGCAGCATATCATGGCCAGAGTTCAAATGACTCACTTTTTGGCCAGGAAGCAAAACAGCAAGAGAAAGGGGCTGAGAGATCCCACAATCCCCTTCAGAGGTACACACCCAAAGACCTAAAGACCTCTCACTATGCCATCTCCTAAAGACACCACCCTGGAGATGGAGACTTGTGGAACATTGGAGATCCAAACTACAGTAGATGGAGAGACTCAGCCATTGTCTTCTTGGAACCACACTGTGATAATCACTCCAGCCAATGGAAATACAGTGCTACCATGACTCCCTCCCTGCCCAAGCACTGAGGGATGAATACTTCTTTTTCATTTTAAAGAAAGCTTGTGATCCTGGTAAATCAGTGATAGAGATGAGAACCACATTTTGTGTATGTGTGTGTATGTGTGTGTGTGTGTGTGTGTGTGTGTGTGTGTGTGTGTGTGTGTGTGTGTGTGTGTGTGTGTGTGTGTGTGTATAAGTATTGGTTCTGGTGCTTGAACTCAGGACTTGGGCACTGTCCCTTAGCTTTTTTGTTCATGGCTGAGGCTTGAATCATAGCTCCACTTCTGGCACCAAACTTTGATCCTCTGATCTCATCTTCCTGAGTAGCTAGGATTATAGGCATGAGACACCATCACCTGGCTTTAGAACCATGTGTTTTTACATGAACAGTAGCAAAGAGATGAAATACAGACAGGCTCTGTGAACTTCCCATGGAAGTGGCTGCCAGCAGAGCTAGTGGCCTACTCTTCCACAATGCTTTCCTGGCCACCAAAGAGGCTTTTGCATTTTTCTAGCTAGAAGATGCAAGCAGTGTTCTGCCTTGTGATGGGAGAGGACAAGAGATACTGACTACCTCACGCCCTTCACCCCCATACCAGGTGACTATCATGTAACATAAAGACATTTCAGAAGAATAGGGAAGTTTAACTTTCTCTTTTAATATAATAAGGGACTTAATGGCCACAGCTTTGGGCCAGATTTCGATGGAGCTAAGCCATACTTGACCGGTCTTTATATTTAGCACAGAGGTCTTACTGTGGGAGATGGTTTTCCTTGTGATTTGTAGAGATCTGCTTGCCCAGATCCTAAGATCCTAAGGTGCCTCTGGTCACCTTAATTTCCACTCACAGCTACAGGCTAGACCAGTGCCATGTTTATTCACATGCTAGCTTCATGTGCCAGAATCTAGTGACCTCTCTGTAGAGATGAGAGATGTCTATATCTTTGAAAGTCCTTCACCTGTGTTTTTCATTTTCCTTTGGGGAAGAGGTTAATGATGTTTCTATTGGATAAGAACCTGAAAAAGTTACATTCATAGTGGATGTCTTTATGTGTGTGTGTGTGTATGTGTGTGTGTGTGTGTGTGTGTGTGTGTGTGTGTGTGTGTGTGTGCGCATGTGCACGCGCGTGCACATGCACTGGTATTAGGGCTTGGTCTCAGGACCTCACCATCTTGCTTGGCTTTTTTGATCAAGGCTAGTACTCTACTATTTGAGTTATACCTCCACATCTAGCTTTTTGGTGGTTAATTGGAGATGAGTCTCTGACACTGACTTGTCTACTCAGGATAGCTTCAAACATCAATGTTCAGGTCTCAGCTAAGAATACAGACATGAGTCACTGGCACCCAGCTAATATTGCAGATCTTGAAAGGGGTCACATAATATTTAGAGCAATTCCACAATCAAGGCTGGTGGGGGGGGGGGTGGAAATGGTGTTCTGGAATACTAGGTGCTTTGAGAACAGTGGTGTGTTTGGACTTCCTTGCCTAGTTCATGGTATCTGGCAGCCATGACTCAAGGTCTTGAGCCTGGGCTAAGTCTGTGCTAGTTGTACTCTGGGAAAGTACGAAGTCCCTGATTCTATATAGTCTTGTCTCTAAGCATACCCTTCCCAAGGTAAGCTCAGGAAAAGCCTAAGCTGAGTCTATTCCAACCTTGAAGCCTGTTGTCAGCAGAATAACACAGACGTTGCATTTGGCTTGGGCTCTGCTTCTTCACAACAGCCAGGCCTGCACCTGCACTGAGGAATTCAGACTTCTAACAAATCTATTCGCTTTTATTTTTTTTCAATGTGCCTGAAAAAAAAACAAACAAAAAGAAAGAAAAAAAAGTTGAGAAAGCAAAGGAAACAACAACAAAAGCCCAAACTATATTTTATTGTGGCTTTTTGGTTTAAGGAGAAAAAGTGGGAGGAGGGAGTAATTTTCAGCCACCTTTACAAGTCCTTTTGAAGTTCTCTAAATAAGGAGAAGTAATGCTTAAGTCTTTATTATTATTTTTTTCTAAAGCCCCATTTACATTATGATTAAATACCTTCCTTGGATAAGCATAAAGAAAGTCGTTAATCTATATAGCTCTCCAAAGAATCAATACATTCTAAACTTTTGTAGGATTTGTTACACTCTATTTTGTTACAGTAGACCAGCTCTGCTCTGTCCAGGCACAAGGCTGTCCCCCCTGCCTCCCCCCACACTCCTCCAAGAATGAAAATAAAGTAAAGGTCTTTCATGATAAACAAAGCCAGCTGATTCTTCACAGAGGATCCTTGAATAGCTGGGGAAGGAAAAAAAAAACTTACAATAAAATGGTGCATTTTTTTTTTCTCCGCTGGATATAGTATTGAAGGATCAGGGCAGTATTCAAACAGAGGTCCATTTTTTGCTCAGCAAGAGAGTTTAGAAAAGAAGCGTGGAGTCCATTCAGAACTCCCCCCTCCCTTTACAATCGCAGGGCTCTGTGAAACCTATCTTCTATGCCTTGTCAGAGTGTTTCTGGGGACCAATTAGCGCTTTGTTGAACGGCTTCTTTGCTGAATCTTTGAGCAGCAAGAAAAAGCGCTCTTGAGTCTCTCCTTATTTTGACCATTTCAGTCATTACTCAGTGTAATAATTAATATGACAACTGGACGCTCGAGTTTGTATAGAAACACCTCAGCCACAGAAGTGAGCTTGCAGTGGGTGGTAATGAGCGGCCCATTGGCCCCCAAAAGCCACACACACACACACACACACACACACACACACACACACACACACACACACACACACACACACACACACACACACACACACAAAACCCCCCAGAATGAATGGCGACAGAGAAAGAGAGGGAATAAAGATAAAACTAGTTGACACAACGCAGAAGACATAAAACAGACTGGGGGGGAGGAAGGGAAGGAGGGAAAGGGGTTCAATTAGAAGGAGGAAACACCCTACCAAGGTTAACTTATTTTGAAACTCTTTTCTCAATAGACCCATAAGTACACAGTGGGCAGATTTCAGTCCATCCCATCCCCCAAACACATCCAACTTTATGGAGCCTTTTTGGAACTTGGGCACAGGATGTTTGGGGTAGGCCAAACCACAACCTGAAGATTTTCCCCCAGAGTCCTTCCACCTAACAGGCTTGCTGTATGCTTTGGGTTTCCTCTTCCCTTGTCCTCTTCCCTCAAACTTTTGTGGTCTTCCCCTTTGTTATTTTTTTTCCCTCCAACTTGATTTCTTGGGGTTGGTCCTCCACAAGCATTTATGCAAGTGACAATAGGTCAGCTGAATACTGCACTATTGCTTGGAGATGAAGTTGGCTAAAGGACTTTTCAGATCCAGGACAACTCTGCCTTGTCCAGTGGCATGGTGCGGTCTCTGGAGGGGATTGGAATGAAGCTGTCAGACAGTATGCAGCCAGGCCGGGCATTGTACCACAGCTCAGCCTGGCATGATGGACGCCAAGCATCCATCATGGTGCCCACAAGTGCATGCCCAGCTTACCGGTCCTTGGTGATGGCATAATAAATAATTAGAAGGTTTAAGCATGTTAGCCACAGCTCATGCTAATGAGCCAGATAAAGGCTCACACTAACCCAAAGTGACAGTTTCCATATAGGAAGGGAGAAAAAGAGAAGTCTTCTTCTTTTTCCCCAATTGGATGGCTCTTTCTTAAATTCATAGGTTCCCCAAGCTCTTCTTTCATTCTGTTTTCCCACTCTGCACACACCCCACCTCCTTCAGCCACAAACTCAACACAATCTTAATTGCTACTCCTTTTTGATCTTTTTTCCCCTTTGCCCTTAGTGCCGGGCCTTACTGTAAGTCACCCCTACTCTGCTGTCTATCTCTGACCTCCATGGAAATTTCTCTCCTGGGGCATCTTGGCCAGTCCCAGCCCCTAAGTAATGGTTCTTATAAAACACACCCACCAGGGCTGCAGCTCAAAATCAGTTATTCTCAGGGCTACTGTGTGTGTGTTCTCAGGTGCTGTCCCTGGTTGGTCAGCCGGGCTAGGGGGAGCCACTGGCCTGTGGAAGGAACTCGAGCTACTGGAGCTTTGAAATTCCTGAACTGTTCCTGCCACCTCCTGAAGGCAGGGGCAGCTTACCCAAGTGATGGAGGCCAGTCGTGTGTCCCCATTGTGGGGCCACGTGGCTTGTGTCCATCATCACCTTTCCAAAGTCTGGGCTCAGCCCGACTCCTAGAGGTACGGCCTGGGAATGCTTTGGGCTATGAATTAGCTGGTGCCTCTGAGCCATTTCTACTTCCTGCAGACCTGGACACGGGCTCCCAAACTACCCGTAATAAGTTAGGGAGGAGGCCTCCCAGTCAGGCATAGCAGCTGCCCTGGAAACCTTGAGCAGGCTACTTAACTCTCTCTCTTCTCCTGCCACTCAGACCTGGTATTTGCAGAACAGGCAGAAAAGGGTAACTGATTTTTAGTTCTTGGGGGGGGGGGTGGACAGGAGAAAGGTGGAGACGGGAAAGAGAGAGATGTAGGAGGGGTGGTTAGTATCGGAGAAGGATTGAACCCCAAGCCTCCCTCAGGCTAGGCAAATGCTCTTGTACTTGCGTCATACCAGCAGAGAGAGAGAGAGAGAGAGAGAGAGAGAGAGAGAGAGAGAGAGAGAGACAGACAGACAGACAGACAGACAGACAGACAGACAGACAGACAGACAGACAGACAGACAGACAGAGACAGACAGAGACAGAGAGAAGCAGGCAGGCAGACAAAGAGACAAAGAGAAAGAGATAGAGAGACAGAGACACATAGAGAAACAAAAACATAGACACACATACACAGAGAGAAACAGACAGAGACAACACTAGCAATTGAGAATGAGACATCTCATGGATGGATGGGTACTCCTTGACATGAAATCTTAAAGGTGTAACCACAAAGGCGAGACTAAATGAGTTGACATTTGTAGCGATTCTGAAAGCAGTGCCTGGCACTGGATATATGTTAAATTCCATGGCCATCCCGAAATATGGAACAGAAAGCATATGTTAGTCACCTAATGTGATAGAAACGCTGTTTAGATCTAAAATGTGGCAAGGTTGGTGCTTACTGACCCACCAGGTAACTGTGGGACACAGATAAAGAGACACAGTCATTATCCAATGTATGCATACAGCTTAGTAGATGGAAAAGGAGGTGGGCAGGAAAAGCACTTCACCGCACACAGAGGGACAGCAAAGAAGGGTCCATTCTCCATTCATCTTTGGACTCTTTACTCTCCCATCTGTCTGACTACCCCCACATAAACACAAATTCTCCCAAAAAACAATCCCTGCAGATACATTCTAATCCATTCCCTTCCCCAGATGCTTGCCTCTAAGCTCCTATATATCAGCTCAGGAGCAGACCTGAGTGAACCAAACACACACAATGTCTTTTTAACACCTGCTAGGGTCACCTGCGGTGTGAAGGTAAACATTTGCCTTCCTGGAGACCGGCTTCAGGAAGTTCTGGAAGCTGTGTGACCCCTGGCAATCTGCTCACCCCTGATTGTTTTCCATTCATAAAATATGGAAAAGAAGCAAGGTGCTCTCCCTTTTCATTTCTGGCTCTATTAGAAAATACAGGACTGGACCTCTGGGCGAATATTCACACCCCTTTGAACCTTGTTCTCTGTTCTTTTCCAGGATTGTGGCTCCTAAAGGCCAGAAGATGGCGCTGTGAAGTCAGCATATGACTTTAGCCCTGGGGACCAGGAAAAAAAGGTGAGGTGTTGGCACATCGAGTGTCATACGCCCATCACCCTGGCAGACAGCTTGGCTTGGGAAATAGAACTATCCTCTCTGGCCTTGGCCAGTTATTTCACCTGGGGATTTGGGAGCCTGGGAATCTTCACAGCCTCCTTTGAGGGATGTGTGGGTTGTTCGCCACCTAGTGGTCGCTTTAAAAAATTCTGCATATGCTGTAGCTTCAAGTGGTAGAGCGCTCGCCTTGAGCTGAAGAGCTGAGGGGCAGCGCCCAGGCCCAGAGTTCAAGTCCCACGACCGACAAAAAAAAAAAAAAGTGAGACAAAGTCTCAGACTCAAACAAAAAATTCTGCATATGCGTACACTCCCTGAGTTCAATTTCTGTGCATCCTACTCAATACAATCCAGTTTAAATGTTGAACACCGTGGGGTCTGGGTCACGAGGCCCAGGTGAGGATGATCTGGAATGCTTTGAACGTCCAGATTCGCAAGATTTACCTCAGACTCACCCAAAGAGTCAGAAGACTGGGCAGTCCTTTTGTACACTGCGGATAGGGAGCTGTCCCTCTCTTGGAGTATGCAAGAATTCATCTTTCCTGTTTATAAACAAAAGTTGTACTTGTTTCAGGGTGGGAGGATGCCCTGGTGATCTTGAAGAGAGGGGAAGGTGTGTACATTATTACAGAGATGAGTTTTCGATAGCTACTAGAGGACCCAGTGCCATCCAAACCTTTAAGAGTGGGGTTTCCACATTCAGCACTCAGCATGGTATCTGTACAAATCAAGTACTAAGGGAATGGACTTGGTAGAACTAAAGCTTTAGACATGTTATAAAATACGTGCATCGGTAACACAAAAAGTACCAAGAAAAAAAATCTTTCAATTAACTCGATGGACTTAGAAACACTGTCCTTTGAATGTCTCTAACTCATTTTCCTCTTCCCTAACATTACAGGTTAGTGTGTGTGTGTTTGTGTGTGTGTGTGTGTGTGTGTGTGTGTGCACGCATGCTGGCTGGTGCTGGGGCTTGAACTCAAGGCCTAGGTCTCCTGGTTTTTTTGCTCAAGGATGGCATTCTGCCACTTTAGCCACAGCTTCACTTCTGGCTTTTTGGTGATTAATTGAAGGTAAGAATCTCATGGACTTTCCTGCCTGGGTTGGCTTTGAACCATGATTCTCAGATCTCAGCTTCCTGAGTGGCTAGGATGACAGATGTGAGCCATTACCACACAGTCTGGTGAGCATGTATTGAATAAAGGACTGAAAGAATGAATGGATGAGAGAATAGACTATTGGGTTCAGACTAAGAAGTCCTGTGTAGATTTGGACATACATTAGTCCATTTATATCTTCATTTTTCAAATGGGAAAGTCTATAACTCACAGAACACCTGAAAACATCCTGTAAACTCAAAAGTAAAATAGAAATAGAAAATTATTTTTAGAAATGCAATACAAAAAAACCCTACTTTCTTTGTCTATAACTTAATATCCCAATGAGTTCTTGTTCCTTGGAGATCTCAATGGTAAGCCTAGAGAACTAGACTCAAATGAATTTCTCTGGTACTTCCAAAGTAGAGATGGACCCCTCTCTGTAAGTAGTATTGTCTTCATTTACTTAGCAGCCTAGGATACATATTTTGTTTGTACCTCATGTTCACCCACTATATAAATCATCTCTAGAAACTTCCTAGTTTTTCCTCAGATCTACCCATTATTTCCGCTTTTCTGCCAAAGACTCTATTGATCCATGACAAATGATACCATGAATTGCAATTATTATAGCTGTGCTCAACCTTCTTACTCCCATGCTTTCCATTCTGTAAACAGAGTGGTCTGATCATATTATGGATAGCATCAAGGCTCCCCCCTGTTCTCTGCCTCATGGACTTCCACATTCTTTCCAGCTCTGTGCTTCGTCTTGGGAATTTGGACTGGACAAAGATTCGTTCTCTTTCCTGAGTGTTTCTATTCTAGGAGAAGAAATAGAAGAATGAAAACAAGATCCCCCTAGAGAGTTTGTGAGTTTATAGGGGACATCTCCAAGGTGCCATCGAAGTCATGGAAGGGTGGCCACTTCTGCTAGGGAAAGTGAGTCAGAAAAAGCTCCCTGAAATAGGTGGTACTGGTGTGGACCAACTGAATGTTGCATCAATAACCTTTCAATGTCTGGGCCAAAACACCTGAGATCATCCATTTTAAAAGATGAGAAGTTCCTTTTGGCTTAGAGTGTGGGAAGTTGCACTCCAGGGTTGGTTGGTCTCATTGCTTCGGGCCCTGTGACTGTGCAGTGCATCATGATGAATGGTAGAGGAAGCCGCTCACCTCATGGCAGCCCGGAAGCAAAAGAAAGAAGAAGGATTAGGGCTCCAGTACCCCTTCAAAGACACTTCCTCAGGGACCTAATTCCCTTACTCTAGGCCCCGCCTCCTGAAGGTGCCACCATCTTCTTCTAGCATGGCACTATGGACCAAAGAACAAGCCTTCACACATGGTCCTGGAGAGGCCCTTCTCCTAACCATGCCAAGCCCCAAACCTGTGCCTAAGCCTTGGATTGTAGTAGCCTTCTCCCAGCTTTAACCCCAGCTCTATGTTTATTTCGCCATCTCTTCTTGGATTTGAGGTCCCAGATGCTTTCAACAGAGACCTACCCCTACCCCTAAGGGTCATACTGGTTTCAGCCCTGAAAGGGTTTTTTTCTACCATAGTTATTGAGTGTTTAGAAAACCTAGCTCTGCAAAAACAAACGGACAGCCCTCCTGTGTAGCATAAACATACGAAGGTTGGGATCAGGCTTTTTATACAATGTCATAGAATGCACAGATGGGAAAACATGTCTATTAGGTTCTATTTCTACCATGCGAAATCACTGGACATAAATCATTATTAGAGCACAGAAGATAATCAAGTATGGTGAAGTATCTGGGAAGGAATGAGCTTGGGAGCATTTGTTACCTTTATCAATATAGTTTCTTCAACCGAAAGTTTATATCATTGATTGTCAGTCATAGCAACATGTGGCAACAAGCTCACAGAAGTTCCTGGAAAACCATCAGCTCTTGAGGCTCTGTCTGAGATACCTCTAGTCTAGGACTGGTTATATTGAGCTAGTTTATATGAACTGTATTGTTGGTTGCTTATCTCTTCCATAGTCTATGCACCAATGGCTTAGGTAGAAAGAGTAGCACTTATATTTTAGAGATTTTGTGCAGATGTTCCCTTCACCAGAAAGCTTCTTCATCCATATATACTTCAATTCTCCAGTCCAAATGTTAGCTTTTTATTTTTATTTTCTTATCTTCAAGTAGTTGTATAAAGGGGGCTCAATTTAACATGCCAATGAGAATAATGAATCTTGTTCAATGTCACCCCTTCCATTATTCCCCACAGCCCCACATCTCCCAACCCCACTTGAAATGTTAGCTTTCAAATAAGTCTTCCTCCTACATCTAACTAATTTTTGTGGTTATTGGTTGTGGTGGTGGAGGTTGTGGGGCTTGAATTCAGGGCCTTAGTGCTGTCCCTGAGCTTTTTTGCTAGCACTTTACCACTTGGAGCCACAGTGCCACTTCTGGTTTTCTGGTGGTTAATTGGAGATAAGAGTCTTATAGACTTTCCTGCCTGGGATGGCTTCAAACCACTATCCTCAGATCTCAGCCTCTGAGTGGCTAGAAGCCATTGGCTCCAGGCTCCTAACTCATGTTTAACCAACCTCCTTCAGAAAGCTTCTTGTGATACTTCTTCTTATAATGTTACTACTTCTTGGTCATTATCAATCCTGGGTTTATTTTGGTTTATTTTTTTTCCTTTATGTTTTATTTTTCTTTATGTGTTTAGTGCTCCTGTCCCTCATGTGAAATTAATGAGAAGAGATTACCTTGAATGCCCCCGTTCTCCCTGTCTAAAAGGGTTCCTGGCAAATATATGTGCAACAAATCCTTGTTGTGTGAATCAATGCAGCAATGACAATGCTCAGGGATTTTTCTCTGAAGCTGCAAACAAAGAATGTTAATACAATGGCTCCAGAGGTTTCAGACCATGGATGTGTATCTTTTTTCATTTAATATACCTTTGATCAAGGGCACTGGGTTTGCTAGTTGATTTTATTACGACTAAGTTCTGCTAAGGATGCCTGGAACAGGAATTTTATTTTGATGAAAAACCCATGACTTCATGACTTAATTGCATTCAGTGTCTGTGGTTGATAGTTACCTTCAGGTTTCTGGGCTGTCTGTGAGAAAGAAGACTGAAAAGCTGGTTGCTATGGAAATGATGAGGGGGATTTGCTAAGTTCTTGCAGTGAGGCATTGCATTGTTCTTTAAATGCTGATGAGGAAACAGTTGTTCTTAGGCAGGTAAAATCCATCTTCACTGTCATTCCTTTATATCTTATTTGGTGGTGACTAGATTTGGGTTTGAGGGAGAGAAACTTCAAAATGGCTGCTTTAAAGAAGATAGTGGAGGGCTGGGCATGCCTGAGGCCCTGGGTTCGACTCCTCAGCACCATATAAGCAAAAAGAAAAAAGCCGGAAGTGGTGCTGTGGCTCAAGTGGTAGAGCGCTAGCCTTGAGCTGAAGAACTGAGGGACCATGCCCAGGCCCAGAGTTCAGACCCCACAACCAGACCCCCCCCCCAAAAAAAGAAGATAGTGGATAATTTCCCCTTTATTTTGAAGCCAGAACAGCAGTATAAAGCTCCTGCATATTGTTCCTTGGTGTGAAGAACCAGACACCTTCCATTTGGACCCTTTTCTCTTTCTGCTCTGCAAAGCATGGCTCTTACTCCTAAACCTAGTGTATAATTCAATATAGACGCTCTTGTTCCAATAGTTCTGCACTCAAGTCTGTAAGAAGGAAGAAACGGAAAGAGAACAGCACACCTCCTTCAAGGCGCTCCTTGGGTGCTGTACACAAGTTCTCCTTGTATTACTGTAGCCAATTATTAGAAAGGAAATCTAGAAACATGGATTTTATTCTAAAAAATGCTTTTAGGGACAGCTAACATTCCAAGTTGCTACTTTTATCGGAGAGGGAGAAAGAGAGAGAGAAAGAGAAAGGGAGGGAGGGACGAAGGGAAGAAGAGAGGGAGGGAAAGAGAAGGAAAGAAACAAGAATATTTAGGTCTATAGGCTGCAGCTTCCTGTCTTGTAGCTCCAGTGGCCTAGCAGTTCCTCCGTGTCAGCGCGAACACAAGGAAGACTTGCGATGCTTTCCTAAAATTGTCAGTAAGGAAACAGTGGGGACAGCGCCCAGGCCCAGAGTTCAGGCCCCACGACCGGACCGCCCCCCCCCCAAAAAAAAAGAATTGCTGAGGAAACAGTGGGGTCAAGATCAGGGTCACTAGGCAACTGACCTTTAGTGTCCAGCCCTCACCCCCTTAGTCTCAGGGGTACAGATGCAGAATGATCTAGAAGGACACTAAGCACATGGTCTCCCATCTGAAGAACCTGGAGTTCCAATCTCTTTCTTTTGTTGTTGGTTATAGGACTTGAATTCTGGGCTTGGGCGCTGTCTCTGCGCTCTTCAGCTCAAAGTGACCAATCTATTGCTTGGGCCACAGTGCCACTTCCGGTTTTCTAGTTGCTTATTGGAGTTAAGAGTCTCACAGGCTTTCTTGCCCAGGCTGGCTGTGAACTGTGATCCTCAGATCTCAGCCTACTGAGTAGCTAGGATTACAGGCATTAGCCACCGGAGCCCGGCTAATCTTAATGGCGACTTCTGCATCCTTCTTTCCAAAGACAAGTATTATGATGATGATGATGATGATGATGATGATGATGATGATTATACCATAGCTTATAAGCAAATTTTCTCTGGAAAAAGAGGAAAACTTTTTTATTATTACGGAATAATTTCAGGAGTGGATTTTTTTCTCTGTTACACTGGTCAGGAAACTGGTCTTGGATCTAGAGGAAGGGTCTACCTCTATATCTCTCTCTTCTAAGGATTCTTCCTGGGCAAGTATCTCTGAAGACGTAGTCCAAGACTTTTAGAAATGTATCCCAATGTCACTAATTTTTGAGATCCTGCATACATGCATGAAATGAGTTATAGATTTGATTTAGGGGATGATCCATTTTTTAAACATATATGTCCAATTATTTACCACTACATTAGAAGTGGTTATTTTGTTGTTTTAGATTTTGAGACTTTCTGTACAAGAGATAGAGAACCCTATTTTGTAGCTCTTCGCTCGGTTCTCACTTTAAAGACTTTGAGGATAGGCTAGAAGACTGGAACAAGAACGCAAAGGGGCAAATGTCATTAGCAAGAGGTTTGTTGGTACACTGTGCCCTTTTCTCTTTTCTTGCCATTGGAAGAGAAGTCTGAAAAGAGCCTAGCAGGGAACATGCTTATTATCTTCTGCAATCTGAGAGCTGCACAGCTGTGCCAAACTCACGTACCAAGGTGAAAACCTAGCTAGCTTGTTTGAATATCGGGCCTGGAGAGGTAGCTCCGTGACAGCCAGGTCCTTACACACACACACACACACACACACACACACACACACACACACACACACACACAACAATGGCCCAAACAATAGCATGTTATGGAATAGATCCCTCAAAGCGAGGAAATATCCCAAGGGCTCTGGAGCTGTTAAAAAGCCTTGAATAGGTCATCTTTTAAGTAGACATAAAACATCCTGTTCAAGGAACATTTCAGAATCCGACCTTTAATTATTTCAGTGTAACAGAGGACACCAGTACCATCAGATCGCTACTGCAGTTCTTCCATGAAGCCCATGCCCTATGCAGATATGTATCTGGAGGGGGAGGTGGTGGCTAGGGACAAACCTAGGCTTCTGTCCTGCCTGTTGATTTGAAAAGTAAAGGACAAGGGCATAACCTAAGGTGGGGATAGTTCACAGAAGAGTCCATCGAAATTACATTTAATGTGTGGAAACATTACTCAATGTAGCAGATAGACCTTACATAAGGCTAGAGGTGTGATAGAGAGCCTGCTTAGCAAACACAAGGCCCTGAGTTCAAACTCTAGGACTCCAGAGAGAGAGAGACAGAGACAGAGACAGAGACAGAGACAGAAAGAAAGAGACACAGAGAGAGACAGAGACACACAGAGAGACAGAAAGAGACAGAGGGAAAGAGACAGAGACAGACAGACTGACAGACAGACAGATGGACAGACAGAGTCAGACAGGGACAGAGAAAGAGAAACAAAGACATAGAGAAGAGATAAACATACAGAGAGATAGATGGAGAGATAGACAGAGACAAAGACTAAGAGACAAAGACTGAAACCAAATAGAAAAATACAGAGAGAGAGAGAGAGAGAGAGAGAGAGAGAGAGAGAGAGAGAGAGAGAGAGAGAGAGAGAGAGAGAGAGAGAGAGAGGCCAAAAGAGAGGCAGACAGAGAGAAATGCATAGAAAGACCTATGTATTGGTGAAGACTTTACATGCTTAGGATGGCCACTTGTCTATTCATCTAACAATGTCTCGATCCCACAGTGCTATATCCATTGCTTCCTTATCTTGGGTAGTTTCTGTTCATTCCCAGGTGGCTGATGGTAGGAAGTGGGAAGTTTTCTCAGGCTCCAGGACATGCTGGAGTATGTGACATGTGACTATGACAGACATGTTACATCCAATCCTAGTGTGTGGAGGTCTAGACTACAACTACTGCCTCTGTCCACCAGAGGCAGTGTGGAGCAGGGAGGTGAGTTTGCAGAAGGTCCATCATCTCCTCCCTCAGATGTTCTCTTCCCCAAGTGGGTACGCTCTGACATAGACTGTGGGATAGAAACTGGCCCTGTGTCTGACCTAGATCATGTGGACGACCTTTCAGCTGTGAGTACTGACTCAGTGGGCCTGTTTGATTACTCAGCAGATGCTTGGTGTTTTGAATCTGAGCTTTCTTATTGATGCTTGGCAGTGATGACATATGTTAACCCCTGCTGTGTCTGAACAGGAATAAGGGAAAGGGTGGCATTTGATCAGCAGGTGCTGGTAGCTCATGGCTTTACTCCTAGCTACTCAGGAGGTTGAAATCTGAGGATCATGGTTTGAGGCCAGCCGGGGCAGGGAAGTCAATAAAACTCTTATCTCCAATAAACTACTCAGAAAAGGCTGGAAGTGGTGCTATGCCTCAAAGTGATAGGGTGTTAGCTTTGAGCAAAAGAAGCTCAGGGATAGTGCCCAGACCCAGAATTCAGGCCTCAGGACCAGGCACCGCTCCCCCCCCCCCCAAATACACGAGTTGTTGAGAAAATTAGATTGGAAATTTCAAGCCTCTAGCAAAAGAAGCTCCCAGACCCTGAGTACAAAGAAAAAAGACAGAAGAAAGAGACAATCCAAGTAATGAAACTGCACCTCTGTTTAACAACTAAACATATGTGAAAAAACCCTACATAAAATATATACTAACCATATTCAGTATTATGCTAAAATTAACATATCATGAGCAAGTCAGGCTCATCCTGGATGCCAGAATAGCTTAATAACCAGAAAAAATCTATCTAAATAATTTATCAGATTAACCAACTGAAAGTTGTATAGCACATCATTTCTCAGGAGATACAGGAAAGCCATTTATCGAATTCTATAATTCATCATAAAAACAAACACACCTTGGTACACTAGAGACAATGGTTTTATAATATGATGAGGGCTATAATGTCAAAAGCCTATACTAAACATATTCACACATTAACTGCATTCATGATAAGATTGGGATCTGGCATCTATGCCTACTCTGACTGGACCCATCTCTGGACCAGTCAAGATTTCAGCTGGAGTACAGAAGAATAAGCATGCATGAATCTGTATGAAATGAAGAGTATATGTTCGATGTTCTCTCAGATTCAGAGCCTCGCTCCTCTGCCCCAGGAATCTTCCCCTCCAGGTCTGTAAGGGAGATGAGGAGGAGTCAGCTTCTTGCAGCATGAAGAACAAGAGACAATCTACCATTGGAAAATGGAGGATTTGTACCCAATCAAGCAACCAAACAGACAGACATTGTGTAGCATGGCTACATCGTAAGACTTCCATTGAAAGGAAAAAGTTAGAAGCTATGGAATCTATAATCCCTCTGTAGACTGGGATAGCGTGCGTCTTCAGTGCAAGATCACAAATCCATAAAAATAACTCCATGTGCAAACATTTGCAGGTATTTTACAATATATCTCATATCAATACCTTGGGAGTGAGGAATCAAGATAAATGAAATTGAATAAAGAAAACAAAGAAAGGGGACTTAAAGATCTTGGTTGTGTGCCATCCATCCATGGATTATGATTAACTCAACTCCCTGCACATGAAGTTAAGTAAAAAGATGCTGATAAACAAGAATGGGTTGGGAAATCTTCAACTTCCAAATCAGTGAAGGTCAGGTCTAAGGTTGTGTGGTACACAACTGTTCATCTTGCAACACGTGGGCCCGCTTCTACATAGCCATCACACTAGCCCAGGGTTCTACAGATCGACCTTGTGAATTCTTCTGGAATAGGAATTTCTCATTAATTTTCCTAGCACCCACTACTGTTCTTGTTAGTTAGAGCAGTGCATTGTATTCCATCCAGTCATCTACAAAGTTTATGTCACAACCTAACACTTAGTGAGTTTTTTTTTTTTTAAATCTTAGACCATAGATTTTTCTTGGAGATAGCACACAGGCATACTTTGCTCTCAACCCAGATCTGAGACATCTTTATGTGAAACAGGATTATGAATTTTATTTTTATCTGGGCACTGGTGGCTCATGCCTATAATCCTAGCTACTCAGGAACCTGAGATATGAGAATTGAGGTTCAAAGTCATCCCAGATAGGAAGGTTTGTGAGACTACTTATTTCCAATTAAAACCGAAAAAACTAGAAGTGGAGCTGTGGCTCAAATGGAAGAGCACCAGCAAACAAGCTAAGGGACAGTGCCCAGGCTCTGAGTGTAAGTCCCAGTACTAGCACACAATTTTTTTTTTAGCTGATACATGGAGAAAAGAGAAGACTATTATTTGGTTCTTCTAAAAAAAATCATGTTTCCTCATAGCCAAAAGAAATGATTATTTAATAGTCAAAGATTTGGAATGGAGTCAAACACTGTTTGAATTTGAGCTATTGATTGAAACTTCCTGGGTCTCTGTTGTTTTACCTCTGAGAGGCGATACATTGTTCAGAGATGATGGACAGGCAGAAATGGCTCAGTCCTGTGGTGAGATTGGCATGGTGTTATCACACAGCATGTGTGTAAATACATAGTCATTATTGTTGGCCTTCTTTAGTGTGTACCAGTTTTATTATAGGTGTTGTCTAAGCACCAAGGGCTGAAACAATAAAAATTCACATTTCTTATCCTACAGGAATACTGGAGTCAGATAAGGATAGCCACTTTCCTAAGGGTGGAAGTGAATGTTGATCTTGGCCTCTTCTGTTCAGCAACATTGAACTTCCAACTTACCATAGGGAACCTCAGTCATGACTGTTTCTGGATGGAAACGATACTGTGTTTAAACTCTTAGCAGCTTGTAGAAAACCTAGCACATTGTAGATGCTCAAGGACCGCTGAACAGCATCCCACTGTAAAAGCAGAGAAACCGAGGCACAGACTTAAGCTACGGAATTACTCAGTGGTACAAACAGGATTTAACCTACTTGAACTCCAAATTTGAGATTTTTTTTTTCTTTTTTGTTCTTTCTGGCAGATGCTTTGTTATTAGGTCGAAGAATTGTGGGAGGGGATGGGGCGGACTCCTAGCACTGTCTATTATTGGCTTATTTTCACACAGCCCATTAACCTTGCCTGGATAAATATTAAGCAGGCATTTGGGGCCCTGAGGGCCCTGATTTCACATCTTTTCAAAACCCTCACTTCCCAGGTTTCTTTTCTATTTTTTTTTCTTTTCTGGCTATTGCTGTGTCATCTTATTTTTCTCACCTGATTTCAAAAAAAAAAAAAATGGGGCTCATGACATCTTCCTGCTTACTTAAGGGTACTTTCTAATATCCACCAGCTCACTTCTGGCTCGTGACCTCAATTTACCTTCTCAGGGCATAACCTGCAATAACCTTGTTTATTTTCTCTGCCCACTGCCTTGGCAGCCTAGCAGGGAGACAGAGGTCTCTGTTTTGATCCTTACCGAATCCTCAGTGCCCAGAAACACAGGCAGATTATGCAGGTCTTCATTACTTGTCTGCTGTCACAGGAAGGTGACAATACTTTTGAACAATCTTGAACAAGGAGGCCAGAACTGTGCATTTGGTACAGTCACCGATGTGTTTAGTTTAATACACTGCCTGTCCCCTACCACCCAATCCTGGTTCCCCTTCCCCCCCCCCCCCCCCCCCACTCCTGCAGGATTGCTCTCCTCCTTCTGGCTCTCTTTTGGAACTCATCAGCAGTTACATAACTTGTTCAAGAACTCAGGGCTCTTTAGCTGCTGCACTCAGCAATTTTATCACGTATGTGTGGTTCGAAACTCACAGAACACTGAACCAGTGTGCTTAATGAAAGGACTGGGTGTATGTGTGTGTGGTGACAAACATCTAATTTAGGATCCTAGTTCTGTTTCTATGGGGGAATGGGGCAATTCTCTGAATGCTGTAGAGCCTCAGCTGTTCCAAGGATAATCCTTCCCCCGCCCCACCTCCCCAGTAGAGAATGCCCAGCCAGATGTGAAGGAGCCCCGCTCCTGGCCAGCGCACAGGTGGCCCTGCGTTCTTTGGCTTCTTCCTTCTGTCCAGGGCAGGCTGCCTAGGGCGACCTTCTGTGTCTGCCACACCCTTCTGGACCTCTCCCCTCCCCCGGGGCAGGTGACCTGGAGGTGGGAGGGTCGCTGGGGGGGGGGGCACACCGTGTTCGGACAACGCCCACTGGGGGCGTGACCAAGCGGGGGGGGGGGGGGGGGGGGGAGACACACTTTTTGGAACCTCTCCTTTATCCCCTGCAATGCCAGTTTAAAAAGCTCAACCCCACGTGTTGAGGACAGACCTGTCCCTTCCTGCTGCCCGGAGGAAAAGACTTCGTTTGCTGGGGGCCAGCATGTCAGCCGTGGTCTTGGAGAATCGAACCTTCAGCCGGAAGCTTTCTGATTTTGGACAGGTGAGGCTGGGCAGGTGAGCCCTGGACGGGCTTGAGTCCCCACTGTGACCGAGATCCAGGAATCCCGACGTTTTCTAGTTTGATTGATCAGTCCAGGACCCTTGAGTTCATCTGAAAATGCCGAGAATAGCGAGCAGCAAAGGCTCTCCTCAAGGATTGCTTCCCGACTAGAAGCACAGTTGAACTGTGTGTGGGGGGGCAGAAAGAGCACTGATTTCAGTGGTTGAGGATCTGATTTTCTGAGCTGCCTCAACCTGTGTGTTCCTGGAGACGGCCCTCTCCTCCCTTATCTTCTTTCTCTTTGGTACATTTTAAAAGGGTTGGTCTTTAATGATCTGGGGTGGAAGATGGGAACCTTCTAGAACTTTTCTGTGTTTAGACAAACCCTCAACCAGATAAGGAAATGGCAAAGAGATAAATGACGTATCATTCTTTCACTTCGGGGAGAAGATGAGGCATAAAGAGCATTTGGAAATTCAGACAGAGAGACAGAGACTGTGCGGAGAGGAAAATGAGCATGAGTTACCTATAGATGTGCTTCGGGGATGGTGCCAGAATGAAACCCCTCTCCAGGATTAGCTGGCTTTCTCTTGAGGTGAAGCCCGTTGCAGAGGTGGGCATCTGTTAGCGTGACTTGGATGCTCACCAGTCACTGCTGGATTCTGAGATTCGAGACACTGCAGGTGAACTTGGGTTCCTTGTAGGATGAGGAGAACAGTTTTCTTTCCAGATTGGGATTGATGAAAAGAGGAGGGTCTATGGCAGCTTTAGCCTAACCAGAGGGTGAAGAACCCTGGGCTGGCTTGCTTTTGATCCTAAGGGAAAGACTTCTGAACATGGAGGCAAATGCTTGAAGTTTAGAAGCACTTAATGTGGGAAGAGGTGGTAGCTGTTGAAGGGTACCAGGAGTGGCTTAATTTTCTTAGAGGTCAACAGGAAAAAACAAAGTTGCCCAGTGAACTAGAAACAGGGAAATCCTTTGTCATTTCAAGAAACCCAGGAAAGACTAATGGCTTCTTGTCTCCTGGTAAGAAAAAAAGGATTAAAAAGGGAGTCTGAAGTAACAGCCTTATGTTCACAGCTCTGGTAAGGCTTAGAAGAGAGAAGGGAGTCTGTAGTAGGCTGTGATTTATGCATAGAGTCAAAAAGGTTTGTGTTCAGATCCTAATTGCATTAACTAAACAGTTGCTTAGCCTTTCTCTGGCTTAATGCTGGCTTGGTACATAAAAACAAAGTACTGCCTAGATCACATTCAAAGTTAAATGAGACAATCCAAATCAATGGTCAGGACATCACAGGCTACATTAAATGCAACATTAAACATCCCTTTAGAAAGATAACATTGTAGTCCAAATAGGGATATATAACAGTCCTATAACAGTCTTTTAATTTATTTGGAATTCTCTGTAATCCCATTTGTTGGTCATTTTGGTACCTCTCCTATGACCTTGTTTCATGTGAGGTTCTGGGAAATTTTGAATTCTCTGAACTGAAAGAGTTTTGTCCTAAGGGTCATCAGTATTCATGCAGGATTTATTATCCTAAGTCACTGATAAGAATCTGCCCAACACAGCCCCTTCTTGTTGGGATGGTATAACACCCATTCCCATTAGTTTCATTCATTTGCTTACAAGAGAGTGATTGTTCTGACCATTTTCTTCCTCCTACTTTTAGAAACATGCTGTCTATCGGTGGACACATGTAGAATTTTATGCATTATTCTAACACTTAAGGAAGTGTTTCAGTAAAGTTTGGACTATTCTCATAAGTCTGGAGTATGTGCTCCATCTTTGGCATTCTTTGGTATTGAGTTAAAGACATCCATTTAATGTGTCCTGAGATTTTTTTTTTTGCCAAGACGGAGAGGTTGTTCATGTGTATGTATAATATTTTTCTTATCATCTTATATAGTTCTATTAATATTTGACTTAAACTCACATTTTCATTTTTCTTTTCTTTTTAAGTGGTATTATGATTTGAACTCAGGGCCTCACACTGGCTATTTATATGCCCTCCTATTTGAACCATTCCACCAGCCATTTTTGTGTTGGTTATTTTTGAAATAGGGCTCCCATTTGTGCTTCTTTTTTTCAGGTTGCTGGAATGGCAGGTTACATGCATCACACCCAGGTATGGGTTGAGATGCCATCTTTTTTCCAGATCTTCACCTCCCAGTCAACTAGGATCCTAAGCTGGAGCCTCAATGTCTGATTGTTACAGTGTTCTTTCATTTTTGTAGTCTGAATATTGTTTTACCAGGATTTATGATATGTCAAGGGTAGAGTTATATAGGGGAACATGAAAAAAAACTTATTTTTGCAGGAAGTGGAGTTTTATAGGAAATACATAAGGCTAAGTGACTTGCCAAAGTGGTAAATGGAAAAGCAAAGATTCCAAATCAAGTCTTTAGACACAAAGGCCCACAAATGTTCCTGCTTTTTGAATTTTATTATCTTTAAGTTGTTGTACAAGGGAGATGCCATTCTACAACAGTTTATAAATACAGTACATCTTGGCTAATGTCACCCTTAAACATTCTCATCCTCCCTCCCAACTCACCCTTTCACTCACGTTTATAAACTGTATTTCTCCCTATTTCTTTCTTTCCATGTTGTATTTCTTAATGTTTTTCTGGGACCTATTTTGTACCACCTTTAAGGACATCTTGGTTTGTTGTATCTACTAAACCAACATTTTACCTCCTGAAGTGGATGGGCACATGGCCTATTCAGATTTGTATCTCTGAAAGACACAATATGGATAGTACCTGGCATTTAGTAGGTGCTCATTAATAGAAGATTTATGGATCTGATTGATGACTAAATCAGTGAATAACTGAAGCTTCCTAACACTGAACACTGAGTATCATTCATCATTTCATTGCACTGGACATCATTTTCTGTTACACTACCTGATTCCATAGAGAATCTATGTAGCTCAATGTAGGCAAAGGCTTCAGGAGAGAAAAAAACAACAACATTGTGCTAACTTTTTCTTTGGAAGTTTCATAGAAATGAATGGCTCAGCTGTGGAAAGCGTTTTAACGAAGCATCTATAATCTTGTAGGAAACAAGCTATATTGAAGACAACTCCAATCAAAATGGTGCCATATCACTGATATTTTCTCTCAAAGAAGAAGTTGGTGCACTGGCCAAAGTCTTGCGCTTATTTGAAGTAAGTACTTTGTTCATCTGTGTTTTTGGATAATGGCATTAGCAAAGTTCTGTGGCATTTTCCAATTATAAATGGCAAAAAAAAAATGAACGCAGGATCTGAAATTGGAAAACTTGATTTTTCGGCTCAGATTCTTACATTAACCAACTTGTCTTCTTTAAGTTATTCCATCTCTGATAACACTTGCCTTGTGGCTTCATTCGGACTTTTGTGACGATATCACGTGTTCTGGGGATTAGGCCTGGTGAAGTTCCCTGGTAATCCCAGCTATCCCAGAGGCAGAAGCTGGAGGATTGTGGTTTGAGGCTGACTCAGAGAAAACATGAGATTTTACCTGAAAAACAAGCTAATGAAACAAGAGCACTGAGAGAGTGGCTGAAGAAGTTGCGCACTTGCTTAGTGAGCATGAGACTCTTGTGTTCAGTCTCATTTCCACCAAAGAACAAACCTAGATGTGTTTAGATATAATTATAGTTGACAATTAGACAAAATGAAATGAGTTGTGAGTTATTTCATTTACCAAATTAACATGGGTTGTCTCCCATGTCTGGGCATAAGTTAATATATGTTTAGTATTTCTTCCTTCAAACAGCTTAGCCTCAAACCGAGTTTTAGAAAGCAACCGATGTTTTTGAAGATGTTACTAGATGTCTTTATATATAAAGTGGTTCCATGATCTATGTGCTAGGAAAGCTTGAGGTTGTACCATTTCAAGTGATTTATTTTATTTATTTTTCTACTGATCCCGGGGCTTGAACTCAGGTCCTGGGCCCTGTCTCTGAGGTAGATTTTTGTTTTTGTTTTTGTTTTTTGCTCAAGGCTAGTGCTCTGCCACTTTAGCCATAATTCCACTTCCATTTTTTTTTTGTGGTTAATCAGAGATAAGGGTTTCATAGACTTTCTTGCCCAGGATGGTTTTGAACTGTGATCTTTACCTCTTTTATGACTCCTGAGTAGCTAGGAGTACATGTGTGAGCCACTGGTGCCTGATGATATCTTTCTTGTTAATAATCTTTCTTCTTAAATAGGAAATGTATGCACTGTTTTCCAGATTTATTACTGTAAGTGTTCTGAATGTTAGGAGCATTGATTAGTATCTTGGGATGGAATTTAGGGCTCATTGGGGTTTTAGTTTGGCATGGTTTCTTGACTTTTGCTGTTCTGGGAATCAAACCTAGGACCTTATGCATCTGAGGCAAGTGCTCTAGCAGTCGGCAACACCCCATGCGACTCTGAGTTCTTTAAGAAAATTAAGCCTAGTGATGAGTATATAAATAAATTGAGAATATACAGATTTCTCTTATGGAAGCATTTCAACGAATTTAGATAGACACTCTATCCTCCTACACCAAGTAATCCCCACTCCTGAAGCATGGGTTTTATAGGGAGACTTCCTTCCAAAGAGCAAGTATGGAGGGAGGAGGAAAAGAGTCACATCCCAGTGGAAAAGCTTGGTAAATATGCCTCAGTCAGGTGACCAAGATCAACATCACCCAAAAGAAACAATGGAAGGCTCACCTTCTTCTTATTAATGCCAATATTATTAAAGTCATGTTGATGGTATGTATCCTGGACATAATGTAATAAAAAATTGGCACCTCATTGGTGTTTTCTTGTGTTTCCAAACTCATAGTCCCAATCGAACCATGAAGAAACCCTCAGATGAACCCCAGTGGAAGGTCTTTGTACAAAATACCTGACAAGCAGTCCTCAAAAGCTAAGAATGCCTGAAAAATTGACACAAGCAGAAGGAAAACATTAGGAAGTCTGAATGTAATGTGATAGCTGGAGTTGAGATCTTAAAATGGTCAAAGACATTAGGTATTAAGTGAAAGAAATTTGAGCCCAGTGTTGGTGGTTCATACCTGTAACCCTAGCTACTCAGGAGGCTGAGATTTTGAATGGCCTAGCCTTTCATGTATATAATAACATATCAATATTGTTTTTTTTGTTGTATATGTGGGTCATGGGGCTTGGACTCTGGGCCTGGGCACTGTCCCTGTGCTCTTCAGCTCAAGGCTAGGTCTCTACCACTTGAGCCATAACAAGAATTCCAGTTTTCTGGTGGTTTATTGGAGATAAGAGTCTCATGGACTTTCTTGCCCAGGCTGGTTTTGTGATCCTCAGATCTCAGCCTCCTGAGTAGCTAGGATTATAGGTGTGAGCCACTGGCACCTGGCATCAATATTGGTTTTTAATGGTAACACATATTCTGAATTCAGAAGAGGTTGGTTGCTGCCAGGCTTCCATGCCTTGCACGCACTATGCAAGCACTATCTTGTCAAGCTATACCCCAATTCTCTTCTTTTAATTTTATGTACACCATAAGTTTTCGTTGTTGTTGTTGTTGTTGTTGTTTGTAGAAAACACTGAGTATTATCATTCAAAGCCAGCCCAGGCAGGAAAGTCCATGAGACCCTATCTTCAATAAATTACCCCCAAACCCCAAAACAAAACAACAACAACAACAGAACAGAATTGGCGCTGTAGCTCCAATGGTAGAGTGCTAGCCTTGAGCAAAAGAAGCTCAGGCACTGTGGCCAGGCCCTGAGTTGAAGTCCCAGGACCAGAAACAAAAGAAAGAAAGAAAATGAAGTGGTGGGGGACAGAATAAATGAATGACTGGGTGAGAACAAGTAATGTGTGGAGAAGACAGACAGGGAATTTCTGAGTGAGAAGAAGCATGTCTGAGATTTGCTCTGTATTTTACAGTTAATCAGATTTTCTTCTTGACAGATTGTCCCTAGGGCCAAAGTGGAGCTAAGAGATTAAGTAATAGTAAATAAAAAGGATGTTTACAATCTAATAGATAAGCCACAAGTAATAAATTACCAGAACTGGGTGGAGTGTTTGTGTGTGTGTGTATGTGTGTGTGTGTGTGCCTGTCTGTCTGTCTCCACACATTCTTTCAAATTGAAATTGCACTGGCTACTCATATTCCCGTTATTCAATATCGGACAGTATTCATATTTGGACATACTCTTATTGTTTTCATGCATGATCATGATACCAAAGATTATAAGTTAACATTTTTTTGCCCCTTAAGGAAAAAAAAATCAGATGATTCAAGGCAATAGTACTTTCTGATTGTCCTCTAGTCCTGGACATCTTCCCAGCCAGGACAATGTTATATGAGTTCAGTAAATTCCTTCCAGCTCTTAAAATATCATGTGTCCTGTTGTGCACATTGCCCTGCAAACTCTGAGTCAACCCCATGGAGGAGTCAGGATCAAGGACTCAGGGAAGGTAAAGCTGTGGCTCTGAGGGCCTCCTGCCTTCTCTGTGTCTCAGTCCTCATCTGTAAAGTGAGAATAATGATAACATCTGCTCCCTAGTTCTGACAATTAAATGACTCAATGCACGTGAAAGCCTCTGAACTGTATGTATGTATATATTGTAAATATGTATGGATGGGTACATATATAGGAGTATGCACATATATATATTTGTGAGTGCAAGGTTTCAGATACATATACAATATCTCCCAGTAGAACATATTAAAGCATCCTTGTTTCTCAAATAAGAAAACAGTGAGTTCTGCAATATATCAACAGACTTCTTGGCTTGGCTAGGTTTGATTCTGTGCCTGAATCCATCTTTTCCTTGAGTGGTCAGCTCTAAAGTCCCCTTCCTGTTAAAATCCTATTGCCTTTCATTAGCTTAGCCCTTTGTAATTATATCAGAATGAGATTGAAATTTCCAAAAGAGATGTGGATTACCTTGTTTGCAGGTGTTGGGTGGGGTGGGGGTTGGGATTGAAATAAATGTTCTAATGATTTAAAGTCAGATGAAGAAGAATATGCTGATGCCTCTACCTATAAAACTGAACATTCCACCACCCTCCCTAGATTGTTTTTAACTCTCGCTTCTTTGCATAGTTATTTGAACATTTTCCATAGCTCTCTACTGGCTCATGTCTCATGCCTTCTTAGGCAAACAGCCCCTGAGAGTCTTTAGGAACAAAGGCTTAGTAATGAGCTACAAAATTAGAAGCAAGTTCTAGGAGAAACTTGTAATGAACAGGCTTCCCACTCTCTTTCAACACCCTGCTAATGAGTCACCTTTCCATGTATTCTCCAGAGAAAGGAGCAAGCAAAGATGTAGATGTACAGATCTCTGAGCTCTGAGGTTATCTCAGAGGTAGCTTCATATCCTAAATTAGCATCATTTATTTATTTCGTGGAGACAGAGACCTTCAGAATAAAGCAAGCTGCCCAAAGCTAGACAGATAAAAATTGCGTCAGAATTTTTTTTTTGGTCAATTGGCCTTTTGGAAACAAAATGGAAATGGCACAGAATATATGTGTTACACCCACTTCCTGTGCCCTAACCCAGTCCAGAGAAACATTTTCTTACTGTTCCATTCTAATTTAAGTATTCACTTCTGAGTATCTCTATTATTAGATCCTCTGTAGCTGATGAGGACCCTGGAGTGAACTGGAAAATCATCCTTTGTCCTTGTAGAACTCGTGACATTAAAAAACCATTACAAAGTAATGTACAACAAACGCTCAGCTGAACTCCAGGTTCCATGATGGGTGTTCATCCAGACCTGAGGTTAAGGAGGTCAGGGGAGATTTCATGGAGACCCAAAAGGGATTAAGTAGAAATCAGGAGGAATAGAGCAGTAAATTCTATAAAGAACAGTTGATTTATGGGAGGGAGGATAAACAAGTGGTGGTCAGGTAGCACAATCCTTGAATCCTTTTCCATCTACCAACGTCAGCATTACTGGGGACAGAGGAGTCGTCCAGGCAGATACATAACAATTGCAATTGAGCTTTGGACTTTAGAGACCCACCTGTGACCCCTGGGCTTGGAGTACAGGATGAGGTGAATCACCAGGACTGATCTTGGGTACATGTTTACTCAGAACACTGTAAAAAATTGAAACAAAGTAAAGCTTTTGAGAAGTGTTCTATGTATTCCTAGCTTCTCCAAAGCTTCTATCATGAAGGGGTGTTGGGTCTTATCAGGAGCTCTTTCTGCATCTATTGAGATGATCATGTGGTTCTTGACCTTCCTTCTGTTGATGTGTTGTATTACATTTTATTGATTTGTGTATGTTGAACCAGCTTTGCCTTCCTGGGATGAATCCTGTTTGATCACAGAGTATGATCCTTATGGTTAGTGGTTGAATTTGATTGACCTGAATTTCAGTAAGAAGTTTTTCATCCATCTGCATTCAAGAGATAGGTACTATAGTTCTCTTTCTTTGATGAGTCCTAATCTGGTTTTGGGATGAGTAATTTTGGTGTCATAGAACGAGTTTGGTAGTGATTCTTTTCTATTTCATTGAAGAGTTTGAGGAGTATTGGTGTGAATTCCCCTATACTTGGAGGGGAGGTCTTTTATCGCCATTTCATTACTTGTTAAGGGTCTATATAATTGGCTTATATATTCTTCTTGGATCAGTTGGTCTCTAGAAATGTATCTATTTGTGCATGCTCTCCAATTTAATATAGTGGCTCACTTGTGTTCCCACTGTGTCTGATCTTACTTTTTTGTTTTGGTTTTCTTAATGGTCTGCTTATCACCTAAAGACTGTATATTTTATTTATTTACCACAGCTACTGTTTACCTCCTTTGTTGAGATGATAGGCTGTATGAGGCAAGGATTTTTATCTGCTCACTGTTACTCCTCACCACCTAGAAAAGCACTTGTCAATTAGAGGTACTCAATATGATACATTATTTTGTTTCTGTTTACAAATATAATGTCCTTGGGACATTCTTTATAAATGTCTTTGCTGTCTCTAGAAACCTCTGAAAGAGCCCAGGATCAAACTTAAATTTAGTCCAAGGCAAAAACACATAGTATTTCAATTATATAGGCTAGTTGTGTTTCACATTCTGCCCAGCCTTTCCTTCTCTCTTTGTAAACATACTCAAAACACCACCCAGGTGACTCTATACACTAGACATAGAATGTAACGAGAACTCCCCGAGCATATGGGAGAGTTACTTGTCCATCACTGAGATGAACCACTGAAGAGGAGGAGACGTTCACTGTGGCTCATGATGCCAGTGGTTTCCTGTTCCTGGATAGCTCACTCCATGCTGTGGACTTGGGATGAATGCAGAACACTGTGCAAGCAAGTACACAATGTGCAGCAATGTGCCTCAAAGTAACCCAGCAATTGATAAACCGATGGAGGGACCAGGGACAAGGCATAGCCTTTTAATGCTTACCCCTAGTGACCTACTTCCTCCTTCTAGGCTCCACCTCCCAAGTCTCTACCACCTGCCAATAACACATCAAATTTTGACGGGGCGGGGGGGGGGGGTGGATTCAACCATTGATGAAGTCAGAGCCCTTAAGATCCAAACACTGCCCTTCCCCCATGAAGTCCATCAGCTGACAACCAATCCTACAGGAGACATTTCAGACTCAGACCAAAACACTATCTATGAATCAAATTAAAATTGTACTAAGGGCATTCCCAGTGTTTCATTCCCATATAATAAAGTTATATTTATTTGAACACAAATTAACAAAAGTTCAAAGTGGCTGATAAGTGTATCCAGAGGTAATGAATAGCAAAATCAGGATTTGAACAAAATCAGAATTTCAAAGCCCCCACTCTTCCCTGCTCTTTCCATACCATTCTCTTTTTTGTTTCATAGAATCAAATGGAAAAGGAGGGGAGGAGACCTTAGCTGGGACCAATTCAAGATTTATTTCATAGAAGAGTAATCATGTAGCAAATATTTCAAAATGCCTAGAAGAATTTGAATGGTCTCATAATTTATTTATTTTATTTTTTCCCAGGACTGGGGCTTGAACTCAGGGCCTGGGCACTGTCTCTGAGTTGCTTTTGCTCTATCACTCTACCACTTGCGCCACAGCACCAATAAGGGCCTTTTCTGTTTATGTGGTACTGAGGAGTTGAACCTAGGGCTTCATGCATGCTAGGCGAGCACCCTACCACTAAGCCACATTCCTAGTCCTGGTCTCATAATTAAAAAAAAAACAAAAAACAAAAAATGATAAATACTTGGAGTGCTGGATCTGTTAACTTGCCTAATTTGATCATTGACAATGCAAACATGTATCAACACATCACATTGTTCTCTACAAATATATACAATCACTTGTCAATTGAAAATGACATTGAACTTAAATGATCCAGAAAGACAAGTTGGTTTTTCATCATTGTGAATTCCATAGTATTTGCTTGTTTCTGAGCTCTCTTTACAGTGTTTTCCTTGTGGGATGCCAACCCAAAGGATCTGTTCCTAGTGAAGTAGATAATTCATCTCACTTTGCCCTACAATTCCTTCTCCAAGGTCCTGATTAATAAAGGTTGCATAATGACATCTTTTGTGTTTAAATAAACTCTTGGACAAATGACAAAATTGTATTGCTCTTTTTGAGAAGTTCAAGCCTTTCTTGCTTTTTACAAACGTCTGTTTTGAGTGATAACCAGAGTTCTTCCTATTTTCCTTACCTAAGATGTGTTATGTGTGTGTTTGAGATAGCTTCTAGGCCTGCAGAGTTCTTGATTAGCAATAAACATTCTTTACTAAACCCATAACCCTTACCAGACTTGGAAATTAATTTTAAAAGCCTCTCTTAGCAATGAGAATTATTGGTTTCTAAGGATCTACACTGATTAGTCAAGAAAAAAAAAATCTAACAAGGAAATTGTATGCCAAGCTTGAGCGTTAATCATTTATTACATTCATTCAAATGCAAAAGGAATGGTTAAAAAAATCCAGCTAGATGTTCACTGCCTAACTTAACCAGAAACTTCTCTTCTAAGACTTGGAAAATAAGAAGTTTCACATGATCTCATTATTAACCCCATCTGAGTATTCTATGCTAGCCATTTTTCAGGGAGAGAGTAAAGAGTATAATTGCTTGATTTATTGTATATCCAAATCCATGATAATCATTTTCCCAGGACTTTATCATAACAGTTTTGGAAATAATGTCTTGTATATCTAAATCCATAATAATCATTTCCCCAAGATTTTATCATAACAATTTGGTAAATAATGTTTCATAGTAAAAGTAATAAACATTTTAAGAAAAATTAACCTATGATTTAAAAAAAATGAAGGAATCAAAATGACTCCCCAGCTCATTACTCCCACTTTAAGTACATCTGGGAATGTTATCTACAAGGTTTTATAAATACTGATGTTACTTGCTTTTTAAGAGTTATGCAATCTTTCACCAAATGATTATACCACAGTACACTTAATCATACTCTTTCCATAGTGGTTTACTTAACTTAGAGACTGGTGAGGAGCTTTGTGAATTCTCCCTATCAGGTAGATTTCCAGCATTAGGAAAACCGAATCATAGGGTATCGATTGTTTTCTGGTTTATCTTAGCCAAAAAATGTGTGTGTGTGTAGAAGTGACGACTTTCAAAGGTGGGGTGTGGGTGGTAAGTATCCTGATCTATGATTCGCTACTTCTGCCACCCTGTGCACACGCCTCCTTGTCCTCTTCCTCTCCTGCCTGCTGAAATCCTTGCACAAATAAGCTCACCAGAGTTGAGTCTGCTTCTGTGCTTGGCTCTACATAAGGCAGTAAGTAACTTGGCTGCCTTTTCTTTAGAAATTTCAACATAGGTAAATAGCAGGCAGAACTTTCATCGTCTCCTTTTTGTGCGAGCCAAGAATAGATGACATTGCTCTTTGGCTTGTTTAAGAAGAGACCTGTGTTCATCAGGGAGAGTTTCCAGAGCACTCACTACCTCTGTGGCCTCCTACTCTCAAGCTTCTCTGCCTTTTCTTGAGACCCTCATGTTAATTTCACTGGCCACGGATGTGTGTTCTCTGTGGTCTGAGCACTGAAATATTGGCAGCAGCTGGTATCAAAAGGGAGGGACCAGAAGAAGTGCTCATTTTGTCTCCTGTAGCCAGAGGTTTTATTTTATTTCATCAATTTACCTTTTAATTTACTTATGTTTGTTACCTTTCAGTAGTCATGCAACATGTTGATTTTTTAGTATAATGCATCATGATCAATATAATCTCTTCTGTTGTTCAAATCTAGAGTTCTGTTTTGTGTTAATAATAATGAGAAAAGATGACATTTGTGGAGGGCTGTCTGTATCCCTGTCAGGAAAGGTAGACAAAATGATCCCAGGGTTCGAAAACATGGACCTAACCTCTGCTCCTGCTGTGTGGGGTGGCATGCACCTGACATTCCAAGTGATGGAGGAAGGACAATGGTAGAGTGCTGCGGTGCATACCTGCCATCCTAGCAACAGAGAGAAGTACAGACAGGAGGATGATAGTCTAGGCTGGCGTGGGCATACACATGAAATGCTATCTACAGCATAACCAACACAAAAAACGGTTAGCAGAGTAGCTTATGTGGTACAGTACCTGCTCAGCAAGCACAAGACCCTGAGTTCAAACCCCAAAATAGCTTAAAAAATACAATTAACTATAACTTACAAGTTATTTGTACCTCACAAAGTTATTTGTAACTTACAAGTTATGATACCTATCCTGAAAGTTGATGTGAGTCATAAGTGTATATGTGTGTGTGTGTGTATATGCATATATGTATAACACATGTACACACATATATACTTGTAGGTAGGTAGGTAGATAGACAGACAGACAGACAGATAGATGGATAGATAGATAGACAGATATATAGATAGGGAAATAGATGATCTGTTCTCTTATACCCCCTATTATCTCTCTCTCTTCTAGGAGAATGATATTAACCTGACTCACATTGAATCCAGACCTTCTCGTTTAAACAAAGATGAGTATGAATTTTTCACCAATCTGGATAAACGCAGTGTGCCTGCTCTAGCCAGTATCATCAAAATCCTGAGACACGACATTGGTGCCACTGTTCATGAGCTTTCCCGAGATAAGGAGAAGGATACAGGTAAGAATCGGAGGAATCTTGTGACACGTGACTCCACCCCGCCTTTAGAAAGTATCAGCATAGGGCTGGGAAGGTGGCTCAGTGGTAGATGGCTTGCCTTGCATGCATGAGGCCCTGGGTTTGATTCCTCAGCACCACATAAGCAGAAAAAGCCAGAAGTGACGCTATGGCTCAAGTTGTAGAGCTCTAGCTTTGAGCTGAAGAGCTGAGGGACAGCGCCCAGGCCCAGAGTTCAGGCCCCACGGCCAACCAAAAAGAAAATCTCAGCATAAATGATACATAGCTGGATGACTGTGGTGGGGGCCAAGTGTGAAGATGGAGGTCAGGGATTTTGACGGAGCTTAGGATGTCGAAGACATGCAGTAGATTAATTCTTCTACGCCCCCTTCTCAAGGTATTAGTAGTCTTCCCTCTGCTGCTATGATGGTTTATATAAGAGGCTTTCCCCTCTAGGTTATCATACTGTCAATCTTCTATCTCTGGGTGAGATTTCTTATAAATGCAAATTCAACAGGAGATGTATTGTTGTCCCAGTTTAAACCAGAGGGCTGTGTCTAAGTCTTTCTCATAGCCTAGAGCCAGGCCCGTCTGTGTTCTTGATCTTACAGCTTTCACTGTTGTCATCTGTCTCTTATTTTCCCCTTCCACTAAACTGTGAGTTCCTTGATCTCAATGAGTGTTTCTTACACGTGTTTCATTCCTCAGAGTTTAGCTCAAAGATTGACAGGTCGCAAATATTTGTGAGTGAATGACAAATCTGAGAGTTGTAAAGATTTCTCTGTCCCATTATCTACTTAGTGAATGCTGTCTATTGCTGTCCCCTGGATGGGAGAAGGGTGAAATTGCAGGAGTTGGACATATGGGCTTGGGGTTAGGGAGACTTGGTTGCAAGCCCTACTTCTTCCATATACTGGCTTCTGACAAGTCCCTTGAAGTGCTCTGATCTTGAGCTTTTGTGAGGATTCAAATGGGGTCATACATAAATGTGCTTAGAATTGTGCCTTAAGTATTGTAGGATGATAGTATGGAGTCATTGTTATGGTAATGATCAGCCTGACTGATACGCTGATCCAAAGCATCTTCAGATGACTGTTTCCTTGATCAGCATCAGTTAGTTAGACAAGGGAATTTCATTGTAACTTGTCCATAGAGGCCTAATACATAACTTAATCAGACTAACTTAATCAGACTCACCTCCTCCGTCACTTTCCTTCCTCCTCCATCCTCCCTTCCCAAACCAATCCCAACCATCTCACAGTTTACAGAAAGTGCTTTGATACTCACTCTCGGAATCTTTCTCTGTCAACCTCCCCCACTACCCACTAAGACTCCATACCCCAGGTAGGACATGTGTTACTTTCTTGATATTCATAATTGAAGTGCACATTGTTTGGACCTTCATAATGGTATTCACACATTAATATACCATACTTCAATCAGACTAAAATATATATGTATATATGTATAAATATTACACACATACATACATGAGATCTTATATGTACTTACGTATATATTTATCACATAAGCTATTTTTAATAGAAACGTGTGTGTGTGTGTGTGTGTGTGTGTGTGTGTGTGTGTGTGTGTGCATGCATGCATGCACGCTCCCATCTTAGGGCTTGAACTTAGGACCTAGGAAGTCTTTGAGCTTTTGTGATCAACACTAGCACTATACTACCTGAAAACCAGCTCCACTTGTGGCATTTTTGGAAGTTAATTGGAGATGAGTCTCACAGACTTGCCTGTGTGGGATGGCTTTGAATCATGGTCCTCCAATCTCAGCCTCCTGAGTAGCTAGGATTACAAGTGTGAGCCATACTAATACCCTTCTTTTTTAAATAATACTTTATTTTAAAAAATGACAGTATTAGAGTTACAAAAAATGATGGAGAAACTTTAGAGAATTCCCATGTGTCTTCTTTCTTCCCATCCCCACTTTTCCCTATGAACAATTTAATCTTTTGGAATTGATGATCTGGTACAGGTATATTACTATTAAGAACTAACTGAAGTCCACAGTTTAGATTCAGAAGTTTTGTGTTGTACAGTTTTGTTTTATTGTTGTTGGGTTTTTTTGTGTGTGTGTGCTGGTTTTGGGGCTTGAATTCTGGGCCTGGGCACTGTCCCTGAGCTTTTCTTTGCTCAAGGCTAGTGCTCTACCACTTGAGCCACAGCTTCATTTCTGACATTTAGTTATTAATTGAAGATAAGAGTTTCCGAGACCTACCTGTCCTGGCTAGATTTGAACTGTGATCCTCAGATCTCAGTGTTCTGAACAGCTAAAATTATAGGCAGAAGCCTCTAGCACCTGACCAGTTCTGTTGGTTTTAACAAAATGCATGAGTGTCACGCAGAATAGTTTCATGGTCCTAAAATGTATCAGCTCTACCTATTCATTCCTCCTTCTTCATACCAACCCATAGTTGATTTGCTTTGTCCACAATGTCATATATTTGGAATGATGTGGTATGCGCTCTCTGAGACTAATTCCTTTACTTAGCATTACACTTTTAAGGTCTCTCCAGGACTTCTTTAGAGTAATAGCTAGATCATTTCTTTTTTATTGCAGAGTAATATTCCACTCATGAGCTTCACCACAGTTTATCTATTTATCTAAGTTAAGAACATTTTGATTACCTCTGATTTGGGGTGGTTTTGAATACAGCTATTACAAGTATTCATGTGCAAGTTTTGGCTGTGGTTTGAGTAATTAGCTCATTTGTGTCCAATTAGTAAAATAAGCTTTAATGTTTTGAATTATTTTTTTTCCTACTGTAAAATAAAAAGTTTCTTTTTCAAAAGTCTGAAGTCATCTTTAGGTCAAAGGGATTTCATGCACTACAGTTGACTTGGTCAAAAAGGTTCACGTTGTCCAGGTACTGGTGGTTTATACTTGTAATCATCCTTAGTAGGCTGAGATCTGAAAATCAAGATCTAAAGCCAGCCTGGGCAGAAAAGTCCAGGAGATTCTTACAGCAGCAAAAAGCCAGAAGGGAAGTGTGGCTCAAGTGGTAGAGTGCCAGTCTTGAGTGAAAAAGCGAAGAGAGATTGTCCAGGCTCTGAGTTCAGGCATGATGAGCACAAAAACAGAACAAAACAGGCACTAAGTTATAGTTGGATAAGAGAAAGCAAAGTCCTGATGGGTTTTTCTTTCCTTTTGAAAAAATAATAGGCTTTTAATGCACTAGAGCCAAATCAATGTATACCTTAGTTGCATTTTGCCATCCCATCTTGATAATCTATTATGCAGTAGATTTTTTTAATCTAGAAGATAAGATTTGAATGTTTTAATCACAAAAGGTAATCTGTTTGACTAAATTTACATACTAACCCAGATTAGAACTTTACCTAAATTATGCATGAATAAAAACAATACCCTGTAAACCTATGTAGCCCTTCCTTCCCTTCTTCCTTCCTTTCTTTCCTCCTCTTTCTTTCCCCTTTCCTCACCTTCTTCCTTCTCTCCTTCCCTCCCACCCCTTCCCTCCCTTTCTTCTCCCTTCTCCTCTTCCTTCTGCTTGCCTCCCTCCCTCCCTCCCTCCCTCCCTCCCTCCCTCCCTTCCTTCCTTCCTTCCTTCCTTCCTTCCTTCCTTCCTTCCTTCCTTCCTTCCTGCTTTCCTGCCTTCCTGCCTTCCTTCCTTCCTCCCTTCCTCCCTTTCTCTCTTCTTCCCTCCCTCCCTCTCTCCTTCCCTTCCTTCCTTCCTTCCTTCCTTCCTTCCTTCCTTCCTGCTTTCCTGCCTTCCTTCCTTCCTCCCTTCCTCTCTTCCTTCCTCCTCCCTTCCTCCCTTCCTCCCTTCTTCCCTCCCTCCCTCTCTCCTTCCCTTCCTTCCTTCCTTCCTTCCTTCCTTCTTTCTTTCTTTCCTTCCTTCCTTCCTTCCTTCCTTCCTTCCTTCCTTCCTTCCTTCCTCCCTTCCTCCCTTTTTCCCTCTCTCCTTCCCTTCCTTTCTTCCTTCCTTCCTTCCTTCCTTCCTTCCTTCCTTCCTTCCTTCCTTCCTTCCTTCCTTCCTTCCTCCTTCCTTCCTCCCTTCTTCCCTCCCTCCCTCTCTCCTTCCCTTTCTCCATCCCTCCTTTTCCTTCCCTCCCCTTCCCTTCCCTTCCTTTCTTTGGTACATGGGATTGAATCCAAAAAGGTCTTTATCATGTTAAGAATAGCTATAGTTCTTCTGTGTCAATTTAAAAATAAAAATAGCACTTTACCAGGCAGAAATGCCTTAAAATGAGACAAGATCCATTTTGTAAAAGAGGCCACTGAACTACTTTCTGAAAGGCAGCTTCAAGGCCTGCCTAGGAGGTCTCTCCTTTCCTTCTCCTGTAGCTAGAACTCCGACAGGGAGCCCATGTATGACTCTGTACTTGTCTAGAGTAAACAGCCATGCAGACAGGCTCCGATCTGTGGGGTGGGCTCGTGGAATGCTCCTCTCCCCAGCCCTTTCTGCCTGCTTTCCCCTTCAGCCTCCCAGCCTGTGTTTCTGATGCCTATCCTCTTCTGCTCTTTCCGGCCACCTGCTCCCAACAGGAGCTTCGGGGCCTTGGGGACAAAGGACCTGCGGGATCCTGAGGCCCAGCTCTGTCTCTGGTTTGAGCAGGTGGAGGGCAGGCCAGCTGGGGCCCTGGGGTCGGAAATCAAAGCAATTGACAGGCAGGCGGGCGCCCGTTGAGGAGCAAGGAAGATGTATGTGAACCAGCTGCGTGTGAGGAGGGCTACAGCTTGAACTGGAGGCTGTGAAGGGAGGTTCTTCACAGGGAGAGGTTAGGCATCCAGGATCCCGAAAGTAGGGTGTGTATGTGGCTTTGAGCAAGTTATTGATCCTCACAATCCCCTGTTTTCTCCTGCGGGAGTACCCAGAGTCTCTGCAGGTCACAGTGTGATTAGGGGTTTTAACAAATGTTCTCGCCTTCCTATTACCATCATTGTTATGAATAATACCATGAACTCGGGTTCTACAGAAAGCCAGTGTTTACACAACGACCTCTCCCCAACCCCAAAGATTCTGAGAACCGGAACATGATGTCAGAGGTCAGGCAGCACCATGACCTCCTTAAATTTTCATTGGAGGCCTTGATTTGCCTTAAGGCACAGGAGAGCATTCTGTGAGGATGGATGTGGAGCGCACAGCTAGCAAATGGGCCAGGACACGCAGGAAGACTCAGGAGAGGGACACAGAGATACTGTAAGGGAGATAGAGTCCATAGAATTTGCTTTCTTCTCCCTTGTCTAATGATCTGGGGTGAAAATGTAATCACAGTCAAGTTTGTCAGTGGTGATTTCCTCACCGCATTATGCAAAAAGACAAGGTGAGAAGGGGGGGGGGGGAACCAGCTAAGAGTAACCCTTTCAACACCACACGTCTTTTGTGACCCTTACTTCTCAGAAGGTTTCATTTTTCTCTTTGGAAGTAACATACACCTGCTTCCCAGAGAAAGAATACTCTTTAAGGAAGATCTTGGCAAGAATGGAGGAGCAGAGGGCTGGCTGAGGGTACAAGCTATTACCTTCTCTCTCCTGAATGAGACAGTGACCAGGAATGGTGGGTTTGGGGGCCAAGCATCTGTCTCTTTCTGCCTGAATCTCAGGATCTCAGAACCAGATGGATTAAAGGGGCCCAGCACACCAAATGAGGGGCAGACATGTTGAACAAATATAGGGAGTGAGAAATGGTTGTTCACCCCTCCCAAAACGGCTGCTCCCAACCTACCTGACCTTACCTGCTAGGAAAGCAATAGATTCTGGGGTGTCCCTTGCCCAGAGAGATGGGGTGGAATTCTGGGTCCACAAGAAGAGCTTTGGAGGGCAAAAACACCTGTCTCTTGGCAGAGTTGCTCTTTCTAGAATTCAGTTCCAATTCTCCCTTTTCTGGGTGGGAGAATGCGCAGAGGAAGGAAAGCACTGAAGTAGATCAGAACCTTTGATTCTTTCTCCGGACTCAACACCCTCTTTAATGAGAGACTCAGATTGCCTAGGCGAGTCTGACAGCAGATTCAAGTGGGAGACCTGAGCCCCCTCAAATCAATTAAGCTAAACCACTTTCTGCTCTTGGTTTTCTTTAAAAAAAAAAAAAAAAACCATTCAGAAAGCCATGTGGGTGATGGAAAATGAAAAGTTTTCCAGTTTCTTAATTGCCTGAGTTCCCCACCCAAAAAGCAGCTTGAAGGAAGGTTAATTATGGTGACATGTTAAAGAAACCCCAACTTTCTCAAATGCCTCCTGGAGAAGCTGATGAGAGTTTAATAGGATTTTTAATCCAAAGAGTCTTTTGAATACTTGAGACTATTCTGCTACCGTCTCTCCTGATGACCTCAAATCCTTCTTCAACCCAACATGAAAGAGCCTTAATATTGGCCAGCGATCAATCCACTAATCCTTTTACCTGTGCCTTTGAGTCCCTGGCATGGCATTGCATTGAGCAGGGTGGGGGATGGGCATGCCTAAGAGGAGACGGATTGCAGCCAGGGGAAGCAGACAAGACAAAGTGTGTCTTGTGTAGACAGAAGGCTAGGGGCATCTTTTGAGAAATTTATCCCTTGGGGGGATATTTTCCAGAAACAAATGGTCATTTCCTTAGATTTTTGTTTCAGGTTGCAGCAATTGGAGGTAAAGTGCATGTGGCTATTCAGAGCAACTGTATATTCTCTGCAGAAAAGAAAAGATGGCTGTCTATGTATCTATGTACCTATATTGTATGTATGTATGCATGGATACGTGGATGCATCTATCTGTCTGTCATTGTATCTGGCTGTTCACATCTATCTCTCTGTCAGACTTCATCTCTGTCTCTCTCTGTCTCTATATCTCTATATCTAGGTGTTTTTCTATGTATGCATTTGTGTTTGAGGTATGGATGGATGCATGTATAGATCCTTCTACACCTCTCTATCATTTCTCACACAACTATCTACCCCAAAAGAACTTACGGTTCAGGTGAGAACATAAAAGCAGTATTTTAACAATTCTTCCTTTCCTTCCTCTACCACCACCCTTGTGTGTTCTCTTTTATCCTTCAGTATTGCTGCCCTCAAGAGGTATGCTGAGTAAGGCTGGTGTTTCATATTAACCTGTTTTGTGGAACAGGGAGGATAGAACATTTTTTTTGGGGGGGGGTCCGGTTGTGGGGCCTGAACTCTGGGCCTGGGCGCTGTCCCTCAGCTCTTCAGCTCAAGGCTAGTGCTCTACTACTTGAGCCATAACGCCACTTCCGGCTTTTTTTTTCCCTTTGCTTATGTGGTGCTGAGAAATCGAACCCAGGGCCTCAGGCATGCAAGGCAAGCGCTCTACCACTGAGCCACCTTCCCAGCCCAGAGGATAAAACATTTTAAGGCACCCCCAGAACACTGTCCTGGGATTATGTTTGGGTATGGGTGTCTATATATATTTTTTTAAAACAGCAGAGTTTTCAAAGGAGACAAGGTACCCAAAGAGTTAAGAAAGTTTAGAGAAGGTCTCTTTGTTTCTGAGGGGAGATTCAGATAGTTAGGTCCCCCCACCTACTTGTGCCTTACCCACCCCCTGATCCTCCTACTGGTCTAGTCTAGTGCCCTCTTCTCAGTCCTAAACATGCTTCTAATTTTGCTCTGCTCTGCAAGTGCCTTTCCTAGCAGTGGCTATGAGCCTTAACTCCCTGGCCCTGTGCAGGTAGCCTTAGGAGACATGATATCTGTAGGTTTATGAAAACACATAGGGTGACACTACCTACAGTTCATGGCGAAGATCACGTGAGCATCTCTAGGCATTTGAAGGATGTTGAGTTGAATACTCTCCAGCATCCTCAGACCTCAATGGGGAGAGATGTGATCCACAACCCCAGGTCGCCACAGGCCAGTCACCACTCTACAGGGTGGACACTAGTCCAGGATGGTCATTGTGGCTGGCCTTACCAACAGTCAAGGAGACAATCGAATATGTGGGATTCTGTGAGAGTCCTGCAAGCCATCTTCTCCTATTTCCAGGCCTTTCTTTCGGTGCCTGGCATTGTCCACTTGCCTGTGCGTCCCATGGGAAATAGGCCTGCATTAAGAAATAGAAGTGATGCTGTCTCTCCCTCCATCTTCTCCTGTGGATTTTCTTCCTCCTCTGCATCTTCTTCCCTCTTTTCTCTCCTCCTTTCATCTTCTTTCCCTCCCTCCTCTTTTCTTTCCACTTCTGGCTTTTAGGTGATTAATGGGAGATAAGAGTCTCTTGGACTTTCCTGCCTGGGTTGCTTTCAAACAGATCCTCAGATCTTAGCCCCCTGAGTAGCTAAGCTGACAGGTGTGAGCCACTGACTCCTGGTGTGGTCCTTTCTTTGAAAAATCCTGTCTATTGGCAGTTGCTTCTTCCGTGTCTTTCTACTCCCAAACCAGTACTTCTCCAAACCAGTCACCGTTTCCATTTTCCATCCATCTCCCAATTCAATTCATGTATTCATTCTATTCTCAACCAGCCACATACCGTGATGTGGTAGCAGAAGACAGTTATGGCACCTAGATTGATGTGTCCTATCATTTAGGAAATCATAGCTGCCTGGCACGATATACGGCATGCCTCAGGGTTACAGTTTGAAGGTAAACTGAGCCCAGTCTTGGATTCAAGTGGTGGGAAGATAAGCAGGATCAGGTAAGTTGCTCTGAAGAGAGATGAATGGTGTGGTATGTGCAATTAGCTCCAACTCGATTCTGTGTGAGCCATTGTCTACTTTTAAGATCTCAGTGTGCTGTGAGCTTTCAGAAGACATTTGGGGGTATAATCAATCTCAGGGTGTGTTTTCTGTCAATAAATACCTTAAGAGATATGTGCCCTCTTTGAAGGAATACTGGTGGTGGGGGGGGGGGTAGTTAGTTCCAGTTTAGGTGGATGAGTAGAATCAACAGCCCTGCAGGCCAATGTTTTATTTATTCATCAATCTCCTCATACTCATTCCTCACTCCCTATATTTGTTCAACATGTCTGCCCCTCATTTGGTGTGCTGGGCCCCTTTAATCCATCTGGTTCTGAGATCCTGAGATTCAGGCAGAAAGAGACAGATGCTTGGCCCCCAAACCCACCATTCCTGGTCACTGTCTCATTCAGGAGAGAGAAGGTAATAGCTTGTACCCTCAGCCAGCCCTCTGCTCCTCCGTTCTTGCCGAGATCTTCTTTAAAGAGTATTCTTTCTCTGGGAAGCAGGTGTACGTTACTTCCAAAGAGGAAAATGAAACCTTCCAATGACTCCATCAGCAAGATGTAGGTAGCCCCTCCATCCAACTCCCCCTTGCAGTGGCTCTTGGGACCCATAAGGCATCTGCTTCTTTGGAGGTGGCTGTGGCCTCAGAGGAGACATCCAGGAGCCTGGGAGTTGGCGTGAAAACACCCTTCTGTTCTGGGCATCAGAAATGGAGGATTTATTGCTGTCCCCAGGACAGGCTGGACGCAAGCTTGGGTGCCTAGTTGCTAATCCCCTCCAGGGCTGGAGACTATCTGGTAGGGAGAAGAGGCTAGATTAGTCCTAGCCCATGCCTTGAACGGCTATAAATTTAATGGGCCAGCTCTGACCCCACTGGCCAGGAAGCAGGCTCCAGCCAGCTAGGCCTGGAGGGGGCCTCTTGCTCAGGAATACTCCTGAGTCAGCCATCTCCTGGCGTCCGGACTGAACAGTTGACCCTGACTTAATAGGATCACAACGTGGGTGTCCAGAGTCAGCTCTCCAGCAGGCTGCTTCCTTTGGAGTCAAATCAATATTTATTAATGATCTCCCCTCCTCCCCCCTCCCTCCACCCCCCACCACCCCGGTGCCTGTGGCTTCACAGAAGACCTCTGTTGCACCAGCCGGCTCAGTCATTCATTAACCCTGAGCCCAGTGGCCTGTAGAGGGGCTCACAGAGGCCAGCCCACCACTGCGGTATTTGGCAAGGTCATTAATGAGCTAATCTGATTTAACTTTTTCATAAACGAAGGCCTGTGTCACGGGTCAGTCTCTGTTCCCAGCATTGTGCGGGGGACCCTGGGTGGCAAGGCCAGATGAGCAACCTTCACTGCAAGGGAGAACAACGTAGGTGTTCAAAAGTTACTGTCCCTGAGCAGAGGCTTTGGCATAGAAGGTGTGGAAGTGTCAGGGCTTTTTAGGGTCTTGCTTTAACTTGTCCCCTCCTTTCTTTCTCCAGTTGACAGATCAGATACCAGCCCAGCCAGCAGGTGATCTGCACAGGTGTAAGATTTCTCTTCTACTTCCTCCTCCTCCTCCTCTCCTCCTCCTCCTCCTCCTTCTCTTCTCCTTCTTCTCCTTCTTCTTCTTCTTCTTCTTCTTCTTCTTCTTCTTCTTCTTCTTCTTCTTCTTCTTCTTCTTCTTCTTCTTCTTCTTCTTCTTCTTCTTTTTCTTCTTCTTCCTCTTCTTCTTCTGTAGTCCAGTAACCTTGAGCAAATCACTTCATCTTTCTGTGCCTCAGTGTACCTATCAGCAAACAGAAATAATAATGCCCATCATCTAGAGCTGTTTTGAGAATTAAGAGTCAATGAGAGTGAAGCAGTTAGCAGTGTACCTGGCACACAAGTAGCTCTCCAACAAAACAGGACAAAGGGAAAACAAAATCCTGTAACTTTAGAGGAAAAAAGGTAATCCATAATCATGTGGTGGCGCGGGGTTGGGGGCTGGTGCTGGTCTCAAGGCTTGAACTTAAGGCTTTGGTATAATCCCTTAGCATTTTTGTTGTTGTTGTTGCTCAAGGATGGTGCTCTATCACCTGAGTCTTCTGGCTTTTTGGAGATGAGAGCTTCATGGACTCTCATGCCCAGGCTGGCTTTGAACTGTTACCCACAGATCTCAGCCTCCTGAGTAGCTAGGATTACAGGTGTGAACCACCAGCACCTAGCAGTAGCGATCACCTTTGAACTGAAAAGGTGCAAATGGTGCATGTGGTAGAGGTTGAGGATAAAAACCAATGGGCTCTGCCACCAGGGGCTGGGTGACTCTCTTTATTTAGCCAGACAGGCATCTCTGGGCTTTCTTGGGAGATTCCAGTCGAGGGACTGATGGTGTACATCTACCTGCTATAGCTCAGTTGCTGTAGCAGCCAGAAGGGTTTGTCTGTCCTGCCCCTTTCACAGATTGAAAAGCCAGGCTGGACACAAGCAATCTGCTCCAACTCATGGCTTGTATAGGAGAGAGAGAGAAAAAAAAAACTTGGGTTCATGATTCTTGACCAGGATGCAATAGACTACCAGTGTAGCCGGTGTATCCGCACAATGGAGGTGCTTGGTGCTGAGTTGGTTGGGGGATCCTCTCTGTGGTGCTGACCTTCAGCTCCCAGTATCCCCAGACTGCTGGCCCTCCATGCTGTGTAGCTAGGGGCTGAGCAGCCTCACGACCTTGACTGTTGCACTCCCTAGCACCTAGAGGGCGCCTCCACTAGTCTCTTTCTTAAGCCGGTCTCTGTCTCTCCAAGGGAGGAGATAGGGGATGGATTAAAGGTTGGACAGGACTAAGTGGGCCTATATTCATCACTTGGTGTATAATGGTAATGATGGCTATGAAATTAGTGATACTACTAAATCCTAACAAAGCCTTTGCTGTGTTGAAAACCCTGTTCTGAGGCCATTCATGTATTCATGCAAACTTTTCTGTTTGAAGCCACCTCAGCCCTCTCAGGGACACACAATCATAGTCCTTCTGCAAACAAGGAACTAGGGAGCTAAGAGGTTAACTGATCCGCTCAAAGCTATGAAGAAGCAGAGCAATGCTTGGAGCTAGAATTTATGTCCTGAGTCCCCCCAAGCTTTGTCAGCTTCTTCAGTCTGGCTGTAATGGGGATACTTTCTGGATGATCATGGGTCCCAGAAGCCACCAGAATCCCCTAGACTTCACAGGGATTCCTCTATGACTTTGCTGTCCAGAAGGAAGTCTCTTCACAGGTTCAGTGGAAAAGGTCCTGTGTTCAAAGACCAGGGCTGGGTGGACTGTGGAGCTGGTGATCCTCTGTGCTGCTCTCCTGTTCTCTAGAAGTTTCGGTTAGTGTTGTGGTGGTTGGTTTGTTTCGTCCATTCATATGTACGTTCCTTTGTAAGTCTGAGCTTTTAGGCCTCTTAGCCCAGGCCCTGCTTTCCCCTCCCAGAGCTGGAAACATGCTGGCTCTGCTGCCCTCTGCTGTTCACTTGGGAGATGGACGGTGTGGATTGCTCTGTCCAGCGCAGACAAACCAGCTTGGGTCTGCAATAGAATATGTAGTTTCTTTGGTGAGAGGAGAAAGAGAAACCCCGAGGGATGCAGTGGGATGACTGTACTTCCAGGAAATAAACGAGGCTGCCACAGTGACCTCAGTGACAGCATCTCTTTACGTGTCCTCTGGCCAGTTCTTCACAGGACTCCGCAGATCTCAGAGTCAGAGCTCAGGAGGGCTGGCAGGCCTGCGGGAACAGGTGGATCAAACACACACGGGTTAGAGGGGGAAAGCAGAAGAAACTCAGAAGGATAGAGAACCAGCTTCTGCTTTTCAGTCTCTGTTCCTCTTCCTCCTCCTCCTCCTCTTCCTCCTCCTCCTCCTCCTTCTCCTCCTCCTCCTCCTCCTCCTCCTGCGTGTCATGCTCAAGGTGAACACTAAGAGTTACTGTCTAAAATGTGTCACATTTTCTTAGAGTTTAGTTCATCCAATAATACGTGTAGGTTATTTTAATCAATTTTTATGGATTATCAAAAATCAACTAAGGCTCTGAGAGATGAAGTAACAGTGGCAATGACAAATCAGTGTCATACTACCTAGCTCTCTGTAAAGCTTGTGTGTGTGTGTGTGTGTGTGTGTGTGTGTGTGTGTGCTGGTACTGGGGCTTGAACTCAGGGCTGTCCCTGAGATTCTTTTTCTCGAGGCTACTGCTTTACCACTGGAGGCACAGCACCACAGCGCCAGCTCTGTTGTTGCTGTTTTTGTTTTTGGAGTAATTTATTGGAGATAAAAATCTCACGGACTTTCCTGCCTAGGATGGCTTTGAACCACAATCCTCAGATCTCAGCCTCCTGAGTAGCTAGGATTACAGGTATGAGCCACCAGCACCCAGCTCTGAAAGGCTTTTTTAACTCAACTTTTCATATGATGAGTTCAGGATAGAACAAGAAATAGGTGAATATATGTAACGATCTGTTAAAATACACAGTTAGACATCATCTAAGGATGTTTGGGTCTACGGTGAACCATATCTGTATTGAGGCGATAGCATTCTAGCACTTGATGGCGTGGTAGCCATCTTTGTTCACATAGGCACATCTGGGCTATTTGCACAAGGGTGAAATTGCTTACAGATGTGATTCTCAGAATGTATTTATTGTTAGCTGATGTCTGGCTGTGTATACATTAGCATTAAAGCTGAACCATTATTATTGTATTTGCTACATGGAATTATTGTGGGTTTTTTTTTAACAAAGATCTGTTCTGAAAAAGTGGTGTTTTGTAGTGCTATTCTTATCACCGTTCTATAGCTAAGAAGAACAGAGATATAGGCCCTCCTGCCTCTGTTGCTCAACAGACTCTCCCTGAGACAAACAGGAAAGCAATTCTGGACTTAAGCCCCATGACTGACAACAAACAAACAAAAACAAACAAAATAAGAAAATAATAATATTCTTGTCAATGCCATCTCCTTAGTTCCTCTTCAAGAACTTCCCAGCCTTAGTGATCATTTGAGTCCCTGTATTGTTCTCTTGTGCCTCCTCCAGTAGAACCATGTACCCCAGGCTGGAGCTAAACACAGTCACCCTTCAGTACCCAGCACCTGGAATATGGCAGGTGCTCAGTACAGGCTTGTAGACTCTGCTTCATGAGTCAGGGTGTCCTCAGGTCAGAAGGCAGTGCATCAGGATGGGCCGGCTGGTGCCCTGGTGGCAGGTGTTAGTGCCCGAGTTATGGACAAGTCTCAGGTGAGGGAGAGATGATCGATGAGCAGTGGAAATAGGAAGGTAAGGTCACATGAAGGCAGGGATGGATAGGGACCGTCCCTTGGAGCCTCTGGGGGCAACCTCTGTAAAGACAAGAAGGGTCTCTCAGGAGACCTGAAGTCTGAATGGCTACAAGCGCATGCTCTTTGCCAAGCCATTCTGGACGTGATTGGAAACAGACACCATCTCCAGGGCTGATGACTGCAGTTCATTGTGCAAGGCAAATACTGAGCTCAGGAAGAAAGGGGAGCTTGCAGGGAAGGTTAGACGATGAAGTGGGAAGCCAGGCCCCTTGCCAAGGGGGAACAGGGTGGTGCTGAGTTGTCGAGACCTCGGTTCTCCACAGGTGGGAGCAAGGAGGTCTATTATCTCTCCTGTTCCTCAGTTTCTTCCTGTGTAAAGCGGGTGTCCTACCCCCTCTTACCTCCCAGCGCCTCCATGCGGATAAGGAGGTCCATGAAGTGTCATAATCAAAGAGCGCTGGTCAGATGCTCCCCAGAAACAAACACACACCCTGGCATCAGTTCCTCAGCCACCGGTGGTAAGGCTAGGTAGCAGTTGGAAAATTAAAGAGCCCAGGATTCGTTATCATGGAAATTTGGGGAAGGAGGCAAATGTCATTTGGATAGATCCTGCCTGGGCCTTGGATGAGAGGATCTAATCTCTCTTCTTTTCCTTTCACTCCTATAACTAAATTTGGGACATCTTAGAGGTCCTTCCTTCTTGGCTACCTATCCTCTCTTTACCTCAGTAGTTTCCTTGTTTGCAGTGTGGCCACAGACAAGAGTCCTCAAATAAGTAGTGTTTAGAGCAGCACCCAGGGCTAGTTTGTATTGTTAACACAGGCAGTTAAAGAGCTTAAGTGTCTCTATCTATCGAAATGAGGCCCTGAGGTGTCTTTATGGTTTAAGTTCTTGACTGGTTTTGAGGGAAACAATTGATCCATGAATGACATTCCCTTGACTGGCCACTAGATGGCATACATGTTCTTTCCTGATGCACATTGGGTTGTACTTCCTGCACAGTTCCTCATTTGCTTCTGGAGACACTGTCTTAGATTGAAGGAGGCAAAACTTTCCAAAACATTTGCCGTCCTTCCTACAGTGACAGAGCAGAGATAGGCTGAGAGAAGACAGCAGGCAGATGCACCTGGATGGTAACCAGGCCTGGAGCTGGTGGCAAGCTCAGCATTGTTCCTGAGAGCCTCTTTTCAAGGGAGGCCGAAGCTGCCCTGGGCTCGCTACAAATTCCTTCATCATATCTATGTTTGCTCTATGCTGTCTACATTTTCTTATTTCACATTCATTTAGACCTTTTGATTTTCAGAGACTAGATTTCTTAACTGTACAATAGAGGGTGTAAGCCTCTCCTTTTCTCTTTTCTTTTCCTTCCTTCCTTCCTTTCTTTTTTCTTTCCTTTTTTCTTTCTTCTTATGACAATACTGGAGCTCAAACTCAGGGCCTAAGCACTGTCCTTTAGCTTTTCCTCTCAAGGCTGGTGCTCTATCACTTTTACTTCTGGCTTTTTGCTGGTTAATTGGAGATAAGAGTTTTACAAATTTTCCTATTCAGGCTCATCGAAACTATGATCCTCAGCTCTTAACCTCTTGAGTTGCTAGCATTACAGGCATGAGCCACAGGTCCCCAGCTCCTCCTTATTTTGGAGATAGATAGCAGCAGCAGTAGAACAGAATAGACATCACTGTTGGTAATCCTTACATGGTAATATAACTAGAGTTACCCCTTTCATTATTTCTTCCCTCCATCTCTCCCTTCTTTTCTCCTTTCTACCTTCCCTCCCTCCTCATCTCCTTGATTCTCTTTCTTCCTTCCCTATGAACCTACCCAGCACTCATGGCTGCTGCCTAGGGAGTTTACAGTTCTAACTTCCTTAGTCTCTCTTCATTTCTGGGACATCATACTCAAAAGCATCATCTTTCCTTTTGGACAGTTTTCCCCATTCTTCTCCCTGGGCTCCTTTGCTGTACAGGACCCTCTCATCATAGACTATAGGCCTCGGGTATCATCCGTTTCCTGACTGTGCATCATCAAAAGCAAGTCCAGAAATGTGTTAGGTATCATAGGTATTGGCCAAACCCAAACTCCCTGACTCCATTCACTCCACTTAACACGGCTCTGTACCTGGCTTTGGGACTAGGATATGTGCGTATCTGGCAGTATCACAGCAAAACACCTTTCTATAATTTCACATCTGCTAATTACAAAGAAAGGCCCTGTGTAGGACCTATTTGTTTTTGAGACCTGCCTGTGTATTAACTTAAACTGACAATGCACTAAATAAACGGTGGTCTGAGCTGGGCACCAGCGGCTCACGCCTGCATCCTAGCTACTCGGGAGACTGAGATCTGAGGATTGTGGTTCAAAGCCAGCTGGAGCAGGAAAGTCTGCGAGACTCTTATCTCCAATGAACTACCAGAAAACCAGGAGTGGAGCTGTGGCTCAAAGTGGCGGAGCTCTAGCCCAGAGCAAAAGAGCTCAAGGACAGTGGCCAGGTCCTGAGTACATTCCCTAGGGGGAAATAAAAAGGATTGTCTGGGAAAGATATAAGTGGGTAGGTCCACCTGTCTATTGGTGGGACCAATAGGGCTTGTGGTGCAAAGACGAAAGGGACCTCAAAGTCAGACTTCAGGGGCCAGCCAGTTCAAGGCTTTGTTTCGAATCTCTTGAGTGGTGGTGGTGGGGATCGCTTTGGTTGTCTGTGAGCTTTTGCAAGAAGACACAGAGGTAGGGAGGTGGGCAGCTATGGCTTCTCCCCGTCATCTATATTCAAGGTCTACAGGTCATATTTTGCTGCTGAAGAAAGTCATTGAAGACTTCTACTGTGGAGGGGAGATGAATGAAATCATTCAGAAAAATGGCCAGAAAAGAGACTATGTTTGGAAAATCGGTTGTTTCCAAAGACCACGGAATAGGAGTGAAAGGGTGATGTGGGGTGACCCTCGCTGTCCACTTGGCTAATTTGGGCTCCGGCTTGTCTTCACCATGGTCTTGTGAGGTGTTCTGCCACATCGCAGTCACACTCAGGATCGGTGTCTTGTGTGTTTCAGTGCCCTGGTTTCCAAGGACCATTCAAGACCTCGACAGATTCGCCAATCAGATCCTCAGCTATGGAGCTGAACTGGACGCAGACCACCCTGTGAGTGTGTAGCCATTACAATGAGGTTCTTTCCTCTGGTCTCCTATCTTCTCTCCTCCCCCTCCTCCTCCTCATTTCTTCTTCTATCATCTCCTCCTGCTTTCCCCTTCATCCTCTATCTCCTTCTTCAGCTTCTTCTCCCTTCTTCATCTTCTCTTTATTCTTCCCGTCCTTCCCCTTTATCTTCTTCTCCACCTTTTTCTTTTCTTCCTTTGTCTCCTCCTTTATCTTCTCTTTCTCCTCCTCCTTCTTTTCCTTTTCCTTCTCTTCCTCCTTCCGCCTTCTTCTTCTCCCCTCTCCCCCTTCTTTTGAGGGGAAAGGAATCAAGAGAAGGACCCCAGGGCTTTGCTGTTTGTGGGCAGGCTGGCTTTTTAAAAATATGGACAATTCATGCTTATTTTTAAATCAAACATCAAGTTTCTGACAGTAGTCTTGAAATGCAGAAAAGGCACAAGGAAGAAAGTGTAGGGTCCTCTCATTGCCCCTTTTTCCTGAACATGTTTCAGCTTGCTGGTATTTATTTTGTTAAATGGTTCGTTAGTCGTTTGAGGGAGTTACACCATTGGACTCCTCCCCAATTTGTTTGTGTGTACATGCATATAACCCTGCATGTGTTTTCATGTATGTTTGTATTGTAGATCTAACTTCTACATATGAGAGACAGCACGTGATGTTTGTCTCTGAGCCTGATGTATGGCACTTAACATAAGTTCTTATGGGTTGTGTATTCTATGTATGTATGTATGTATGATCTTTAAGTAGTTGTACAAAGTAGTTCCCATTTAAAAAGCAGTCTATGAATACAGTGCAACCACTTTCATCATTCTCATTCATCCCTCTCCTACCCACCCCTTCCTTAATTCTGTAGGATATGTGTTGAATTCTTTTTTTTTTATTGTGAAAATACCTTATAGAGGGGTTACAATTACATGGGCAAGATAATGAGTACATTTCTTATCAAGCATTGTTGTTTCCGCCTTTGTTTCCTCTTCCCATCCCTTCCCATCGCTTCCCATCTCCCAACCTCCCACCCCCATCCCCCGTAGCCCCACCTCCCCCTGGCCAAGGTTGTAAACTATATTGCCTAACTGACTAGGCAGGCCCTCCCCCACAAAAAAAATCTGTAGGAGGCTTCCAGTCTTCACCAAGGCCATAAGCCTGAGGTGAAGGCTCTGCCGATTCATCTTCTCAGGAACTTCTGATGGCTTCTTTGTCCTTGACTGCTGCTTGAAAGTGGTTCAAGCTATCCTAAACTATGGACAGAAAATTATATGTAAGCCTTCTGAAGTGTATTACTGATATACTGTGTCTTGTTGTGCAAGGTGGCTTATGTTTATAATCTCAATACTTGGGAGGTGGAAGCAAGAGGATTATTAGCTTGAGGCAGCCATACCTATGAAATTAACTCTCTAAAAACAACAAACAATACTCCCCACCCCCAAAAAATCCCCAAACCCCAATCAAATATAATGCTGGAGGATTTTGACTCCTTTTCCTGTCTTCCTGCATGTAATTCAGCTAACTCCAGTGGATTCTGGGAAGGGCAAAGGCCCCCATGATGCAGCTTGGATGTGTGCTCTGACAGGTCTTTCTACCTGATCCTATAAGCAAAGCATCTCCAGATATCTGTTTTTCTCAAGAAGACTGTCTGTCTGCCCTTGACCCCATCTCTGGGGTCTGCTCATCCAAATCTCTCTTCCGTAACCAACATCCATCTTCTTGCCTTGACCCTCTGTTCTTCCCCTTGGCCCTATTCCTTGCTCATTTGGGTCAGTGGGAAAAGAAGCCAGTCCAGAGGGAAGGACATTTCCTTCTCTTTGTTCTCCTGCTCTCCTGGAGGGAAACAGGCTGGCCTTCCAACTCTGGAATTCATTTCTCTTTGCCAACCCTGGCCACATCTTTGGCTCTTTTGCCTCTCAGTGTCATGAATTTTATCATAAAAATACAACTTATCAGGTACACAGTCCCCTGGAGAAGAGGCGCCAGGCTCTCTCTGTTCCTTGGGTTTCTCATCAGATCCTGGCAGCCGGGGCCAAGCACAGAGCAAACCCTCTAGAGTGCTTCTCTGCAGCTCTCCAGGCCCCGAAGGCCTGGCCTCACCGTGGGAACTGCAAGCAGACACCAGCCCCGGATCGAAGGGGCTGTTCTTCTCCACGGGACCCTCTGTTCTGCTCTGTCTCCTTGCAGTCAGAATGATCCTTCCTCCCCTGACCCTCTGCCCTGGGTGGAATGCACTGATGTTCGACATCGGTTTACTGCCATGTTGAGAAATGAAGAAAAGGAAGGATTGTTGCCGAAAGAAGAAGGCAAAGGCTCTATAGTCACCGGGGTTTAAACTAAGTGGGAAAATAAAATGTCCCTCCTGCTTTTCTCCTTTTGTTCCCAGTCTCTTCTCTTTGCCTCCTTCCCTTCTTTATTTCTTCCTCCATTAATGCTTATTAGGCTAATAATAGTAATAGCCACCATTTCTTGAGCACAGGCTGTGTGCCAGGCACTATGTTAAACACTTGGCACACACTTTGAATTTCAATGTGCATAAGCAGCCTAAGAAGGTGCTGTTTTTGGTGTTCCAGGGAGAAATCAATGGTCCAAACAGGTAAAGCGAGAAGAGTTAGGATGATAGATAAGGCATGATCCTTTCTATCCAGAGCCCTCCAGATACTGGAGCACAAGAAGAAGGAGTGTCAAATTATGTCAGAATGATGCCATAAGGACCTGGGACAAACTTGGCAGGCAGAATTTCCATGGTAGTGTTTAGTTATCAGTCCCCCAAACTGGCCAGGTGATGCACTTTACCTGCAGTCATCTTCCTTATCATACCGTCAATCCTTTCTCCACTGGAACACCTTTACTCATCTTCTTAGGCCATCTCTTGTATCTCACCTTCCCATGGACATCTTCTATCTTGTCCCTAGGTTTAAGCCTTTACACTGTTACTGTAGGAAGTCACACTGTATGTCTTAGGGATTATAACTATCTGTATCTCTTGTACTTTGAGGACAGAGCCTCTGATCAAAATGATCAGAGGAGTTTCATAAGAAGACATACACATATACATGAAAGAGCTTATGCAGACTTCTCAAACTGTATTCTATGGGAAAAAAATCACAGGAGCAAAGAGAGCTATGCTATTTCTGTAACCCCCCCAACACTACGTCAATGAGAAAATGAAACCCATTCAACTTAATGTTTCCTCATATCCCAAAGAACCCTCCTTCTGTGAAGTACTTGGTAATAATGTCTTGAGTTGTAGTGGTTCATAGAACACAGATTAGGTAATAGTTTCATAATAACTAAAAAGAAACAGCATTAAGTTTAAGGAGTCAGAGAGCAATAGTTATAAGTTAGAAGCCATAGTAGTCTGGAAACCTCAGGAAAAACTTCTGGAAGGAAGGAGGCATCTAAATAGAAAGCTCTAGCCACTGGGGTAGACCAGTTATCCAACAATCATAAGACTTCTATAATTTAATTTGCTTGTAGTGGAGCTTGGCAAGGAAACAACTCCATGAGTTTCTTCAGAGATAAAAGTCTCATCTCCTCATGACTACACCTTCTTCCAACTCTGTAGTGTCCTGTATGTTCTGGGAACACCTGGAATAAAGGGGAGAATTGCTCCTGGGAGGTGATCATGGGCTTTTTCTGGAGAAGATTCACCTTCTTCTACTTACCAGGTAGAATTATCATATGGTCACTACCGGCTGCAAAGGGGACTTGGGGAGTACCTCTTCAGTCTAGAGAAATCCTCAGTAGGCTTTTCCATCTTGTCACTCTCTCTCCAGAACCTCCTCCACAAAAGTACCAATCCTCAGAATGATAAAACTGAGATTAAGCCGAGGGACTGCAAACAGATTCTGGTGAAGTTATAATTTTGTGTCGTGTAGAACTCTCCTTACTTTTCCGTACGCATGTCCTCCCTCCCTGCCTCTTCTCACCATTTCTTCATGGACAATATATTTTCCTGTCAAAACATACTTGGTTACACGCAGTGCAACCAAAATTACTGCTATTAGCTTAATTGAGACAGAGTGATTATAAATAAATTACATGCAGTGCTACTGAAATTGCTGCTATTAGTCTAAATTGAGACAGGGTGATCAGTCATTGCCAACTGCAGCTTAATTCAGAATACATTTCATGTGGATGATCATAGAAACCCCATGGTCACCTGGCAACCCAAATGGCCAACTCCCTGAGAGTCTGGGCTTTAAAGACACAAGTCTCTCTGAACACCAGTAGCTGAGAGAGCTGAAGTTCCTCCAATCTGGCTGGTAGGAGCTTATTGAAAGCTGACAATGAAATTCTTAGAAACGTGCAGCTGGAAAGGGCCATAGTATGTTTATTATATGTGTGTTCACATATTCCAACTTTGGAATCTTCCATCATGTCCCCCAAATGATTTGAGATGGATTTTAATCTTATTTTGCATTTGGCCCCTCAAGTAATAAAAGAAATCCATATGCATGATACGCCTCAGCACCCCATAAGCAGAAAAAGCCAGAAGTGGCGCAGTGGCTCAAGTGGTAGAGCACTAGCCTTGAGCTGAAGAGCTGAGGGACAGCGCCCAGGCCCAGAGTTCAGGCCCCACAACTGACAAAAAAATAAAAGAAAAAAAAAACCCTAAAAGAATAAATTGTATAGAAGAATGAAACAAGTACAGTTACCCATTTCCACTACCTATCAGTAACATTTGTTAGAGTTTGGTGTATTTCTTCCATCATTTCATTTCTATATTCATCTATAAATAGGCTAGGTTGATGCCTAGCAGCTATGTAGCTTTTATATTGTTTTGTTTTCACAGCTGGAAGAAACTTGAATCACCTAGACACATTAAGCAAGGCACATTAAAGATGGAGAATAAAGTCATTTTTACAGTAGCATGAAGTAGATAGAGAAAGGAAGAGTGCCATTGGCTAAAGGAATTTTTCACTCATATCCTTGGCTTCCTGCTTCAGCTCTTAAATCTCAACTTGCTAACCTGGGTATGATCAGAAAACTTTAATAAAAGTTGTTTCTGTAGTTAAGAGCCCTTCAGCAAATGGCCCAATGGGCTCCTAGATCAAAAGATAGAAATAACCTGGCACTGGTGGCTCACATCTGTAATCCTAGTTACTCAGGAGGCTGAGATATGAGGATCATGGGTGGAAATCAACCTGGGTAGGAAAGTCTGTGAGACTCTTATCTCTAATTAACAACCAGAGAACCAGAAGTGGTGCTATGGCTCAAAGTGGTGGAGTGCTAGCCTTGAGCAAAAAAGGTCAAGGGCAGTTCAAGCCCCACAATTTACAAAAAAAAAATCCAAATCTAGAAATAGAGATTTTCCAAGATGCCTAGGTGCAAAATCACTTATCTTATAATTAGGGGGCAGATAAAGTCATTCCCTGATGTCTGCTAAGAATAACAGATAAAGATGATAAATATTAAGCTTACATTTAAATTCACAGTTTGAGTCCTAACTATGAAAAGGTGGATAAATAAGTGTTGTTCATTTAGTTGGGTTGACAGTTCACTAAGGACTAAGGAGGTATGCGATGCTGCTTAGAAATCAAATCACAGAACTCAGTTTGATTTTTTTTTAACTGCATCATCTGAAATCTACTTGTCTTCACCCAGCATGAGGTGAACTGGATAGTAGTTCCAAATCCTTAAGTTTTGAAGGCTGGTGTGGTAGCACATGCCTGAGATCCAGGCATTCAGGAGGTGGAGGCAGGAAGATGACAAGTTCAAGTTCAAGGTTAGTTTGGATTACAAAACCAAACCAACCCATTCCCGCCCCTCCCACCAATAAAACTCCTTTAAACATTATGTTCCATGATATATGTCTTGGTTTTTGACTCATGGTCTGAAGGATGCTAAGGCAGAAACTTTGAACTGAAGTGCTAGGTGGATGGATGGACTTGTTGGGATGGGCTTAGAAGAAAGCAGGCAGAGTGCTGTGGTGATATACCCGTCTTCTGTCTCACCCCAAATCAGTTTACCATGAGCTCTTTTGGGCCAATAGCCTTTACATCAATTGCATGTGCCCTACCTACTCTGTCCCAAACACTCAAAGATGCGCTTGACCTCTTTTTACTTGGAAATGTACTGCTTGAATTATTAGTGAGAGACCGCCTGCCAGTCAGACTCAGAGGAGAAACAATGATCATCCTTTTATGTCCTGGGATACATTTCTCAGTTGGTTGAGCTCATGCCATCTTGTAAAGGTTGACAGTTACTAAAGTGTAGTAAAAAAAAAAAATAGAGAACTGGGTGATCCAACTTCTGGCTTCTCTGTCACTTTGACCCTGTTTCCCTGAGCCACTGCTTATTCTAGAAAAAAAAAAAGAAGGGAGTTATACTGGTCTATCTGACTAGTCTGTTGTGTGACTTACAAATAAAATCGTTTTCTAGCACATACAGACTGGGACATTACAGGTATCTGGTGGCCGTGTGGCTTAGGCAGGGCATCACCAAACCAATAAAGGTCATCCTTGGCTATTACATAGTGAGTTTGTTTTTGTTTTCTTGCCAGTCCTGGCAAGAACTCAGGGCCTGGGCTCTGTCCCTGAGCTGCTTTTGCTCAAGACTAGCACTCTACTACTTGAGCCACCACACCACTTCCAGCTTTTTCTGTGTATGTGGTACTGAGGAATCGAACCCAGGGCTTCATGCATGCTAGGCAAGCACTCTACCACAAAGTAACATTCCCAACCCCATAGTGAGTTTGGAGTCCACTTTGTTCTACCTTTATCTGGTCTGACCCAGAAACATAGCAGGCATCTAAATAACAAGACAAAACAAAAATCATCATGGCAGCAGGCATGAACTCATGAGTATATGAGGTGGCAATGCTAGACACATGCTATTGGCCAGGGATTAAGTGGAGATTGTTAAGTCTCCATCGTAGACACCTGACCTACTAACTGTGTCCAATTCAGGAGGTTTGGAACACATGCCACAGCAAAGATTTGTTTAAGACCAGAACATACCTGTAAGTAGTGGCATCCATTTGACTGACTTGAAGGTGTTGCTAACAGTGTATTTCAATGCTTGATGACAGCGCATCCCGAGTTTAACTGAAACTTTATATCATTGGGGTCAGCGGGGTGGTGGGGTAGGACATGCACACTGTCACTGCTTGAGGGCTCCTAGCCTCTGTCCCAAAGCCTTGAGTTACCGAGTGCCTCCTCTCTCCTAGGGGTTTAAAGATCCGGTGTACCGCGCGAGAAGGAAGCAGTTTGCTGACATTGCCTATACTTACCGCCAGTAAGTTTCACCTTCTGAAAAAAGTAAATGAAAAGAAAGGCAAGCATACCCCTAGCTTCTATCTATCTTGCTTTAAGTGGGAAAATGACACAATATCTGTGTGTGTGTGTGTGTGTGTGTGTGTGTGTGTTTAAGAGAGTTTAAGTCCTCCCTTTAATAACACATTAAAAAAAACTGTCATTACACAAAACATAATTACCCACTACGCTGGGGCTCAGCTCTCTCTTGAGCTTTGTTGTTGCCTAATAATCCACTGTCTGACATAATTACCAAAAGCTCCCATCCTGAATGAAACAGCCTCTGGTCCTTGCCACATTAGACCAGAAATAAGGAAGAAAAGAGGATCGTTTACATTCAAGACAGAGCTGTCTGCTTTACTGCAATAACGAATCACTGGAGGTTTCAGGCCAGACAAGTTTCAATAGGGTCTAAGGTGGTTTTGTTTGGTTTTGTTTTTGGATGGGGGGGTGCAGTTGTTCAGATTTCTAGACTCTTCTTTTTCTCTTAGTCAAAAGAAAATGCAAACATGAAATACATTTTTTTTTTTTTTTTTGCGGGGAAACAGAATGGTGTTTCTCAAGAAGAACATCAGTTGCCTACAGGAAATTTGCTGTTTTGGAGAACAGCACTGTTCCTGGGTTAAGGAAATAAGGAAAGAGAAGAAATGCAAAAAGTGTTGAAACAGAGCCAAGAGCACTCAGAGCGTGATAGAAAACCTGAGCAAGGCAGAGGGGCTGCTGGGGTCATGTATACCGAAAACAGTCACCTGCAAGAGGGAGAGGACCACCCCACCCCATGCATCGAAACTGCAAGAAAAGTGTTTCTCTGGATGACTCCTGGTGGTGGAAGGATCCAGGACTGTAAATGTCTATCCAATCAAGATCCATGTGGGTTTGGGTTTCACCTAAAACCCTAGAACATGGCAACTTCTCTCTGACCTCATCTTTAAGCATTATATCAGAGACAGGCAAGAGAGTCAGTAAGAACATCTCATTTGCCATTGCCGTGTCTCTGGAGCTTTGCCAAATGCTGTGTGTATGTTATTTGTTTAGTCTTAATAGTGACTCCTCATTTTACCCTTCAATAGGGAAAGGAAACCCGCCCAAGTCATATAAGGATAGGCATTGTAAGCCGGCTTTAAATTTTATCTTTGAAGTTAACCACTGACATGTTTATGTGGTAACTTGGGATCCAAGTAGGCTCAGGACTCAGTTTCTCATTCTTTCTCTAACTGGATGTAATATCCTTTACATTGAAACTTCTGTATTCAGCCATTGGCCTTATCTGTCTTGGAGATGGACCCCAGAACTTTGCCTGGAGCTGACATTCCAATTCAATGAGAGATTCTGTGTCTTTCCCACGGAGTCTCTGACTGGGATGGACACAGGCCTATTTCTCAGCCAATCACAACGAGCAGGGAAATGTGGCCCTTTCATTGGTGATTGGCCAGCCCTGGTCACATGCCCTTTCCTAAACTAGGGATGGAGTCTCCTTTGACCCAGTCTTAAGAGACTGAGGAGGGAGGTACATGCTTTACTTGACAAATGGAGGAACAAATATTGGGTCCTTGGAACAACAAATGTCAACCTAAGAGATCTTGGTGTTCAGAATGTTAAACTATTTCTTGTCACAGACATATCAATATCTTTCTTTGCAAATGAAGACTGGGGACAATGTTAACGATCTGTTATGCAATGCTTATCAGTCCCAAAGTTAGGTACTTTATACTTAGTACTCCATTTAATCTCAAATAGTGACTCATTACTAGTCCATGTATCATCTGGGAGAGGTTTACTAAATTGCTTGAGACCACACAGCTACAAATAGGAGGACCAAATGTTGGCCAGTCTCTGTCCATTTCCAGAGACTTCTCTTCCATGAACACTTAATCCTAAAATAATGGTGGATTTTTAGGCAGGGCTCACATGGCGTTATTTGACAATTTCTACTGGCCACTACAAGAGCACCACTTTCAAGCATGTCTTACTTTTAATTCTTAGACAAAAACCTGTTTTTCACTCTGAATCCTTGCCCACCTTTCTGTAAAAAAAAAAAAAAAAATCTGTGACTTTGCTTTAATATCCTTGGATGAGCTACAACTTTGAAGGAACAGGAGGAACCTAGTTTGGAATCTGACCCATCATTCTGAGGTAAACAGACTCACTGTGTCCCAGACTCTGTGCTCCTGGTGAGAACAGGCCTTCAGCCCATGGAAGAGGCCCCGGTCTTTGAGGTTGGGTTTTATTTGGTGTTCACTTGTTTTCACTGTTCAGAGCACAGCTCAAGACCTTTCAAAGTAACAAGACTGTAAGTTATAGTTTCCATCAGTCACCTGGAAGGCATATTAGAATCCAGATGTCCAGGCCTTCCTCTCCCCTTCCAAAATACATTTCAAGATACATGGGGACAGAGTCCTATGTGTGTTCTTAGGCATGCCTGGTGTAGGTAAGTGCATGTTAAACTTTAATACATATACTTCTTCATCCCATCTCAATATTTATTTATGTATTTTTACCTTTGATCTGCAATTTTTAATACACAGGTAAACATATACTTATGGTGTATAATGTGCTCTCTCCCTCTATACACACACATGTAACACACATAGATGTATACATATACAAACATGCATATTGCACAATATAATTTTTGCTGAATTTAGAAGCCCTTGTTAGAAAGGGGATGTCCAATCCCTCAGTCTTTTTTCCTGTTTTTCTTTTTTTGTTTGTTTATATTGTTTGTGGGGTTTGAACTCAGGGCCTGGGCACTGTCCCTGAGCTTTTGTGCTCAAGGCTAGTGCTCTACCCCATTGAGACACATTGCTACTTCTGGTTTTCTGGTGGTAAATTCGAGATAGAAGTCTCACAGACTTTCCTGCCCGGGCTGGCTTTGAACTGCGATCCTCAGATCTCAGCTTCCTGAGTAGCTAGGATTATAGGCATGTGCTATCAGAGCTTGGCACCTTCATTCTTCCTAATTCCCCTATCTGCTACTTTACACCATGTGCCACTTGCCTATAGGACACAGCTGAAGATTAGCACGTTTCCTCCCTGAGCAAATGATTGGAGTATCAGAAACAAAACAAAATAGAATGACCATGTGAGGTCCCAGACTGGAGCAAACCCTTAGTGAAGCTGTACATTTGAATCACCAAATGTACAAATAACCCAATGGGAGCCAAACCATACGTTTCCTGTATGAAACGTAGAGCTCTCCTCTTTCAAATCTGTGTGAAGTCTGTTCTAGTCCACCCACCTCGCTGCACTGTGTATGTGGTTTTGCCTCCCTGGACACCTTTTCCATCCTGTGTTCCAGTGGACAGCCCATCCCCCGGGTGGAATACACAGAGGAAGAGAAGAAGACTTGGGGGACGGTGTTCAGGACCCTGAAGTCCTTGTATAAGACCCACGCTTGCTACGAACACAATCACATTTTTCCACTTCTGGAAAAGTACTGTGGCTTCCGTGAAGATAACATTCCCCAGCTGGAAGATGTTTCTCAATTCCTGCAAAGTAAGTCCACATCTGGGTCAGGGCCCTTGCAGGGCGTGGGGAGAGCTGTGGGAGAGCAGAGGGAAGGAGAGGAAAAGTCCAGAAGGCGAGCGTCAGTCAGTGTTTGTGGTAACCAGGCTGAGTAGTCTCCTAGGAAGATTGGACTGCACGGTACCTCCCCTCTCTCCTCCACTGTCAGTCTACATTAACCCCAGCAAGCGCATTAGTCATTGGCCCATCTACCTGTGCCTAAAGGGTTTTATCATTTTTGTTTCTTTTGGTGTTGGTCCTGGGGCTTAGACTCAGGACCTGGGTGTTGTCCCTGAGTTCTTTTGCTCAAGGCTAACACTCTATCACGTGAACTCCAGCTCCACTTCAGCTTTTTTTTGGAGGGGAGGTGGTTAATCGGAGATAAGATTCTCACAGACTCCTTTCCTTGGGTTGGCCTCAAACTGTAGTCCTCAGATCTCAGCCTCCTGAGTAGCTAGAATAATAGATGTGAGCCTCCTGGATTGAAGAGTATTATCTATTCTACTCAAAGCCGAATGTAGCCAGGTGAAGGTTCTCCCCACAGCTCCTGCAGATGGCTGCATAAATGCACTCTTCATGGGGCAGTGCCAGGAGCCCCAATCTCATGACTTTATGCATCTGGTAGGATTCTGACTTTGACTATCACTGATGAGGCAAACTTCTTTCAGAGTTGCCATCCGTCAAATGGAGAGTGTCCCTTTGAGTCCTTTGGTTTCTGTGAGGGAAAATGTTGCATGTGAGATCACTGAGCAGCTGATGTGCTTCTGACTTTGACTATCACTGATGAGGCAAACTTCTTTCAGAGTTGCCATCCGTCAAATGGAGAGTGTCCCTTTGAGCCCTTTGGTTTCTGTGAGGGAAAATGTTGCATGTGAGATCACTGAGCAGCTGATGTGCTTTCTAGTCAGTGCTCAGTGAACTAGGGCTGAATTTGCAACCTGAGGAGCTCAGTGCAAAAATACATTATTTAAAAAATACATTATTTAGGTGGTATGCTTTGCTATATTACTTATAGGAGAGGTAAGTGTTTTCCTTTCTGTCAAGAGGGTGTTAGTTCAGCCAAAGCAAAACCAAGCCTTCAATGAACATATATTAAACATCTATGATGTGCCAGGTATAGCAAAGAAAAAGTAGAAAGACAGTCCATATTTTTACAGAAATGGAGAATTTTCTATGCACCAGAGCTTTGCAGAGATGGATTTTATGACTAGGAGCCTGAAAACCAAATGGCAAGATGGGGAGATATAGCTAAGATGACCTTTGGGCTTCCTCTCCTTTAGTGAATCCTTATTTGTAAGTTAAATTAAGGAGCCAGAGTTCGAGCAGAGTAAATTCTGTCTGATGATGCAGAGAACATGAGGGAAGAGAAAGAAGGCATCCTACAGACATTGTTGTAATCATCTATGGTGCTATACCAATAATAACAATCATAAAATAGCTGGGTGCTGGTGGCTTACCCAGTAATCCTAGATACCAAGGAGGCTGAGACCTGAGGATCTTGGTTCAAAGTCAGTTGAGGCAGAAAAGCCTGTGAGATTCTTACTCCAATTAGTCACTAGAAAATGAGAAATGGAGCTGTGGCTCAAAGTGGTAGAATGCTAGCCTTAAGCAAAAAGCTCAGGGACAGTGACCAAGCCCTGAGTTCAAGCCCCAGGATCATCATCATCAACAACAACAAAGAATAATAAAATAGTAATTCTAGAAGCTGTGGAATTATATAATTGTTGAGACAAAAACCAAACTGCCTGGATTGTGATGCTGGGATTTGCCTTTACCTCTGTGTGTGTCTCAGCTTTCCCATCTATGTGGTGCAGAGAATAAGAACAGAGTTCTTGCCGGGATTAGGTAGTGCATGCGATGTGTTTAAAACAATACCTGACATATGGCATGCAATGTACATTATTTTCACTACCACTGTCATTCTTCTCTTTCCAAGTTTGGAATCAATGGAGAGACAGAGGAACCAAAGAGATGGTGATCAAAATTTTAGCTTGAAGGAAAAGCTACGTAGAGAATATGGTGTAGACACAGGGTCAAAATGGATTACTCAGTGTCTTCACCCTTGATTCGGGAAACGTACCTGCCAATTCAGTGTGTAGTCCCATTACACAAGCCAAGTGTACCAGAATGGGAAGATTCAAGAAAAAATGAAACTGAGAATATCTTTTCCTCCTCCCCAATTCTCCTGTCAAACAGGCCACACTGTTCCTTATGGGTTAGACGGTATGTGGTAAATGGAGAAGCTCTTTCCACACTCTTCCTTCTAGGAAGTGCAGTGAAATTCCCTCCCCTACCCTGAGAACATGAGAAGTAGCAAATAAGCATTGATACAAAGCAACAAGGAGGAAATGTACTGGGTATTTTTAATGAACTAAGTTCTGAGCTAAGTACTTTAAAGTCACTTCTCCTCGGATATTTAGAATATTTCTAAGCAAGCTCTATCTACACTTTGCAGATGAGAGAAATGAGGCTCAGGACTATGAATTTACTTGATCCAGATCAATCAACTAGAAGGCCAGGGGCAGAGATCTGAATCCAAGTCAGTTTAGTATCAAAGCCCCTACTCCTAGGCCTTTGTTTGTACTTCTTCTCTACCTAAACGTCCTTAGGCCCCTCTGGCTGTGACATGATAGGCTTTGAGTTTGTATTCTTCATTTTCCAGCTTGTACTGGTTTCCGCCTTCGACCTGTGGCTGGCCTTCTGTCCTCGCGAGATTTCTTAGGTGGCCTGGCCTTCCGAGTCTTCCACTGCACACAATACATCAGACATGGCTCCAAACCCATGTACACGCCTGAACCGTGAGTATTGTCCTCTGGGTACTAGTTGCCAATCATAGAGGGTGCCATTGCTTCCTGCTTCAGGAACAAATGAGGTTGAGTTCAGTGCAGACGTGTCCACAGGATTCATTTCCTGGATTATTTGCTGGTAATATTAAGGGAAAAGCTTGTCTATTCTGGAGTTTTTTTTCTGTCCAATAGACCACATTTGGACACACAGATTCAGATGTTCTGAGGACCAAGGATTCAAATCTCCCTGAGAAGTAGGAACAAGAGATCCCATTCAAGTTCCAAAGTCAGAGATATCCAGTTCCAAATGGGACAGGAACAAGTGGTAGCCAAGAAATCTCAACACCTTATAAATACAGATCCAGATGATTCCAGTTGTTCTTTGCCTAGATTATGTCTTGGCTAGAGACACAAGAGGACTGGCCACTACCTTTACTACTTGAGTGTTTAGCTATTTCCTTAGTCCAAAATTTTAGGATGCTTCAAATCTTTTCTTTTTCCACATCATATTTATCACTACTAATCAGGAAAAAAACCTGTTCCTGATGGATTTGGCCCATTAAGTTTCAAGTAAATGTAGCTTTTCTTTCCCGACTACTGTTCCCCCTTAAACTAAGGGTCTGGGCATTGTCTCTTAGTTTTTGTTGTTTTATGCCCAATGATGATGTCTTACCAGTTGAACCATAGTTCTGCTTCTGGCTTTTTGGTGATTGATTCAAGCTAAAAGTCTCATGGGCTTTCCTTCCCAGACTGGCTTTGAACCTCAATCCTCAGATTTCAGACTTCTGATTATAGCTAGGGTCATAGACATGAGGCATTAGCATCTGGCACCATTCTATTTTTTAAGCTCCCATTGAGAATAACTGAACATACTATATTTCCATGGGTAAGTCAATAGCAAGAAGATTTGAGATGGGAGGTATTTGTGACCCACAACTGATTCAGGTGAGTGAGTGGATATGCAGTGGAGAACAATTCTGTGCTGCACCAACTGGACGTGTTCTGGGAGGCAGGGCATCTGGATCCAGTGTTCTGCTTGCCTTTTGCTTTTCTTTCTTACTCTTCCTTTATTTGTTTCATTTTGTACATTATCTCAGTCAGTCCCATGCTCTGCATATCACTTATTTACAAGGACATTTACAAGCCAAAATGAGTGTCTACCTTTGTTCTTGCTCATTCCTTGTATAGAAAGGGTGGATGTAGCCTCCTCTCCAAGCTCCATGCCTTTTGTCTTTCAGTGACATTTGCCATGAACTCTTGGGACATGTGCCCTTGTTTTCGGATCGCAGCTTTGCCCAATTTTCCCAGGTAAGGGATAGAATTTCAAAGCCTTAGTTATAGATGCTGGAATTGGATAACTCAAATAAGTCAAGCTCATGAAGAAGGCCCTCCTCTTATTCTCTATAAGAATAACAGCCACGTAAAACTCTATGATTCCACCTGGGATAAACAGCACTGAGAAATGTGCATGGGTCTGGGTAATGGGCTAACTAGTCACCCTTTCTAGGGGCAGAGCCTGGGAGCAGTGACTCACTTGTTCTCTGAGTCAAGTGTAGTTAAATTGAGGAATCACCCTTAGTCTACCAGGTATGCTTTCAGAGACTTTTCACTCATGAAAATGTCTCTGATCCTCATGTAGAATCACCTTCTTCCAAAGTCTTCTAGTTTTTTCCATTCCTTGCTTTTCTTTAGAGACTTACACTTACTATCTTGTCAGTCATTGGTGTAGATACTCAAATTAGGTAGGATGATATTTGCCAAGAGTACAGTGACAATGGTCTGACTTGTAGTTAACTAAATATGTCAATAAACAAAGAAAGAGCCAGATGTCTCATCACCATTGTCTAAGCAATACTAGACTCTTGGTTATCTTTTGCAGTTGCAAACAAGCTCTAAAAAGTGCTTGTGGATAAACTTAATTTTTTTTTCTAGCTCTCAGGCACTGAGAAACAGCCTCACATACAATTGGGTAATTGGAGTCATGGGAGATTTGATGATGGTGTGGATGCGCAGTAGGCTCCTGCCCTGTTGCAGTTAGGTTGTGTGGCTTTGGGCAAGTAGCCTGGCCACCCTGGGGCTCAGTTTACTCATATGTCAATCAGTAAGATGTATTTCCTACTAGTTTTCTTTCTAACAGTGAGAAACGAAGAACAAGTGAAACGATCCATGAGTAAAATGGTGGGCTAAGTATGAATTCAACTAGTGGCACTGTTGGTGAATCTCATGAACAATTTTCATCAGTTGAAAGGAATCAGTATTTCCATTGCTGAGTGAAGAGGCTGCCCAGTTAATATTTAAGACAAACAAAACAAACCTATAGCTAAACCTGCTGCTTTTCTTTAGGAGATGCAAGGTGTCTAAATAAAGAAAACACTTCCTTATGAGGTTTTAGAAGTTAAGAAGTTATGAGAGTGTTGGCTTCTTGAGTGGGAGTATTTAGGGAGCGGTTGAATTATATGGCAGTGTCACCAGTGAGGGTGTACTTACAGGTGTCAAGATGGTTTCCATGTTACAACGGTTTAAAATAAAGATTTGGTTCTATGCTTGGATTTTTTCTCATAGAATAGGAGGAACTTAAATTTTGCTATCTGAAGCTATTCTGATGGTAAAACTGGCAAAGGGGCAATAAAAAATTTTCATTTGGGGGAGTCACACAGAGGACTGGACAACTAAAGTCAACAGCCAGGAACTATGGAACCATGAATAGGGGACCCTGAGTGTGACTAGGGCCACCTTCTCAACGATGCTTATGTTGGGACCCTATTGCATATCAGTCTCTCCTCTTAATTCCCCCTGGATTCTCTAGAATTCCCAGGACCATTGTTTATTCCCCCCCAGAAAGCCTATCATCTCATATATTTGATATTCATATTATAGTCTGTCTCAACTCTCAGTCTATATCGACTCTGAGATAGTCTGTCTCCACTGTACAGCCCTCAGGCAATACACCATTTTGAACATTAAAAGAAAATCTAAAGCCACTACACAATAGCCCCTTCACAGCTTGAGCTTTCAGATTGGAGGCATCCTGGACACTTTTTTTCTTTACCAATGTCCTTGATTCCTACAGTCTGTTCTTGTACAGTAGACAGAGCCTCAGCTGATAAAAATGAAGTTATGTCCACTTCTGTGGTCAAAGTTCTATACATTTGTTATTTATTGTCTGTCTTTACTACAGAGTACAAGGTGCATATATTACCTGGCACATAGGAGGCATTCAATACAGTAAATAGTTTGGGGATGAATGAATGTAGTTGGAAAGATACACACAACACACGCATACACACACACACACACACACACACACATACATACACACACGATGAGGTAGAATAAATACTGTGAAAGAAAAAGAGATCACAGGAGGCATTCTGTAGTTGGTCTGGTGAGAAGTGATTTATGATGTTCTAAGAAGATGTTAATCAGTTCTTCTCTATGTTTTCCTATGGGATTTTCATGGTGCATAATTTCAGACTTACCCCGAGTTCAGGAATGTTTGAGTTTCATGGTTGAATAACTGCTAGCCTGGAGTTAAGAGATGGTTCTGTAGTTGCTAATATAGATCATGTAGGATCATGAAAAGATCACCTTCCTTGTCAGCCTCCACTCTTCAATTATGAGGTGTTCAAAGAAATGGAGGTAGAGATCTAGAATTCTGTGATGAGGGAAAACTTGTCAGGAACACGTAAAGCATAGATGGGCCCTGTTGAATGAATCCGGCTACCCATCGCCTTGCTATGGGTAAAAAGGGAGGGTTGGGCTGTGCCAGTGATGCTGTTTGTCTGTGTGCAGGAAATTGGCCTGGCTTCTCTAGGAGCACCTGATGAGTACATTGAGAAACTCGCTACGGTAAGTAAGTCTCTTCTGTCATGGAGAGACAGGAAAGAGGATGTGGGCTGATGGCCCTTGGTTCTTGTCTGGAAGTCAGGCCATTTGGCACCAAACACTCGGAATGTAGCAAGTTACATTTGTCCAAGTGAAACTTCTCACGTTGAGTTTTCCTTCATGGTTTGATTTCTAAGTCAGCAGCATGAAGATATCTTGCACATAGTTTTAAATAGAGAGTGTTCTCAGAAGCACCAACAGGCTATCGTAATAGCCCTGGAAATTCATTGGAATGGAGTGTATTAGGAAGTGGGCTGGATACATAACTTTCAGAGGGGAATATTTATGCCTCCAACCTCTGCACTGGAGCCAACGTTAGAATCTTTCCCTTCTCAGACAGGAAGTAGAAATGAGACTGGGCCTTTCATTCTTGCCAAACACTTTCTTCCCCATGTAACTCTGAGGACACTCATCTGTCAAAGCTAGGGCGGCAGCAAATCTGTACAGCAGGTGATTTCCTTCATCATGCTCCTCTCCAATTTCAGCACATCCTTCTCATCCATCCTTCAGCACATCTCTTCTAAGGAGGAAAGATATATATATATATATATATATATATATATATATATATATATATATATATATATAAATTATGGACCACAGGTGAATGCAAGTCTCTCATTAAGATGGTTCAGTTGATAAGTTTATGAATTCAAAAATTTTTAGACAGTGATTTTTTTATTGCACTTAGGTAGTTGTATAAAGGGGTTTCAGTTTAATGTGAATTCAATTCAGTTTGTGAAGACCATGCATCTTGACCAATGTCTTCCCTTTCATTATTTTCCCCATCTCACCCAATCCCCTAATCCCCAGATTCCATTTTCACATGTATCCATTGAACACTATGATTGCATTTGCTCGCCCTTCCTCTCTCCGTTCATCTGCCCCTTCTCTTCTTGATCTCATCTCCTCTTTCCCGCACTATATCCCCTGCCTTGCCGACACATGTTCCAGCTTCTTGGTATTCATTTTGTTCAAAGTTAGTTGTTCAAAGGAGTTACACCAGTTCATCAGAAAGGTTAAAAACTGCCAGATGTTGTTCTTCACTGGCCATCTGCTCTGAGACTCTGGACACATAGCTTTGGTTCCTTCATCTCTAAAAATGGATACTGTAGTTTATATCCTACCCATCTCAAAAGTATGTCATGTGAGTCTAAAGAATTAAATTTGTATCAACATTAGTTTTAAAATGCTAGTTGAATGAAAAGTTACAAGAAGCAGCTTTCAGTGAGGCTAGAAAGCTGGATAGAACCTCTTACTTACAAGGACATTAAGCTAGGTGCCAATGGCTCATACCTGTAATCCTAGCTACTCAGGAGGCTGAGATTTGAAGATCAAGGTTTGAAACCAGCCCTGATAGGAAAGTCCAAGAAACTTTAGCTTTAGTTAACCATCAAAGAAGCTGAAATTGGAGCTCTGTTTCAAGTGGTAGAGTTCTAGCCTTGAGCAAATAAAGCTTGGTGACAGCACTTAGGCCCTGAGTTCAAACCTCAGAACTGGCACACACACAGACAGACAGACAGACACACACAGACACACACAGACACACACACACACACACACAACACAACTTTAACTTGGAAGGTCATTTATATTATTAATCGTCACATGATCTATTTTTAAATTCTCAAAAATAACATTACTGACACATTGGGTTGGGAACATTGCCTTTCATTTGCTATAGCATTACAAGAACATTGCCTTACCTGCCTGGAATGAAGTCTGGGCATGTATAGGTGAGGAGGTCAGGTCAGTTCAGTTCCAATAGCCTTCTCAGATTTGGCATTCCTTAGTCCCCAAACCAGATTGAACCATTAACCCACTCTATTTCTATAAGACTCTCTTTAGCAGCTTGCTGAATCCTGAATTCCTCTGGGCCCCAGAACCCCAGAAGTCCATTCTGCCAGTCAGGTATTTAGGATATGCTGAACTGGGAACTATTGAAAGAAAAGGCCTAGCTAGGCACCACTGGCTCACACCTGTAATCCTAGCTTCTCACGAGGCTGAGATCTGAGGATTGCCATTACAAGCCAGTCTAGAAAGTCTATGAGACTCTTATCTCCAATCATCTACTAAAAAGTTTGAAGTAGAGCTATGACTCAAGTGGTAGAGTGCTTGTGCCAAAAAAAAGCTAAGGGACCAAGCCTTGAGTTCAATTCCCACCCCTCCTTCTCCTTCTCCTTCTCCCTCTCCCTCTCTCTGTCTCCCTCTCTCTCTTTTTATCTCTCTCTTTCACACACACATACACAAAGAGAAAAAAAGAAAAAGACAAGGACTTAGAAACTGAATGCTGGTGGCTCATGCCTATAATCCTAGCTACTCAGGAGGCTGAGATCTGAGGATCATGGTTCAAAGCCAGGTCAGGCAGCAAAGTCTGTGAGATTCTTAGATCTCCAGTTAATCACCAAAAAGCCAGAAATGGAGCTGTAGTTCAAATATTCAAGTGGTTAAGTGCCAGCCTTGAAGAAAAAAAAAACCTCAGGATAGTGTGTAGGCCCTGAGTTCAAATCTCAGGACCCCCCCACACACACGCACACATACACGCACGCACACACATACACACACACACACACACACACACACACACACACACACACAATGCAGTGGGTAGTTTCAACTCGCAAGTCTGAGCATGGAGGATGGAGAGGCCTCTTACTGGTTCAATGACTATGCAGCTTCCTGTCTTCCGCTGCTGGGATTGATAGACATTTCTGCTAGGCCCTACTAATTTTTAAAGAACACCTTAGGAACAGAGTATAGAGAAAAATGTAAAAGGAATGGAGGCACTCCCATCATAGACAAAGGAATTGGTTGGGGGAGGGAGACATCCTTATATCCTTATGTGCTTTCCATCGTATGTGAGATTCCATTATTCTTTTTTTTTTCAGTCATGGGGCTTCAAGTCAGGGCCTGGGCGCTGTCCTTGAGCCTGTTTGTGCTAGCATGTTACCCCATGAGCCACAATACCACTTGTAGCTTTTTTTCTGAGTAGTTTATTGGAGATAAGAGCCTCACCAGCTTTTCTGCCTGGTCTGGCTTCAAACTGCAATCCTTAGATCTCAGCCTCCTGAGTAGCTAGGATTACAGGCGTGAGCCATTGGTACCTGGCTCCACCATTCTTGATTCAACAGATGACTGAGTAGTGCAAGACAGAGAAATGCCCCACGGTTGCATAGATTGAGATAACAGACTCCCACCCAAGCAGTACTGCTGTTGGGCCTTGAGTATCTTCTGCCTTGTCCTTTCTTGAGGTGCATCCTCAGCTTGTCTTTCCATTCTAGATTTACTGGTTTACTGTGGAGTTTGGGCTCTGCAAGCAAGGAGACTCCATAAAAGCATATGGTGCTGGACTCCTGTCATCTTTTGGTGAATTACAGGTATGACTCTTAACAGAAATCAAGGATTGATTATCAAGTGATAGCTATAGGGTACTATTGTCTTGATACTGTGGAATCCCTATTTTCCTATATATTGAGAGATGCAAACTGGGGAACATCCCACCAGTAAGTGGTACCATAGCAGCTATGATTGGATCGTGGTTGTGGTGTGGTGTTAGGAGTAGCAATTCAGGTGCTAGTATCCAGAGTTATAGGGGTAGAGCCTTCCAATCCTAAGGTAGACCTGTGCGTACAACTTTGTATGTGTGCAAACACATGCCAACATATTTGGCTGGTTTCCACAGAATCTACTGATCGCCCTCCTCCCCCAAAAGTAGTTGGAATGCATACTTTGTACCTGGGCTGCAGACCATAGCTGAGCTGTGAAGAGTTGAGTCGAGTACATGTAAAATAGTTTATAGCATTGGGGCTGAACTGTGGAAGGAATCAGGGTGAAATGAGCGATGCTGGTCTATGGGATGCAGCAGGGAGCATGGATTTGTGATTTGACTGAAGACTTCTTACTGCATAACTGTAGTACTGCTTGTCGGACAAACCAAAGCTCCTCCCCTTGGAGCTGGAGAAGACGGCCATCCAAGAGTACACCATCACAGAGTTCCAACCCATCTACTATGTGGCTGAAAGCTTCAACGATGCCAAGGAGAAAGTGAGGTGAGGTGGCACTGAGGAGGGATGTTGGCTCTGTGGATCTCCTGAGACGGGCTGGTGATGCTGACCTGGGGCTGGTTGACCAGGCCACTGAATTCCAATGCTTACACAGCAACTTTGTGTAACAGATAGACTTTCTCCCTCGACCTTCTCCACCCTCATACTTGCCCATTGTCTGTTAGGAGACTGGAGATGTTGACCCCTCCACAATTTTGCCATCTGGTTCAAAGTAGCTCAACGTAGACACTAAGTCCAGTCACTAAATTCTTCTATGTGCAGGGTATCCCCTCACATACAAAACCCGAGGAATCTCCCAAAGTTGTGAAGTATTTTCCCCCTCTTAATTCTCTCAGACACCTACCTAACCTGCCTTATCACCTCCTTCAAGTCTTTACTCAAATTTAATCTTCCCTATGTTTCTCTCTAACTTTTATAGTCATGCATCGCTTAGCAAGGGATATGCCCAGGACATGTGTCGTTAGGTGATTTCAGTGCTGTGTTGAGTATCGTACATATACAAATCTAGATGATGGAGCCTCAGTAGACTCTTAGACTCTACAATGTATACATGGTAGAGCCTCTGATTTCTCCTAGGGCCATAATAAACAACAAAGTACATGATTCAATCAGATGTAAAGAATAGTCATGCAGTCAAGGGACCCTAAAGCCACGATACAAGATACGGTAAATCAATTCACTGTAGTAATGTAGTAATGTAGTTAGATGTAGTAATGTAGTCAGATGTAATCCTTGTCAAGTAGTGTGTGCTGTATAGTGTTGCATGTGCCATACTTGGAAAGCTGCAATACTGCTTTTGCCAAAGTTGAGAGGTATTACTTCCTTCCTGGTAATTGTCTTCTTAGTATTACAGTGTGTCAGTGTGTGTGTGTGTGTGTGTGTGTGTGTGTGTGTGTGTGTGTGTGTGTGTGTTTAATTGGAGATAAAAATCTCACAGACTTTTCTGCCTGGACTGGTAGCAAACTGTGACTTGCAGATCTCAGCCTCCTGAGTAGCTAGGGTTACAGGTGTGAGTTGTTGCCCTCTGGCTTACAAGCATCTTCTTTTACTAGGGGCTATTTTAGAAATAATATTTGTGATGTTTTGGAATATTTTGTAATATTTCTTTGTGTCCTCTGTGAAGACCCTCATGAGGGGATTCCCCCGAGAGCCAGGAATAATGCATGGGGCGGGGGGGAGTGAGAAAGTGAAGCACACAGTCTAGAACCACACTGTGGACTTCCTTTCCAGCTTTGAAACTGACTGACAGCAGTGGTCTTTGCAGTACTGAGTCCAGCTACCTTGCAAATCAGATGAACAGTAGTACTTAGTTCCTAAGTAGTAAGTTATGCCAGGGATGATAATTATAAGGGGTTTAGAGTAGTAAGGCTGAACATAGGAGGCACTCAATCCATGTTAAATGTTACAACCAGTGTTTTATTCAGCTCCTAGAAGCTGGTTACCTCTTGGCATTGTGTGTTAAGAATCGCAAGGTATTTTTTTCCTATAGCATTTTTGGCTAGATTCCTTTTAATCATGTTTAATGGTAAGGATTTGTGCCTTTAATGTATTCTGGGCTTTTGTTAGAAGCTACTTCTACCTGTTCGAAGCTTCCAGGGTGACCTCATTACAATTCTATTCTATTTTTCTTTTTTTCTTGAACTCAGAGTCTGGGCCTGTTCCTGAGCTCTTTTTTTCTCAAGGCTAACACTCTACCACTTTGAGCTACAGCTCAGGTGAAATACCTATGTGTTTCTGACCATATAAAATAATATTTATCAAAAGAAACCTCCAGGAAATGGAAGCAAGAAGTTTCTTTCTTTGTTGCTATTTTTCTTTTCTTTTTGTCTTGCTTGTTTATCTGTCTTCAAGAGGAGGCACAAAAATGGTGGGACCAAGGGTGAACAAATGCAGCAGTGGTACTCACTAGACACTATGCTGAAAATGAACTACTTATGGGTGGGGATGGGAGGGAAAACCTGGGAGAGAATGATGGAAGGGCTGACATTGTCCATAAAGACATGTGCACTTTATCTGGCTTATGTAACTATAACCCCTCTGTATATCACCTTTACAATAACAATAAATAAAACAATTTAAAAAACACCCCCATTCCATCTCTCAGCCCTGGTTGCAGAAGTCCCTATAGGTGAATAGTGAAGGAAAATGCTGAATTTGTTTTTGTTCCAAATGTGCCCTCAACCCAAACCTTTGGTCTTGCTTTCAGGAACTTTGCTGCAACAATTCCTAGACCCTTCTCCGTTCACTATGACCCATATACCCAAAGAGTTGAGGTACTGGACAACACTCAGCAGCTGAAGATTTTGGCTGATTCTATCAACAGTAAGTAGAGATAATCTTCCCCCACAAAGCCAGGTTTACTGAGACACACAGAGCATTTTCTTACCTTTGCTCTAAGAACAAGAAGAATATTCATTAAATAGTAAGCCAACGGAACACATTTCCATTTAAGCCAGAGAAGTTCACTGGGGGAGTACTGGGAATAAAAGGTCAGAGTTACCTTGAGTATTCTTTCTGAAATCTCAGATCCTACTACTATCCCCTTTTCAACCTGGCCCTGCCACTCTCAGATAGCTCACCAAATCTTTTCCTTTAGTGTCCAGTTGACACCAGTCTGCCTAAAATCTCCTTCTCCTAAAAGCTAGACTTTTATTTAGCTTATCTATCTCCTTCCTACTCTTCCTGGATAATGTATATTATAATAACTACCTTTAAAAAGTCACCAGGTTATCTTGTTCCTTACCAAACTTTCTCTAGCCTTTAAAGTTACTCTCTGGTGATACTGGTCAACCTGGTGTTTTCAAGTCTGCTCTCCTGGCCTTTCTCTATATAGTCCTTCCTATTTAAAACACTCTCTCTCCCATTTAGAGACATCCAAGAGAAAATCGCTCCTGAAGTCTTGCATAGACATCTCTTGTTATAAGGAGACTGGCTTGGATATCTTTCCCATGTTTTTACATTCTAACAGATTCTTTTCACAGAGGATTCATTATTGTATTATTTTTATAATTGCTTACTTGTCTGTCTCCCCAACTAGACCAGATCAGAGACCCATGTCAGATTAGCTGTCAAATCCTCAGCACCTATCCCTATTCCCAAGAATTCTATCAAGGATTCAAGTACTATTAGATAAATGGATGAATCAACCAATGTGGGGAGTGCATACAGGAAGACAATCTTCGCCAGAGAGGAGTTTCTAGCTTACGCAATGCCAGAGTCCAAACAGAGAGCCTGTGATCTCTAATATTGCCTCTGACACATACAACTGTCTGGCCTTGGTTATTATGACTATTCCACATTAGACATAGCCTTTTGAAAAATCCCAAAGCTAAGTCACCCCCCCCCCCCCCGCACCCCATAGACCTGCAATAGACGTGTTTTCTCCCTGAAGGATTCAACCAAGTGATCCAAGTGGCTATTTGGCAGTTGTGGGGCTTGAACTCAGGGCCTGGGCACTGTCCCTGACCTTTTCTGCTCAAGGCTAGCACTCTACGACTTTGAGCCACAGCCCCACTTCTAATTTTCTAGTGGTTAATTGGAGGTAAAAGTCTTGCAGACTTTCCTGCCTGGGATGGCTTCAAGCCATAATCCTCAGCTCTCTTCCTCCTGAATAGCTAGGATTAATTAAAGGCATGAGCCACTAGTGCTTGACAGTAGCATATATATATTTCTTAAGATCACAGAATAACAAATTTAGGAATTGAAGTGTCCTTAAGGCTATGTGACTTAAGTCATGTCTCCTCACTGTTCCATATTTGTTTTCTCATCAATCTCCAAGGCCTCTTCTCTTTCTATAAAGAATCTATATCCTGGGGCTCTTTGTTGTGTGACTAGATGCCACCATAGTTCATGGGTCTGACAATCTACTAGATTGAGTTACCCGCTGAGATCATGTATTCTCAAACTAATGTATTCTCAAACAGAACCACTTGGAAAATTGGGGGAAAAAGCAACAATCTGGAGTTATAACCCTAGACTAAATGTATAACATTGGTACAAAAGCTTGGGGATTGGTATTCGTAATAAGATTTCAGGTGATTCCCACACAAAAGATTCAAATATGTCACACTTTTAGGTTTCGCAGCTGAGCTACTTAAAACTTCTGTGAGTGTTCTATAAAAAAAAAAAAAGAAACAGAGTAGTTGGGATTTGCCTGCAAAATAGAGTGCTCAGAGAAAGCCGTGAAGTCCTACTAGAAACAGCCTATAGAAAGAGGAAGTCAATACACTAATAACTCCAGCATTTCCTGGAAAATACTACAACTACTCCAATCCTAGTCTATGTCTTGAAGCGAAGGAGACAAATGGCTGAGGTATGCACATCACTGATGCCCTAGAACTCTATACTTGAAGGGTGTTTCTTCATTATATTAATGTCCTGTTTAAATGATGTTCTTTGTTGCAGGTGAAGTTGGAATCCTTTGCAACGCTCTCCAGAAAATAAAGTAAATTCAGCAACAGAGCTTGATCTGACAACTGAGAATCTGCAGCTAGAAATCCAACTCCTTCTTGTATCTGGAAAAACTTTGATAGAAAAATCTTATATTGAAATAGCAGCTTTAAGTCCTTTTTGAAACAAAATGGAAGGTCACCAAATGAATCAAAATAATCCGAAGTGACAGTCTATTAATATTTAACCAAAGCATAATGATGGGTATTTTAGAGTCAGTCTTGATTTAGATATGGTAATCTTACTCTCAATGTAGCTATAATTACAATCTCTCACATTTCACATTTCAGGTTAATTAAAATTTGTGAAGCCTTATATATGCTCTTATTATCTTCCATAAAAAATTCCTAATAGAACATGTATGATTAAGTGTAAAACACTTGACACTTATTGGACTTGAACTTTTTGGTTTACTCAAACTCTACAAAGTTCAGTTTCTATTTGCATTGACATGATTCCAATTACTCCTTTGCTATTGTGCCTATGTAAATCTCATTTAATTTGAGAGCACATTAAAATAGTTGCAAACAATAAAGTTTTATAACATCATAAAATACATTTAATTTATTAGATTGTAATCATAAATACTGCTCTGTGAGACATTAGAACTTCCCACCTGGTCCTCACAACTTCCAATGCCATTTTGCAATTATTTGTCAAGTCTGGGGAACATTTTGAAGACATTTATGATTTCAGCAGATGTTAACTAATGACATAATTGGAAGATATTCAGTACATATTCATTGAATAAATAAGTGAATGCATAATTAAACAGCAAATCCAGTCCAAAGCGAGACTTTTATTTATGTTGGAATTCTATTTATGGTTATAAAATTGTACAGTTTCAAATGCTTCTTGAGATTAAATATTCCTCTCATCACCATAGAAATATATGAGCTGGATAATTTTGTGGCCTGAAAGAGTAATCAAAGGCTCAAATGTCCATCCCATTGTACGGGTTTATTGAGATAATCAGTCCATACATATAACTATGTATGGACTGATTTTCACTTTTATTGATTGTGAAATTCATGGGAACACAGGGATATCTGAGATACAGTGGTGAGAATACCAGTCTTTAATGTTATGATTTATTCTAATTTACATCTTTTGGAAATAGTTATTAATAGTTAAAGGATTTGCATAGTGCTTCTTCAAGTGTAGCTCTGAGATCACCTGCAGCATCAACCTGGGCTTTGGCCCAGCTCCCCACCAACTAGAATCTTGTGGATGGGCTCCAAGGACCTGTATTTTTATGTATGCCTGGTTCTTTTATAGACTACTCAAAAGTGAATTTGTTAGGCCCACTGAGTTTGAGAATATCTGATGTCCAGTGGTTGGTCTGCTACTTTTTGAAGAGGTCACCTGGGAAATGGCACTTTCTGTAGATTTCAGTATTTTCTGTAATTTGAGAGAATTATATGATGTAAGTCATGGTCTTTTTCAGCTTTGACATACAATTCAAATGATCTCATATCTTTTTTTTTTTTTTTTTGAGTCCGGTTGTGGTGCTTCAACTCTGGGCCTGGGTGCTGTCCCTCAGCTCTTCAGCTCAAGGCGAGCGCTCTACCACTTGAGCCACGGTGCCACTTCTGGCTTTTTTCTTTTTGCTTATGTGGTGCTGAGGAATTGAACCCAGGGCCTAATGCATGCAAGGCAAGCGCTCTACCACTGAGCCACCTTCCCAGCCCCTCTCATATCTTTAGATAGCTGATTCACTAATATTTTGAAAGAAAGCCTGCTTGAAGATGTCATCTGAGTGGAAAGAGTGATTTTTTTCTGAATGACTCTGAGGTTCCTTGCTCTGGAGTTTGGATTTTCATGTCTTATTTCTGTTTCAGCCTTTTCGAACCCAATCATTTAAAAAGTAGAAATGGGCCTGGTATTCCTCCCCACACCCAAAATTCTGCCAAGGGACTACCTTTATATTCCCTTATTTCACAGTTAAAGCAATTGTCACTGGAATCTAAATAGTATTGAGTACTTTAGGTAGAGATTTTTGAATAGTGATGTTAGTCTTATTAAAGACATCTTAATATGTTTGAGTTTAAATTTTAGGGTTTTTATTTTCATTGAAAGGAATCATTTACTGAATCACTTGGGAGATAGAGACCAAAGGAGAGTTCAGTCTATCAAGGCTAGCTTGAATGACATTGCAAGATATCTCCAAAAAGAGATGAAATACTGAGCGAAAGGTAAAATTGGAAGGTGTAACATAACAGTATGCTGCTTAGTTCGTGGATACTTTTTTTTAGCCCTAGGTCTGAATATATTTTCAATGTGCTAATATTACTATTTGATTTTAACTAATGAGCCATTTTCTGGAAACAGTCATTATACTTCACTGATAGATGATCCTGCTAAGTACAAACAAAAGAAGTAAATAAACCGACATTGCAGTTGTGGGGCATTAGTATTCAGTATGTCTTTGAAAGGAAGGAATCTAAATTTTAATTCTAGGTTTTTAAGTTCTATAATTTAGCTGGGTTCTAACAAATCTACCCATAAAACATTAGTTTTATGAAAACAGGGACCTTTAGTTTTTATCTCTGCAACTCTTAGCACTGAGCACATAGTAGGTGCTCAACAATGTACAACCATTCTGATTGGGCATACTGGCATGAAATATAGTGAAGGTTGTCTTATAAACTATTTTATAAGGAAAAGTTAAAAAAAAACTGTAATTTTCAATGCTTCTGAAAGCATTGAAAAATTGTACACTAGAGGGCTGGGAAGGTGGCTCAATGGTAGAGCGCTTGCCTTGCATGCCTGAGGCCCTGGGTTCGATTCCTCAGCACCACATAAACAAAAAGAAAAAAGCTGGAAGTGGCACTGTGGCTCAAGTGGTAGAGTGCTAGCCTTGAGCTGAGGCGCTGAGGGACAGAGCCCAGGCCCAGAGTTCAGGTCCCACGACCGGACCCCAAAAAAAAAAAGAAAAAAGAAAAATTGTACACTAGAATATGTCTAGTTAGTTTGCATTTAACTATAGTGCTTGTAAATGTTTGCTTAACAAAGGGAAATATTGCACCTATGAAATTTCCCAGTTGTCCACCATGAGGCTGAAATATTCTAAAAGCAGCCTTTCCTATCAGTAGTATGAAGATCACAGAAGTGACAAAATTAGAAAGCCTAAAAAGCTTTGCAAGGAAAGAGAGAAAAAACATGTAAGTTTTCCAGTAGAGGTTGAACTCCCTAGAAATAGATGCATGGTCTAGCCAATGTATTTCCTATGATGTTTCAAAACCTGTAACCCATAGGAGGTTTGATATGTGCTGGTAAGAACTCTAATTCTGTTAAGACACAGATTATCTTCTCATTTGTAGCAAGCACAATTGCCATAAAAAAAAATAAGGTCAGAGTGATAAGTAATTGCAGAGAAGGATTCTAGTTCTATAGCCTAAACATGACCTTTCCATAAAATGTTATTTGTAATTGTTTGGTTATTCTTTAACAATATTTGCTTTGGACGCTTCTTACACATTGCTTCTCTTATGACAATAATAAATACTAGAAAAATCCATCAAAAATTTAGAAAATGATAAGGGGTGACATTAGTAGGTAGTGGAGTTGGATACAGATTCCACCACGCATGCACGCACGCATGCGCACGCACACACACACACACACACTCTCTCACAATACCCCAAATAGTTACCTATGGTGATGGGTATAGAAAGGATGATGGGCCCACTAAGGACTGGTAGTAATGCACTGATAAGAAACATGGATGATGAGCACACAGTGAATATTTCTTTGTATTTCTGGCATTGAGCTAAATGGAGCTGGCTTGGAAGAGAGAAAGATACAGAGAGCTATTGACGACAGTCATGTAGTGACCATGGTTTCCAGGGGCCAGATCTAGCATCAGCTCAGGGGACCCCACTGCCTGGGATTCCTTTGTACCTCCAGACCTGATAAACCTCAGACCCAGGCTCCATGGCCCTTGCACAGGTGCCACGTACTGATAACCACTACCAGTGTAAGTGTGCTCACAGGTGAGTGCCAAAAGGCATCTTCTTGGCCACAGAATTCCTAGCGGGTGAAAAAGTCAGGATGTTGCCGGAGATGAAACCACTCAATAGATCTCAACAGCTCTCATTATCCATTGTTGCTCTGGTAAGTATCCTTGCAGCCTTCATCAATGTTGACAGAGCCCCATGGAGACTATCCTGCCGCACTCTCCCTGAAGCCAGAGGTGTTGCTCCCTGGTCAGCCAGCACCTTTACTTCATGCTCACCCATGGGGGTGAGCATCAAACCAGTCTAAACTCTGAAAGGAAGGATGAATTCACCAAACACGTATATAGCAGCAGAAGACAATAAGAAACATGAAATAACACTACAACAAAAGAACACAGGCCCAGTGTGGTGGCTCACACCTATAATCCCAACTACTCAAGAGGTAGCATTGGAACGATTGTGGCTCGAGGACATCCCTGACAAAAATTAATTAGTACCCATTTCAACAAACAACTGCTAATGTGGTAGGGTATAGGTAAAAAGTTTGAAGTCTGCGGCCAACCATGGGTAAAAAGTATTAGACCCTATCTAAAAAATAACTAGGTATATGGATCAAGTGGTAGAGCACCTGCCTTGTAAGCATAAGGTCTTGACTTAAAAACTGAGTACCACAAAAATTAGAGCACAATGATTTTCCAGTAACCAGCTCCAAAGAAATGGAAATCTATGAATTGCCTGACAAAGAAATAAAAAAAAATAATTGCTTGAAGAAAGCCAAAGGAGTGTAAAGGAAACAAGCTAATACTGAATAAAATCAGAGAAATTCAGATTCATTTCAGAGTCATTTATTGTTTCAGAGTCCAAAACAATAAAAAGAAACCAAGGGGCTGGGAAGGTGGCTCAGTGGTAGAGCGCTTGCCTTGCATGCATGAGGCCCTGGGTTAAATTCCTCAGCACCACATAAGCAAAAAGAAAAAAGCCGGAAGTGGCGCTGTGGCTCAAGTGGTAGAGCGCTAGCCTTGAGCTGAAGAGCTGAGGGACAGCACCCAGGCCCAGAGTTCAGGCCCCACGACCAGACCCCCTCCCCCCCCAAAAAAAGAAACCAAAATTTCTTGAGTTAAAAATACAATGAGTAAAAGGGCAAAGGGAGTTGAAAATACTGAGAGGAGAACTGACCAGTGAAAGAATCTGTGAACTTGAGACAAGATATTTGAAAATACACAGAGGGGAAAGAAGAAAAAATAAAAGGCAATGAAGAGTTTATGGAACAGCATCAAGAATGCTAAAATGCACATTATAAAGATTCACAAAGTAGAGAGAGGGAGAGGGAGGGAGAAAAGGGTAGACTAGGAATGGGCTAGAAATGTGGTTTAAGTGATAGATTACTTGCCTTACAAGTGCAAGGCTCTGAGTTTAATCTCTAGTACTAGCAACAACAATAACAAAAAAGCCAAGCAGAACAAAACATTTAGTACCTGAATGGCTGAAAAGTAAAACCCCTCTGTCACATATTTGCAGGCTAGAGTTTTTCTAGTCTACCCACATAGAAATTGCAGGCAAGCCAGAAAAAGTTCTTTCAGTTATTCTGGGCCTTTCATAGGTGTATAGGCAGCAACAGGTGGCTGTTTCCTTTTTTAAAAAAAGACATTATGAAGTCGTACAAGAGGGTTACAATTCCATTAAGTCTAGTTATGTATGCAATGCTTCTTGGTCATTGTCACCTGCTACCTTCATTCTCCTCCATTCTATCTCCTATCACTTGTGAGCAGACCAAGTCTGAAGCCTCACTGTTATGTCTCAGGCTGCCAGAACAGAGGCCACAGAGAACCCATTTCCCCACTAATCCTGACCAACTGCTGGCAGTTTTACTCTCGGCTGTGTGCTCCATCAACTCCTCCTGCCAGTTTTGTCCCAAGGAAAATTTAATTACCCTGTCACTTCTTTCAAGGTGGCCTTGATTGGGTCACTGATTCAAGTTCTCCTTCTGGTTGGCCCTAGTGGGCCCCTGTGGTTCCCACCAATCAAGCAAGCCCAGTCAGCTGTGGTGCCCCTAATGCCATTGCTGCTGGTGGCGCTACTTCAGGAACCATGTGCTGGCCCTGCTGCCTCTCGTCTTAAAAGGGATGAGCTCATGTGACCGAGGTAACTCCTGCCTGTTTTCACTGTTGGCTTTCTTCACTGTTGTCCACTCTACTGTGGGGTCAGGGCACCCCTCAGCCCCCCACTGTCCCTCCTACTGCTACTGTCATCTCTCTCTACTGCTTCTCTTCTTTTTTTTCCTCATGTTTTCGGCTGGTCTATGGATGATAAGAATCAAAAGAAGGCAAGGAAGAGCCCTCAAGAGATTTTATGGGGCCTGAGGTTTCAGTGTCAGAAAGCAGCCCGGGAAGGTGTCTCCCAATTGCTCACAAAATAAGCTGCTGAGTAGCCTGCTTGTATAACCAGAGGGTTGTGAGAAGGGCATCTGCACCAATTACACAGTCTCCTCATGCAAATGAAGGATTGTGTTTGTCCTATTACAGAGCCCCCCCTATTACCAGTCTTGCCAGTCATTTATGCAAATGAAGGACTATGTTTGTACCGGTAACAAGCTTGCTGAGAGGCTACCAGGGAAAGAAGCGTTCCCCTCTGGCCTGGGTGGAAGTGGTTACTTTGATGCAAAAAGTCTGGTGTTAAGTTGCTTGCTCAGGAATCAAAGTTATTCTTTGGATTCAGAGGCCAGTGCCAGCATGAAGGCAACCAAGCTACCTGGTTCTGTGTGTGTGTGTGTGTGTGTGTGTGTGTGTGTGTGTGTGTGTGTGTGTGTGTGTGTGTGTGTGTGTGTATGTGTGTGTGTGTGTGTGTGAATGTGTGTGTTGGTCCTAGGGCTTGAACTCAGAGCCAGGGCTCTATCTCTGAGCTTTTGTGCTCAAAGCTAGTGTTCTACCACTTGAACCACAACTCCACCTCTGTTTTTTTTTGTGTTTAATTGAAGAGTCTCGTAGACTTTCCTGCCAGGGCTGGCTTTGGACTGTGATCCTTAAGATCTCAGCTTCTTGACTAGCTAGGATCACAAGTCTGAGCCACTTAAACCTGGTTTCCTGGCTGCTAATCCTTTGCTCAAGGCAGCAGAATGCCTAGGATGTCCTAGCAATTATCAATGAGGGAATTAAGTCTTCCCAGCTTCCAACCTCTCTGGCGCATTAAAAATAAAAACATACTTTCAAATAGGTGCTTACAAGAAAGGCTTATCAGTAACAGTGCTTTGATAGTATTCAATAGTGCTCTAACAATGCTTAATTTCTGTCCCAGAAATCTAGGAGAGGTGTGTCCCTATCATTTGTTTTACAACTCTGAACTCCCATAGGCTCTCAGCCCCTACAAATAAAGGAAAAATGGTGAGAAAAACCAATGAGTAGTGTAAACACTCTTTTCTGTTTTGCTCTATCAGTAAATAAAGTCCATATGAATGATGGGTTAAAAAAGACTATTGCAACAACGAGATGTACAAACGACCTTTAAAGTTCAGTCTTTAAGTTTGAAAAATGAACTTTACAACTTTGGTGGGGGGAGGAGGAGATGGGAAGGGATGGGAAGGGGAAACAAAGAAGGAGGCAACAATGCTTGATAAGAAATGTACTCATTACCTTGCCCATGTAATTGTAACCCCTCTGTACAGTATTTTCACAATACAAAAAAGACTACCTAGCTAATTAATAGATGCATTTCAAGTTAAACTTCATTTTACATTTAATAAAAATTTATAAATTCCAGGAGATGGAAATAAGAATTTTTTCTCTGCTGTTTTTGCTTTGTTTTCATGTTGTCTTATTTGTTTATCTGTCTTTGGGAAGGTAAAGGGATACAGAAGTAGAGGGTCAAAGAGTGAACAAATCAGCAGTGGTACTCACTAGATACTGTGTTGATAATGAACTATAAAATTTGTGGGTGGGAATGGGAGAGAAAAATTGGAAGAGAGCATGGGAAGGGGTAATATTGGCTAACAAGGAATGTACTCTTTACCTGACTTATGTAATTGTAACCACTCTGTACATCACCTTTACAATAAAAAATTTTAATTAAAAAGTTTGTGAATTGTGTAACAAGAATATTTTCAAATATTACTTGAACCATAAGGAATATTTTAACTCTTAGAATCTTATAAGCCACAGCACACTTGAAAGATAGATTTACTTTCATTTGTATTCATATTATGCTGCTGCAAAGATCAGCAAAATGCTTTGAGGAATAAATACAATGAATTGTAATAAACTTCTTGGTGTTACTTATATGTAATGGAAATGGAATTTGAGAAAAAGGGAGGATGTAAAATATCTACACATTTTAAAAATGCCACTCACAATTTTGACTAGATTCTTGTAAAATATAAAATTGCAAAAAATTTAGATTTTAGTGCATACTTGCAGTAAAATAATGTAAGCCTGAGGGTGAAGTTCAGTGGTAGAAGGTTGCCTAGCACACCCAAGGCCTTGGGTTCAATCCTGAGCAACACACACACACACACACACACACACACACACACACACACACAGACTGCTGGGCTTCACTGCAAGATTTTGCACAGATCTCTAGCTTCCTTGTAAAGTGTCTTTTCTTATCCTTTATGAGGAACACTAGAGTCCCTTGTCTGAGATGCAATCAAGCCAGAAAAATCTGCATTGGTTTAATATATCTGCCAGTTACTGAAGACAACAATAATACAGATATGTGTCTGGACAGAAAACAACACCCAAATTAGCTGCTAAGTTTGGAAGGTAGATGGTACAAAGATATTTTAGATAAAACTCTAAATTTAATAAAGGCAATAATTAGAGATCATTAGAGTTATACTTTTATTAGTCAACAGTCTTAAGAAATATTGCTAAGACCATTCCATTGTCAGCTATTTTCCAGTCCCAAAAAGTGAAGATTCATGGAATTGTGTTCTTGTTTCCTACCATGTCAATAGATACATAAAATGAAATCTCAAAAACCACACAATCTAGATCCTTACTAGAACACACAAGGTGGTCTAAGAGGCAAAATTCCTCTTAAAGGAGAAGACAGCGGAAGTGGCGCTGTGGCTCAAGTGGTAGAGCACTTGCCTTGAGCTGAAGAGCTGAGGGACAGTGCCCAGGCCCAGAGTTCAAGCCCCACAACTGCCAAAAAAAAAAAAAAAAGAAGACAGCACAGAATTATGAACTATTTGGGATGATAATTTGAGTACTAATTGAATTCTTCATATGTATATATATATACATATTATATATATTAGATGAATGTATATATGTATATATAGACATATAATTTTTCCTTGCATAGTTAGTACTAGGGTTTGAACTCAGAGCTTTGAGTTTGTTAGGCTGGTGTTCAACCATTTGAGTCATACTTCCAACCCTGCTTTTTGCTACTTATTTGGAGATAGGTTATTGTTTCCCACTCAGGCATGCACCTGAGTCTCAATCTGCCTACTTTCAGCTTCCTGCCTTTGCTGGAATTACAAGTGTGCTCCATCACATCTAGCTTCTCTTTGTGAAAATGGAGTCTACTGGACTTTCTTGTCTGAACTGAATTACAGCTGAGAGATTTCCATTCTCAGAAGAATTGATTATAGGCATGAGCCACTGATATCCAGCTCCTCATCCTATCCAAAGTGGTTTAAACTGTCCAAGTAGCTATAGACACTTTGGGTTTAGTTTCGTAGTTAACTGGATTTAAACTTTTAGAAGGATTTGAATGATGGCTACAATCTGTTTTGTCTCATAATAATTAAAGTTCAGGTTATTTACAGGAATTATACATGAAAAAAGTTTGAAAAAACTGTTTTTTTTGATTCACTATGTTGAGAGGGAACAGAAAGTTACATTTTCAGAGAGAGAGAGAGAGAGAAAGAGAGAGAGAGAGAGAGAGAGAGAGAGAGAGAGAGAGAGAGAGAGAGAAGAGAGAGAGAGAGAGAGAGAGAGAGAGAGAGAGAGAGAGAGAGAGAGAGAGAGAGAGAGAGAGAGAGAGAGAGAGAGAGAGTGGCTGGCACTGGGACTTGAACTCAGAGCCCAGGTGCCATCCCTCAGCTTTTTTGCTTAAAGCTAATGCTCTACCTCTTGAGCCACAGCTCCATACTGGTTTTTTGATGGTTAATTTGAGATAAGAGTCAAACAGACTTTCCTACCAAGGCTGACTTAGAACCATAATCCTCCGATCTCAGTCTCCTGAGTAGCTGGGATAACAGACATGTGCTATGGGCATCTGGCTTTCCATTCTTATTTAGATATTGTATCATATATTATGTCCAATTTCCTTATTTTAATCCTTTTTCTAAGACACATTAGAAGTGTTTTGTAGTTTCAGTAAAACAGAACCAGTAGGAAAATCAAAATGACCAGAACATCATACATTTTAAGCTTTTTGGTTTAATACAAGAGAAGGGTAAAAGTCCATATTGCTTGAAATATATGATCACTTTTTAGGTTATCACTTAAATATGTGAGGGGCATCTGTTTAGAAACATTCTCTTAGGGAGTATTTGAGATGAAAGTAGACCTTGTGTAGACTTCAGGCTGAGCTATATTTAGGGGCCCCAGGAGGAGTCTCTCTTCATTCATTTTCCAGGTTCGCGTAAGGACAAGTTGGAGGCATAAGGAGCTCTCACTTGCTTTAATGGCTCCACAAATGATTAGAAAAGACCCTAATGGAAAGATCACTGGGAGGAAATCAGCCCAGAATATGAGTCCTGACTCTTCTTTTAACTAGATCTGGCTCTTGGGATATCTGCCAGTTTCTCTATTTAAAGTGTGTGTGTGTGTGTGTGTGTGTGTGTGTGTGTGTGTGTGTGTGTGTGTGTGTGTGTGTGTGTGTGTGTGTATGTGTGTGATGGAATACAGCAATAAAGAACACAGTCTGGGATTTTAGTTCAAATGTCAGTCAGCCTTGTCACTTACCATCTAGGTGACTTGACATGTATTTTCGATATTGCGACCTTTCCCTGCCACTTAATATTCATCAGAATGGGAAGATGGGGGTGGTGCTTGCTATGGTCATCAGCCACATCAACGTTTGTAATTAAGGTGCTTTGAGCATAGTGCCTGGTACGATTACTTGTTTCTTTAGTAGTCAATGACATGACCATTGGAAAAAAAACCAGATGAGACAATGCAAAGGAAATGCTTTAAATCCTGTGGGTACTACACAAATAAATGCTAATAAAACTGCAGAGACGGTGGTTCTTTAAGTAGCAAATCACAAAACTTACCAACAAACAAGCCAAAACAAAGAAGAACAAAAATAGGCTTAACCCATAGGAGATTTATATCCAAGACCACCCCTGGGTATGACAGGTAGGACTGTATGCCACTATTCTGGGCTCTGCTGTACAATGTGTTGTTTATTTTGGCTACAACACCTCTGTTTTTGCTCATGAGATAGCTGCTGGCAAAAACTGAGGTCAAGTGCTTCCTTAGTCCCTTCCATCTAATTGACTGATGAAAGTCATGTGTTCACTTTGATATCGTTTTTTTGTTGTTATTGGTACTAGAATTTTGAATTCAGGCAAGTGTTCTACCACTTGAGTTGTATTTCTAGCCCTTCATGTTTTTTTTAAAAAAATATATTAATTACACAGGAAGGGATAGATAGATTGATAACTAGATAAGAGTCTTTTGTGTTATCCCCCAGGAGCAGTCTTGGCCTGTGATTTTTCCTATGTCCCCTGCAGAGCTGGAATTACAGCTATATACTACAACCCGTCTTATTGACTAAGATGAGATTTCTTTAACTTTTTCCCAGGCTGGCCTCAAGCCATGATCCTCCTGCTCTTTACCTCTGGACTAGTTGGGATTACAGACACCTGGATTACCGCACCTGGTCAAAAAATATTTTTTCATGGAGTACTATGCCTTGATTCCCTGAATCTGATGAGTCTGAACTGATGAGTGATGCATGGGACACTGTGACTAGGTTAAACCTATCAGCATGTAGCCTCTGAAACTAGAGATGTGATTCATACAATGTTTTAGTCAGGGTCCCAACAGAAAGCAGATGCCATATTAATGTAATGAGGAATACGTTGTATAAGTGACTATTGATGAAGCATGAACCAAGATCAGGGAGGCAGACCAGAGATGGTGCAGCACCTGCAGGCTGCCAACGATAGAAAGCCAACATTGCCCTGAGCTTGAAGAGTAAGAAGCTGTTAACAGAGCATCTGCATAGACATTTGGATAGAGAAAGCTTCCCAGAAGTACCCTTGTCCATTCGTGGAGGAGAACTGTCTACTCACAGCTACCTGGCAAAGGACCACATTGAAAGGTAGTCAAGCTCACTCTGCAAGCCATAGGGGGCCACTAATACCACCAAGGGCATAGCTGTCACCAAAATGAGACAGAGTTGAGAAGGACGAAAGGGACAGATGAAATGCTGAGCACCAGTGGGCAAGGGGGTCTACGTGGTGGGAACAGTAGAAATGGGGGAGTGACCTACCCCCCACCCCCCGCCCCACCAAACTGCATCTCAGTAAAGAGAAAGGGAGGAAAGGCTGGTATCCTTGGTCAAAACAAAATTGTTGTTCCCTTTTCAGATATAAACTGTCTAACATTGTAGACATCCTTAATTGGTAAAGTAAAAAATTCATCCTCCAGGGATCAAGGCAAAGAGATAGCAAAGGGCTGAGCCTCCAGTGCTTGATGAGGGATTCAGGGAAAGGCAGATGTCCTGACCTTTTCAGGGAAAAGTGAAGAAATCTGTTCCCAGGAGGGACTGTGAGGGAAGTGGCTGTTCCTTCTGGAAGGCCAGAGAAGGCAAGCTTAATGAGGTCTAAGCCAGTTAGTTACATGGTGTCATTTACTGAGTGTTGTTGGCTGCCTTGAAATGTTTCAAAGCTTTTTTTTTCTTTTTTAACACCACATGATTAGTAGGAAAAGGAGATTTGGATGTTACGATCTTTCCAAAGGAAGTTTGACTACAGTTAGTAACAGAGAAAAATACTCTTCATGGAAAGTCTCATGTTTCTGTGCAAAGTGGTGCATCCCAAGTCAGAATTTACACAATGTGTTATTGTCTAGCATAGGAGGATCATCAAATTAGTTCAGAACTACATGCCAAGATAAGAAAACCTGGTCCCTAAGGAACTCCAAAAGGCCCCATGATCGAAGGCCATCACCAAGGGCGAGGGGAGTCTGCCTGTGGTTTCCACCATGTTAGAAATGTTGAGAATTTTTTAAAAAAGCAGAAAACAACAAACCACTGAGCTATGCATTAGTGGCTCACACCTGTAATCCTGGCTACTCAGGAGGCTGAGATCTGAGGATCGTGATTCAAAACCAGCCCAGGCAGGGAAGCCCATGAGACTATCATCTCCAATGACCCACCCAAAAGCCAGCAAGGGCCCAGACTCATCTACCTCACAGCAATTAAAATCAGGATCTTTCTCAGTGAGGTCCAGGTAGCTTTTAAAAAGGAGCCCAAGTGATACTTGTATGTTGCCATATGGGAAGAGCAGCTGGCAGAGACAGTATTGCAATAGGCTCCTTGCCACAGGGAACTGTTTGGATTTTATATTGTCTGTTTTAGATAAGATCTACTATACCGCCAGGATTGACCTCAAACTTAACAGTCTTCTGGCTCACTTTCTGAGTGCTAGGATTACAGGTATATGTTACCACACCTGCATCTTTTAGCCAAATTTTGAATCCATATAATAGAAGGGTTAAGGATAGAGGTTAAGGATAGAGATAAGGATGGTTGGGATGAATTCTGAGTCAACTCATGGCCTACCTGACTTTGGGAAAGCAGATTAAAAACATTATTTATTTATTTATGTATTTAACTGATCCTGGGTTATGGATTCTGTCACTAAACTTCTTTTGCTCAAGGCTAGAGCTTATTTTTTTTTCTGGGTAATGGAAGAGAAGAATCTCATACTTTCCTGTTCAGGCTGGCTTCAAACAGTGATCCCCAAGGTATCATACTTCTGAGTAGCTAGTAGTATGGGGATGAGCTACCAACTACTGGCTTGATTAATGCTTTGGGGGCTTATTTTCAACATGAGTAAATGGAAGCAACAATAGGGATTAGCACATGGGTTATTTTGAGCATTAATTTAGGAAATCTTTATGAACACCCTAATGGTCCACAAACCAAATGCACATTGTTAGCTGTCTAGACTTAAACCAACTGGAAGTACCACCAGGGTTCTTAAGTTTCTCTCAACTGGCTTTGTAAGTGTCCTCTGTCATGGGAATGAGGGAGGGAGATGTTTTGTGGGATGTTTTGGTCCCTTCTAACTCAGCATTCATGGCTGATTTCTTTGCAAGGCATTAACAATGAAAATGGCTTCCATTTATATAATCAATAGATTCTATGGATTGGTGCATCTTAATAGGTACTTTACATTTTCTCTAACTCTGAGAGGATTTCCATAGAAATAGGATGCATTCCTTTAATGGAAAGAGGAATGTTGAGCAAATACACTCATTACACTAAGTGTACATATGAAAAAACCAGTTAAGGAAAGTGGGGGAGATGAAGGGGATGGGACAGATGTGGGGAGAGAATGATGGAAAGGCTGACTGATAATGTATGTACACATCAATGGACATGTTCAATTGAAGCCCCTTTGCACATCTACTTGAAGGTAACAGTAAAAAAGGGGTGAAGAAACATAATACCTCCCCCACTTTACTAATGAAAATTCTTTGGCACAGAGAAGGTTACCACTTTCCTAAGTTTATCCAGTCAGATGATTGACTAAGAATTCAAACCAAGATGTTCCTGGCTTTAAAGCTCCAGTTTTGCCAATCAGGCCATGCATTTGTTGGTTTGTTTGTTTTTGTCTCTGATGACATCCCTTAACTTTAAGCTTGTTCTAACTACTTCTCTGGGGGGGGAAATAACATCTTACTCTAAGCAAATGAAACCATGTCATAGGGGTGAAGCCTTTGTAGAAAGTGTATTTATTCCTAGCCAGGCATGGGTGGCTCATGCCTATAATCCTAGCTAATCAGGAGGCTGAGATCTGAGGATCAGGGCTCAAAGCCAGTCCTGGGCAGGAAAAGTCCGTGAGATACTTACCGTCAATAAACTACTCAGAAAAAGCCAGAAGTAGCGCTGTGGCTCTAGAGGTAGAACACTAGCATTGGTTAGCTGACTTCGCTTGGGGAACTAACTGTCCAGCACCTGTGAGTCTTGGTGCTAGTTGAGACCTTTGTAAATGTCATGAGCGTATCCTCCTTCCTTCATGAAGGCTGACACTTTCCAGAAAACAAGTTTCCCAGACAGATCACCTGGAACTTTATGTAGTTTGGCAGCAGTTCCTTGAGCAACCCCTTCAAGAGCCTTTTCTTTTTGGAAAACAACCAGCTATTCATTTATTCTGCAAATGTTTATCAATCACCTACTGCATTCCCATCTGGGCAGTGTTCTAAGCAGAGAATACGGAAATGAACAATGATTGTATTTTCACACAAGAGCTTAGAGAGACTTACTATCCCTTTGCCTGAAGACACCTATCTTTATACTTGATGTTTGATTGAGGAGCGCTTCTTAAATTATGTACAGCTATTCCTCACTTACAAATATGTTTGCTTCAGTTTCTTGGCACTGTATCTGTGGGAAGAGAGAGTTGGGCTTCTAGGTTTCTGGTTGAGGCCTTTCTATTCACCAGGGGGCAGCACTCACTTGCACAGAAAAGTACCTAGAAGGGATGGCTTTGCTTTCTGAGCTCTTAGCTTTCAAACATAAAAGCCTTTGGAGTAGCCTTTTTCCAAACTATTGGCCCAGAAGTGTACTGCCTCTATTCCACCTAAACTAGTATACATGTACCAGTCTTTGAAAATGATTTTCTCAAGGAAAAGATCCTGTCAGTGTTGTAGGAAAAAAAGGAAGAATTAAAACTGATTTAAAGGAAGAGAAAATAAACTTGAACAATGGGACTAAAGATGAGACATGAAATATGTACTTTGAGGTAGAATTTTAATTTATATTCATGGGTCATTTTTTAAGGTATCAGTCCAGAAATGGTGGTACATGCTTGGAATCCTGGCTGCTTAGGAAGCACAGGCAGGAAGATTGTAAATTTGTAGTTTTATCTGGTAGCTACAAATAAAACAAATATACTTGATATAAACTGCCCAACTAAAATGATGTTCATTGTATGAAATCGTTTTTTTTTGTAATTATCTATATGTAAGCTTGAGTTGACATTAGCTTATGTAACTTTTTAAGGATCAATTTAGCATTTTAAAAACCTCACCTGTTTTAAATAAGTAAAATATGTATTAATATGCTATAAGGTCCACTTTGTCAAGCAGCATTTCACTCTGTAATTATTTTTTCTTAAGAAATTATATTGGAGACAATTTTCTGTTTAAGGGAGCTAGATTTTTTTTATTTTAAGGGAGCTAGATTTTAAAAGTGAGTTTTACTCTAAGAGAGTACTTTTCTGATACTAGAAAATGCTATTGTCTCTAAGAAAAAATACCATTGTTTTGAACAGGACATAAATATCAAGGTGGCCTAATGGTTTTTAGTCTGATTGGTAGACAAAGGTAAAATGAAGTCAGAACTAAGCCAGAAGTTAATAAGTACTGCTACACTACTGAAGAGACCTCTGTGTGGAGAATTTTATGCCAATCAACAGACAGATTAGACAGATTAAACATGGTGAAGCCCCCATCCAAAGCATGAGCTGTGATATCACATATACATCACATAATATGGCATAACCAAACAAATGCTTTTTCCATTATTTTCTCAATTTCCACCTTGGGCAGAAAGAACAAATTTGCTGGGAGACTTAAATTCCAACTATTTATTTTCTTTATTGCAACTTAGTAATAAAATACAAATTGCAAAGGCAGCTGGAGTTCATCTATTTGATAAATATTTATTGCAATATTGACTTGGAATATTACTTGGCAATGTCCCTGCAGCTGTACTAAGACAGACACAATTTCTGATGTGATGGAACACAGATTCTGTTCATTACAAAGCTTCATCAGGGAGACGGAAGCCTTGGGAGAGCAGCACCCAGATACACAATTCCAGAGCCTAATGTTCACAGTACTCCTGGGACCCACCTTGTTCTAACGCCTGTGTGGGAGGAAACTAACCCACAAAATGAGACTTTACAAAATGTTTCTCTTTATGCTTCTCCCGCTCCTGCCCCACCCTTCTATTCCAAGCAATAATCTTTGGCAAGAATAGAGAATACAACCCAGAAAACTTCCATGGAGTGCACCTGCCCTGTTCATTTATTCATTCACTCTTCCATTCATCATTCGTTCATACATACAGACTGGCTTTAGACTGTGTAGAAAGAGTTTTTCTGAAATCATCATGAATGTCTTCTTTGCATAACTTGTTGCTGAGAGCTCTTTCACGAATGCTTGAGGAATTCATTGCTTTGTATTTCAATCCCTTTGGCACTATTCAGGAAGGGAGGTTAAGTCTTGGATCTAACCCAAATGTTATTATCTATCACAAATAGATATAATCTTAAGTATTTAAATAGAGAGAATTTGCATATCTCCAATTTTTCAGCCAGTTACATACATTGGAAATATGATATGTCGACAGATAATAAGAACTAAGGCTGGAAGCTACCTTGAATTTTTCTCATTATAGATAATAAGGAACAATCCCAGAGCCAGGGAAATAATATGAATCAAATATTATGAAATGGATTTTGTACAAAACCCCAGTGGCTATACCACTGACATTCTCATTCTCAATTTTCCTAGATTGACTACTAACACTACTGGCAAACAAAATTAGAGTGGTTTCATTTAGTAGCAAAATTAAAGATACACACACACACACACACACACACACACACACACACACACACACACACACACACACACACACACACACAATCCAGAGGTTGTACAGAAATGTTTGAGATATAGAAACAAAAAAATGTCTTGGGGAAGTGGTGCTGTGGCTCAAGCGGTAGAGCGCTCGCCTTGAGCTGAAAAGTGCAGGGACAGCGCCCAAGCCCAGAATTCAAGCCCCATGACCGACCAAAAAAAATGTCTTGGCTTTAAAATATAAAAGTAAAATAACAATATTAAAATTAATATTTATATGCCTACAAAAAGTAACACCTTACCTAACCAACTGCAATGGGTTATCCTTTCTTTTGTAGTTTGTTATGTTTAGTTTACAATGTGGAATATGGACGATTTTAACACTCAAAGGATTTGTAGATCCCACAAGAAAAGGAGTGCCTAGCAGACTGAACAAAATGGCAGCACCAAAGCTTTCTGACAGCCATGGTGAGTGAGCAAAGTGCCAACTTGCCTGCCTGGGCTGATGTGCTCATTGTCTACAGAAGACAGTCACAGCTGGGTGCTGGTGGCTCAAGCCTGTAATCCCAGCTACTCAGGAGGCTGAGATGTGAGGATCATGAAACCATCCTAGACAGAAAAGTCCATGAGACTCTTAGCTCCAAGTAACCACCAAAATGCCAGAAGGAGAATGATGACCTGAGGGTCAGAGCACCAACCTTGAGTGCAAAAGGGATAGCAGCCAGGCTCTGAATTCAAGTCCCAATATCAGCACGTGTTCTCTCTCTCTCTCTCTCTCTCTCTCTCTCTCTCTCTCTCTCTCTCTCTCTCTCTCTCTCTCTCTCTCTCTCTCTCTCTCTCGTTCTCTCTCTCGCTCACTCGCTCTCTCTCTCTCTTTCTCTCTCGCTCTCTCGCTTGCTCTCTCTCGCTCTCTCTCTCACTCTCTTGCTCTCCCGCTCTTGCTCTCTCTGTCACACACACACACACACACACACACACACACACACACACACACACACACACACACACACACACACACACACACACCATCATGTCCAAGGAGATCAAGTGAATAGCATGAGCTCTTGCAGCTACACAGAAGCGTAGCCTTGACAAAAATCTTCATCGCTTTGCTTCAGCCTGAGGGTTTTGGCAGAGATGCCAGATCTGGGTCATTTGTATCTCCTTCCTTACTATGCTTGTTAAATACAGATTCATAGGCCATTTTGCAACTCTACTGCATCAGAACTGGGTTTCAAACCTGGGCATCTGTATTTTGCCTCAACCATGTTGTCGGTTAGTTTACCTCTTTCCAGTGTCATATTTAGCTCCATAGCTAGTCAACTCTAGCCCATCCAGCTAGCCAATTTGTTTCCAGGCAGTGAAGAATTATATTCAATTGACCTGTTGGCAAAGTGTGGAGATGATAAATCCAATAGTAATTTCTTTAAAAATAAAAAGGCCCTGAAATGAAAAAAAAAACCCAAAACAATAGGGCTTAGATTCTTTCCTCAGCAATAAAATTGGATCAAACAGTCCTAAGCTCTCTTGGAAGAAGGGCTGTGGGTCTGTTGGTTGATGCCAAGAGACAACTATGACAGAGGGGGAACTAAGGACAGAGAGGGGAAAGCTCACTTGGTAGAAGCTCAGGAAAAAAATCCACTGCAGCCACCACATTGTTATTCTCTCTGCTCCTTTGGCTTTTTATTTTTTAAACCTCAACACATTGTTCAAAAGAGTGGATATACGAATCTCTCTAATGTAAATGTGTACGTACCTAGCATTTTTCTAGGTACTGAGCATAAAACTTTCTCCTCACTTCAAGTGTATTTATGGTGTAGGTTAGAGCATGGCAAATCTGCTCTAATTCCTACTCTGCCACTCATAAACTGATGACCTTGGATTTCTAGGTTTCTGTTTTCATACTTGAATCCCTAGGCTCAGCTCAGCCTGTGGAATGATCATTTACATAGATATTTCATGGGTGCTCATGTCTCCGTCTTTCTACCAGTCAGTTTTTATTTATTTGGAGGTAGGCCAAGGCAAAGGCTGTCGTTCACCTTGTCTCCCCCCAGGGACTTCTGCACCCAATGACATCCACAGTCATTGAAATTTTCTCTCCAAATGACTTGCCATGTGCTCTGGCTATGGGAGAGGACCATATCACCACATCATGGCTCCAGGAAAGTCCGTGTAGCTTCCGCTTCCTCCAGGGACTAGCTGAGGAATGGCATGAGGATTCTCGCTCTCTAAACTGCTTTGGGCACATTAAGAAAAAAAAATCATTCCAGAGTCCACAGAATCCCTTTCCAAGCAGCTCCAGGGCTGAGATGAATGGTAATGAAGAACTGGAGAAAAGAAAGAGATAAAATGAGACCCCTAGAGGATGGGAGAAAGAGACCCCCGGGCAGGGATCTCTGTGTTTTGTTGTGCGTCTTTCTTTTGTTTTGTGTGTGTGTGTGTGTGTGTGTGTGTGTGTGTGTGTGTGTGTGTGTGTGTGTGACAGGATTTTGATATGTTTTCCAGCCTGGCCTAGATTTTATTTTGCTATATAACCTTAGCCAGCCTTGAATTCAAGAACTTCTTGCCTCAGTTTCCACAAGTGATGGGATTATGACTGCAAGGTGCCACACCTAGCTCATCGTGGTGGTTACTGAGGGAAAAGATGAATTCTTCCCTTCACAAACTCAATCGAAGTTTGACAAATTTGAATGAGGACATTTAAAAAAAATGAACGTGTAGATTTTATTTGGGTTTTCCCAAATGCTAAACTAATTCAGAACACCTACTATGATCACTATGATCATTAATTTAGCTAGTAATATTTTGAGTACTTGTACATTTAGCATCAGTGTGAGTCTTGAAGCTACCACATTGAACTAGCTAGTGAAGACAGGACATAAAACAGATGGCTATGACATAATTTCTGGTAATAACTGCTGTAAAGGAAAGGTAAGTAGGAAAGAAGATTGTAAAATAAAAAAAAGAGATAGTCTCCTAAAAAATGTGAGCAGGGATGACATCTTGTGTAAAAATTTGTGTGAAAGGAGAGGAGCCAACCTTGAGGTAAAGAACATTCTCCAGGAAAGAAGGACCACGCATGTTATAAAACATTTGCTGAATTAGTTCATTCTTTTTGTTTTACTGACATTTGAGAAAACTGAGGTGCAGAAGGTTTAAGTGGTATGTCCAGAACTACCCAGCAAGGAAATGGCACAGCTAGAAGGTGACTTTATCTCTATGCTTTATATTTTTACTCCAGATTATTCCAATTGCCACGCATTTTTAGGAGGGAGTCGGCACTCCTACAATTCACTTGAATCTGATTCTCTGCTACCCCCGGCCTGCTTCTCCTAAACTTCACAGCAGCTCTGAGTTCTATAATTTGATACAAATCCTTTGAGACAGAGCTTGAGATGAATGGCCCTCCGTCCATTAACGAAAAATAGCCTAGATACAAAATCCCTATGAAAAACAACTAAAAGTGGGTGCCCTAAGGTTTCTGGGTTTAGAAGTACCTGGGAACTGGTAGAACCGCTACTATATGTGTCATGGGTAAGGGTGGTGTATTCCAGATACTCAAGATGTTGCCTCCATGGCCTGACCCTCTTTCCATCCTGGGGTGAGTGGATGTGGAAGTGAGGCGGGGGGTGTCTGTGATCTCTGCCATGATAAAGGAAATATGGAGACTCAAAAGACAGCTTTTACCCAGAACTGGCCATCACCTCCTTAGCAACAATAGCCCTGTACACATTCACACACAAACATTGCACCAAAACAAGCAAAGGTCACTCTCTGTGGGCAATTCCAAGAATGATCTCAATTTTTCATAAAACAATGTTTATAAATTAGAAGGAACCCCAGAGCAGTCCGGGAATAGAAATAACCATTTTATGAGGCTTCCTGCCATTACATTATTGCTTGTTTGCTTGGAATGAACAAAATATAGTGTGCGGCTGACCTCTTTCAGAGCCAAGTGAAGATCTCCTTACAAAGCCCCCCAGGCAAGCGAGCCTGAGTTGGGAGGTGTATTTGGTTCCACGAGGGACTTCCGTCCCAGGCCTTTTAACAGGAAGCATCTTGGAGATCAAAATTGTGCCCTGTCTGCCCTTTCATCCAGCACCTAGCACTGTTACTGGCCTTGAACAAGCACTAAGGAAATGACTTTAATGGGTAGGTGAGTGAAGGCCTGGCTGAATCAATGAATAAAAGATCTGATCCTCAAGGATGGTATTAAGGAAAGAAAGATACTCAATAAGAGCTGCATACATACTAGGCTGTTACATATTAGGCTCTGTTTAGAGCTCCCATGTGATGATAGGAAAGACGATACACCTCCCTGGTGCTTCTCACCTGCTACCTGCTCTCGCTGACTTTCCTTGAAACACCCTAAGGCTCTTTATGCTTCTTCCCATAGACCCTAACAAAGGCGACTCTTCAAAGCTCCCTCAAGAATTTCCTTTCCCTGCAAAATGTCCCACTGTCTCAGTCCCCTGCATGCAACTGGCTAGCATGAAGGAAAGCATGTGAGAAGCTGAGATTGACGTCCCTCAAAAGCAAAGCATGAGAGAAAAATCTAAGTGTAGGGTGGGGTGTGTGTGGTGGGGGTGGGGAGAGACCCGGAAAGAATGACAGTGGATAAAGAGTCAGAACTTATGGCAATCACCACTGTGGGCAGCCTGATCCTAGTCTCATGTGAAAACCAAACAGATTGTGTGGAAAATCTGCCACCTACTCTGAATTCTCCTACGCAGATGCAAAGGAGCTGGGGTATTTATACACCATCTTGCCGGTCAGTGGTTGAGGGCTGTCAGTTCTCTGGCACTGTCCAGTTTTGTTGTACACGGGCTGACTGGCTGGGGGATAATTATCAGGCAAAGAGATGTGGACACCTATGTTTGGAAATTAATGGCAGTGCACAGACACCTCTAGGCTTTGAAGAATGCAATGGTTGATTGCATCTGCCACAAAAATGACTTCTCAGACGGATCTGATCATCTAAAGAGTTTCAGTGGGACAACACCCAAATGGAAATAAATCCTTCTCTTAGAAGAGGAGAGAGGAAACACGTCTGTTTTTGTTTTTGTTTTGTCTTAATGGGCAGGTGGGTCTACACTTAAATAATGCCATAGATATGAACGTTTCTTGAAACTCTGGCTGAAGAGAGTGTCACTTTCACAAAAGAGATCAATAGAAATCTCCTAGATAGTGAATAACCTCCATCAAATCTATGCCTGGCAGAATCATCCGGTACCCAGGTACCTTTCAACTACCAGAGAAATTCTGTACCTTTAACTAATAGGATCATAATTCTTAATTATTATGTTATGGTTTGCAAAGCATTTTTTGTTGTACAGAAAGTAAAAATGCTGTTAGAATCTTGGTGTAACTGGTTGCCACAGAATGCTGACTCAGCAATCACAGCTATCTTCACTACAGCAAGAGTCTTACACAAAAACCTAACAATCCTTACAATTTTGTTGAGGCTGAGTCCCCAAGTTTGGTGGATTACCAAGAAGGACTAAAGGGAGGGAAGTGGACTGTCACAGGAACTATTCTTTGGGTCTTTAGGTGGGTGGGTGTCCTGGGGTTTGTATCACAGCTACCTTTTTTAAGAGCTACCAAATCCATGATTAGTCCAACCAATACTGAACATTTCTGGTTTTGCAGGTTATTCATCTTCTCCTTCATCATCTGACTTACTCTCCCTCTTTCCACCTTTCCCACTTTCTTCCTCATCTTCATACTCATCTTCATCTTCTTCATCTTCATCAACTTCTCCATCATGTCCAAATTCTTCCACTGCTGACTTCATCTTCTTTCACTTCTGTATCTCTGTCTTCATCTTCATCCTCTTCTTCATCAAAGTCTTGCTCCTCACCATCTTCATCCTCCTCATCTTTCTCATCTCCTAAATTCTTAAAAGGAAATCTTGCCTACTCTCTCTGCCTTCCTTACTCACAAGCCTATGAGAGAGAGAGAGAGCTTACAATTTTATGAATTTTTACTGATCTTAAAACTAGAGGAAGAGGGGTCACCATCTCCAACTCTGTCATACAGACAGAGCAAACACCAAGGCCCAGGATAGAAAACTCTCTGGCCTAATATCACACCAATCACACAAATTTGTTTTGTTTTAAAGTTTAGTCAATTAACTACAATCATACAAGAGTCAGTCAAATTGGGATTGCAAAAGCCATAAAAGCTTTTGAAATCCTCCAACAGTTGCAAAACAGTTATCTAAATGAGGTTGAGGCAGGTAAGTTTCAGGAGATCATTTCAGGAAAATTCCTATATGTATGATATGATGTGCTATTCCTTTGAGAAGAAAAGGAAAACTCTGATCTATTTTCTACCTTTCATATCTTATGCTAGCACACCTCACTGGCAGACTGTAAATCATATTTATACTGAATTATGTTAAGACAGTCTTGGAGGGAAAGGATTTTAAGACATTTAGTTCCCTGGAGCATAGCCCTCAAGAGCCAAGGAAGAGGATAAAATGAATAGAAATGAGTGTTGATGGCTCAAAACACAAACAAATGGCATTGTGATGAGCCTGGTTGTAGGTACAGGTGTGAACCTGGAATTCCCAAATAACATGTTGGGAAGGAGAAGAGGGAAGAGGGCCAACTCAGGAGAGAAATCTGTGCCTGGTCCCACTCTAGGAAGCCATTGTTAAGACTCGATATATAAGAGGATTTCTAACATCATTATGCTGTCTGTCTTTGGTATTTCTGTTCTCCTCAACTATCAGTCTATAGTATTAAACCCTGGCTACATGGACACATCTCAGAGACAAACTAGAGCCCAGAGGGGCACAAGTAACTATCAGTGGAGCAATTGCATGTGGCCATCCAGAAACCCTTTGTTAGTGAAGCTACCGGATGTTTGTGAGGAACTCCTCTTGGTGCGTCATGGTTGCATGGTCATTTGCAGTGACATGGCTTGCTAATTGCCATAGATTTGGAGATAACTTGGCTGGGTGTAGACTGATTGGGTGTATGATCATGGGTGAGTTATTTCAGTGTCTTCACCTCTAGGGTAAATGCTATTGGGCCACATGATCTACATTTATGTTTTATATTCTAGTATCTTGTCACTAAATATCTTACTCTAATTATTGCTCAGAATCCCAAAGTATGGCAAGGTTTTATTAAGACTTTCTGCCCTAGTGGGAAAGATAGGATTTGTACAATTCCTTCTCCATCACTTGTCCCTAATCCAGGGTCAGGATTCTTTGAAGCCAATGGGGTTAGGTTCACAAACAAACACGCAAACTATAGTCTATACTGCAAATAAGTCACTCCAAGTCCCTTCTGTCAAAACAATCCTCATGCCAAACTGAAAATGACTCCTTTCAGGGATCCAGTGCCTACTTGTTGTGTTCCACTTCAAACTCTTCCAGCTTAAAGACAACTCATATTACTTATTCACTGTTCTTTCTGATCAGAGGAAATTAACACCACTCCTTCCTAAGATGTTCCCTCTGCTCCAAGATGAGCATGGCATTGGTCAGAGGATAAAATCCCTGCTAACTTATTAATAAGCTAATTTAATTAGTTTAATTTAAATGAATCTGTAAAATATTTGAGTCAATTTAAAGCAAGTTCATGGTGGGTTTATTAGAAGGGCTGCTACTATGATTATTATACAGGTAATAATAAGAATCATGCCTAATTATTGGTTACCTTGATATGAGTACTTTACTTTTGCAGAGAGTTGGTGGTCTTTAATTAAAGGGACTGTTGTTTGACTTTCTAAAAAGGAAAGGAAATCTCAAGTTACTTAAGAGATTTGTCTCAGACTATCCATCCTTTTGAGATGGTAAGAAAACTCTTACCTACAGAAATCTGACTGCATGTGCCCTGGGTCCTGCCTGAGGAAGCACATTGCAATCACCATCTTTGTGTTGGTTAGATACTGCATAAGGTGTATGGGTACCATTTGCATGGTAGGTACTGGCGACTTCTATACTTGTTAAAATTCACAGAAGATGCGATGTCTCCTTCTAACACAATCAATGTACTATGAAAATTCTGTGAGAGATCCAAATGAGGGGATTCCAGGGATGGGAGGGAGTTCTTTTTCTACTCCCTTAAAAGCCAGACAAATGAGTGTCATGAACACAATCTAGGGTCCAGATAGACAGAAGATATGGAAGAGAATTGTGGCTTTCCTTTGTTTACTCCCTAGCCCTCCCCGCTCCACCCTGATGATATTGGAATTTGAACTCAGGGTCCTATACTTGCTAGGCAGGTGCTCTAACTACTTGAGCTATATTCCCAACCCTGTTTACTTATTCATTCAAACACTGATTTTTTAACATCGATTTTCAATGCATTATACATTCATTTGAAAACTAGACTGCAAATTAATCTGTGGTAAATATATTCTCAAAGACTGAGATACTTAAGGCCAAATATTTGCTCTTAAGAGTCCAGTCTTATGGGAGAACCAGACAAACAGATAGAATATCTTCTATGAATAGGTTTCATGGGAATCCGGAGGCCAGAAATGAAATCCAGTCTTGTGTGGGAACAGATAGCCTGGATGGAGGATGCCCTCTAAGCTGAAGATGTAGCATGTACAAAACTAGGAGTAATAAACTATGTTCTCTGCACTTGCATTAGCTCATTAGTCCTCCATGAGGACTCAGTCAGACAAGCCCTATCATCCTTCCCATTGATCCCAGGAAGAAACAAAGGCAGAGAGGTCAGGCAACTTGTTCAAGGTCAGACAGCCACTAAAGAGCAAATCAAAGTGTCTGAAACTGCAGACTACAGCTCACACCACTCACTTCTACCTTGGGAGCACAGGTGGCTGAGTAGTCCATTTTGGCTGGTGCTCACTGTGGGGCTGAGGGAATGAGAGGTTGTAAGTTACAGCTCTGTGCTGGGAGGAGGAGGCTGACACAGACATGGTTCTACAAACAAGAGTTTTGACTCTCCTTTAGCTCCAGCCAGTGACACTACTTGTCCTTCTGGCTGCTTCCAAGAACCCACTGCCCCCTTATTTACCCTCTTTCCCCCCACATAGGGACATGTACCCAAAAAACTATGGGGATCCCAGGAAATTCCTCATTTTCCTCATTCCACATTTATACTGGTTCCAGAGACATTTCCCCAAATGTTGCTTTATTAAATTTTGAACTTAATTTCTACCCATTTTTTTCCTGGAAACTTTGGTTGTTATGAATCTCTTTCCCTTAAATAAGGGTGACCCAAAAACTGAGCTTTAGTTATTTGAGGGCTCTGGTTTAGGTTGATTCCCGTTCCCTGTGAGTTCCCTGCATTGTGTTATTGTATCACTGAAGATCCAAAACAATCTTGGAGAAATGCACGCATTTTAAAAAAGATATGTCACTCACCCTCTTGGAACTCATGATCTATTTGGTCAGAGTCAAAATTTGCTCTTGAGAAATTATTAGGAAAAAATTAAATTAAAACTTAGCTGAAAAATAACTTCTTGTGGGCATAAGTATAAATAGCTCAGTAAGGCCACTCTGACATTCACGACAGTGTCCAGAAAGTTCATCCAGTGAACAGAAAGCTTATCTGTTGTTCTTGGCTTTCCTCTAGATTGATGATCAGATACAAATACTCAACCATCCAAATACTGGCTCATTGCACACAGGCTACAAAAGGCTTGAGCAGACACTAGTGTATCTCTGTGAAATACATAGCAAAAATACCTTTGTTTTGAATTTGATTTTTATCTTTTGGCAGTTGTACAAAGGAGCTGCCCCTCAACAAAGTAGAATATGAGAAAAATGTATCTTGAACTATACCACCCCATTCATTATTTTCCCCTGGCCCGCCCAACTCACCCCTTCCTTCCATTTTCTTAATTTTGTAAAATATGCATATGGCAAAAACATCTTAATAAAAATGTCCCACCTGAAGATCATCTTGCTTTTGTCACTTTGGTTCATTTGCTGTATGGATGAACTTCTTTATTTGGGAGGCAACTTTCTATGGTGCAAGTGATACTGGCTCAGTAGTTAGAGAGATACAATTCTAGGCCTAAAGTTCTACTATGAACTAATTCTGGATAAATCACTTTACTTCAAGGAACCTGAATTTCTCATCTATACTGAAACCAACTTTATGTCCTCTGAACACATGTGTGTCCAATTCTACGAATTGGCACACTGACACCGAAAAAACAAGCTTCAATTAACTTGAAATTTTATTGAGCTTGGGGCCTATTGACTTTTTAATAACAGATCAGATAGTAAATACTTTAGACTCTATTAACCATTTTTTTCAGGGTCACAACTATTCAACTTTGCCTTGCAGGGTGAAAGCAACCCTAGGTATTAGGTAAATGAGTAAGCATGTGTCAATGTTTCTTTATTTAAAAAAAAACACTAAGAAGGCAATGGACAGAATTTAGTCAGCAAGCTCCAGTTTATTAGCCCCAGATTTAAATGATGGCTCTAATATAGTTATGTGGTAGAATGTAGGCAAGCTGTTGGCCCATCTCAGGGAGCTGGTAGTGTTGGGGAATCCACACAAACCTTGTAAACTGTACTCAGCCCTTCCACTTCTCCCATAGGAGTTTATCTTGCTTACACATAGAAGAGCTAAGAAGGTCTTTTGAAGGACACTATTTAGAATGGGGAGTTTACTTAGACATACAACTAATACTCATATGCTGTCTTCAATTAAAGCATGTCAGTTCTGCCTTGAGTGGACATGTTTCCTGAATGTATCTTGTCCTTCGGGCCCTTGCTCCTGCCTTGTCTCTTCCCTTCTTTCCTTCTTCAAGTTTCTTTTTCCTTAAAATTGTTTTTATAAAGGTGGTGTGCAGAGCAGTTTCCATTTAGTAAGTCAGATAATGAGTACCCCTTCCTTCCCTCTCTCCCAGTATTTCCCTGCATCTCAGGCCACAAATTGTATAGTTCATGTTCAATATAATGTCTAGTGAATACCACTGCTGCATTTGGTCATCTTTTGTCCCTCCATTTCTGTGTGGCCCTTATCCCATCAAAGGCAGATAAATGAAAAAAGAAGACAAAAAAAATCCTGCTTTTTTCCATTTTGTACAGTTCATTTCAATAAATATTATTTGATATGATCAGAGGCTCAGAGGGAGTGAGCTATTGTGTTCTTCCCCTAAAAGGAGCATCCTTTGGTCTCACTGTGTGTGAATGCCTGGAGTCCTGTATAATTTATCATATACCAGTGTATTTTAGACACAGCTTCCACATATGAGAGAAATACTGCCCTGTCTGTCTCTCTGAGCTTGGCTTATCTCACTTAACATGTTTTGTTCTAGGTCCACCCATTTCCCTGAAAATGACATAGTATTATTCTTTCTAATAGCTATGAGAAAATTCCATTGTATAGAAGTACCACATTTTTTGATCCACCTTTCTATTGTAGGGCATCCAAGCTATTTATTTCCATACCTTGGCTATCGTGAATAGTGCAGCAATGAACATAGATGATCAAATGTCTTTGTGGTATCTTGTCTTGTGATGTTCTGGGTAGATGTTCAATTTCTAGTTTCTTGTATAATTATCAATATAGATTGCCTTCAGCAAGTAGAACAGGATGATTTCATCAATATGGAAAAATTAAACATCCACTTTCTTGCTGAGCTGGGATCCCAAACTCTAGTGTTTTAAATGAACACTAGAATCTCTCACCCAGAGCCTGGTACAACACAGAGGGTGGGGTTAACAAGCTGTTGAAAGTTGGAGCAACACATGTATTGAATGTCGGGTGACAAAACCCAACAATTTCTTCTTTCAGGTTAATGCAGACAAAGGAGAGAAGGAGGTGGATTGTTGGTGTGAATTCAATCTCTACCCCCCCTCTCCATTAGCGCAAAGAGCAATAAGTAGACCTTAGCTAACTAAATATCTTTTCTTTTCATCTTCATTTTTTGGCTAACTAATAAAAACAATAGAGAGAAAGGGAGCTGCTGCTGTTGGGGCTTGGTAAGCAATGTTTAAGGTCATCTACCTGTGCTGTTTCAGTGATCCTGTCTGCAAGACCAATGATTATTTTTTGTAAACTCACTCATTGTTCACAAGGAAAACATGGTTAGTTGAGTTTCTAACATCATTTGAGAGTAACAAACACAGACTTAGATACTAGATACACTGCAACTTACTTTTCTTATTACTTCCATTTCTATTAAAAATGCCAGACAAGAAGTAGTTAAATAAAATATACTGTTACATTTGTTATAATCAAGATGTTGCTCCAATTCAGATATAGGCAATCTTCTTGATCTAAACTTGAAGCAAATCTTCGGTACTTTTCACGTAAAATTGAGTCATCTTATTCAAACTCCTGCTAGTCATAAATTCAGCCTTCTTTAAAAGAACTGCCTGTTGCAGGACCTACTCCAGAAAATTTTGGGCAAAAGCTGCATGGTTATCATCGAGTCTCAATATTCCAAAATTCATTTCGGTGCTTTGTAACTTTAGCCTTCGTAATAACAGCACTGCCAAAGAGTGTCTAATTCGTTTGAGAATCTTAGTTTGCTGCTTCTTTCTGATGATCATGCTTTTGTTTGAGATGGGAACTCGAAGGAGAAACTCAATGCATGGTACGCTTGGTGATGAATTGGATTTTATACATATCCATTGGAGGAGCTTCTTTGCCTGGTGTCAGAGGCTGACTTCGTTTTCAGGCAGCATTTTTACCAATGGCTTTGGAAGACGGAATATATAACACATGCATATAAATCAATTAACTGTCTGATACTTAAACTGGATTCTCCCTTTTTGTTTCTTGGTTATATGCTTGGGAAAGGGCAGTCTGTGAGGACTTATTTTAAGCCAAGATACTTCCTGCATTCTAAAAATACCTAAGATTTTGGCTGTCTGTAGGAAATGGAGATTTCCTTTCAAGACCATCAAACTTGGGATGGAGAAAAACTCTCTTGCCAACTGCCTAATCTTAGCAAGTTGAAAGTACTCATTCCGTCAAATGGATACGGTATTCTTTCTGCAGTGTGCCCAGACCAACGTGTATTTCAATACAGAGGGTATTCTTATTACCCAGTTCCTTTTATAAATACTAGAACCATCCTATAAATAGTTTTTTGGATGTCAACTGTATACCAGCACCAATTGTACACTAAGGTTTCTTCGACTTTTTGCTCTTAGAATCCTTAGAATCCCATTACCTTCTTAGAAGTTACTCCAAAAAAGAGCATTCTGTGTTTTATTATTCACATGAAGAAACACCAACTTACAAGTTAAAACTAAGAAATGAAGAGTATTTATGGAACTAAAATATTAATAAGTCTATCACGCATCTAGAAATGTTATTGAATACCTTAATTTTTCAAAACAAAAATTAATGAAAAGAGTGATATCACTCTATAGTTTGGGAAATTATTTAGTATCTGGCTTTTTCAGAGAGTAGCCCATCCTACCAAATTCTCAATAAAAAGGTGGTTGATACATGAGTTAAAGTATATACAGAAATTCTGGCCTTACATAGGACAATCAAAGAGGAAATATTTTAATATCTTTTTTGGATAACTGCATAATATTCTTTGATGTAAAAATTCAGTCGACAGTAACTTCTTAAAAGCTAGATTCTAAATGTAAAACAATTATCAATTAACATTTTTCCCCAGCTGGGCTACTTACACTTCTTACCATAGCTGGGATGACAAGCAAGTGTCACTGACCAGCTATTGATTGAGATGGAATCTCACTCATTTTTTGCCCAGGTAAGTCTAGAATTGTCATCCTTCCAATCTCAGTCTCCAACCTAGCTAGGATTACAGGCATGAGCCACCAGCAGTTGGTGAGAACCACAATTTTAAATATATATATAGATATATAGATATAGATATATGATGAAGTATAAAAAGGATATTCTCTAGTATGTCTTTTGATTGGTGTAAGTTAATCAAACAGAGGCATTTAGTGTGATATTACTATCCATACAATAAGGAAAGCACCTTGAACACTGCTAGTAGGACTGCAAATCAGTGCTGCCTCTGTGGAAACCAGTATGGAGATTCTTCCTGAAAAAAAAAACCACTAAAAATAAAATTATCCTATGAAGTTGCAGTAGCTAATTTCATGAGATTCTGTGAAGCTGGGATGGCCCTTTAAAGATGTTCTGCATTCAAGCATGGTGATGAAGATTACCTTTTCGTTGGGACTTCAGTACATATGGGCTATTCTGGAGAGGGGACTTGAGCTTCGGCAAGATGTCTCCCTTTGGAAGAGAAAAATTCCTGGGAAAAGATCTCAGCTGGGGGAAGAGGAGCCTTCGTCCAAAGGAAAACCAAGGTAACACATCACAGCATTTTCTCACATTCTTAATGTCCTTATTTAGAAACTAAAGGTAAAAAATCACAGCATGTACAACAAAATCAGAATGGTTGAGTGATAATGTATAAGAAAGGATTTGGGGGGCCTTATGTGGTGGTTTATTTCTGTAATCCAGCTATCCAGTGGAGATGGGAGAAAAATGGTCTGGAAACAGCATTACCTCACTTTACTAAACTTTTGAATATACTTTTGATTACACATCCATAACACAAGAGTAAGTAGATAGGTGGGTGAACTTAATGACAAGGTTATCTTTAAGGTACATTGACATACCATTCAATTTTAACAAAAACTTCTAAAAATTGGCTTTGCAACATTATAGTCAGTAAGGGGAAAATACTGTGCCTTCTTGAATTGCCTAATACTTTGACTCATTCTTAAAGATCCTGATATGTACTGCATACTTTGCCTCACTCACATATATATTTGAAGCAAAGCATATATATATATATATATATATATATATATATATATATATATATATACTCACATGTATATAAGAAAGTGATCTCTTGGCAATATCTGTTTAATAGATACACGTATATGCACACATATACATATACATCTATACACATACATACATGTATATGTTAAACATATATATATATATATATATATATATCAGCTTATTAAAAGCTCCAAGAGGTCTTGTTATAAGCTGGTTAAACAGATATTGCCCATTATTTAATCTAAAATCTTTCTTCCTCCTTCCAAGAAATTTCTTACCTAGCTATTTTAAACTTATTGGTAAGAAAACATGAATGTCAAAAATGCCACTCATCTGAAAAATAAACGAAAGCAAAAGACCTGGGGATGTGGCTCAAGTGGTAGAGAGCTTGTCTAACAAGTACAAGGCCATGAGCTAAAACCACACTACCACACCAATAAAAGGACTTTATTGGCACAGTTATACAGATGCTGTTGATATTGCAGAGAATTGACACAAATGCTTCTGGTATAAATCCATTCTGATATTAAAACCTATTTAGAACAAATGCGGTGGCAATTTACCTTCAGAGTACTTGAGCTTTCTAGAATCACATTACATTTGTGAATTAGCAGGTGAGCTACTCTGGCATAATTTTTGAAGGTCAAAATATACATATTATAGTTCACTTTTTCCACAGATATCCTTACAAAGGAGCCTTTCCCCATAGCTAACCACATAGCTAACATCTTATTTTCTCCACTAGGGACTATTTCGTGAAATCATTGGATTGTGTTTAATGCTTGCAGATAGGGAATTTGTCCTGTTCTGTTCTTCACTCATGTTGTCTTACCAATAAGTTTAAAATAGCTACACGAGGAATTTCTTGGAAGGAAGAAGAAGGATTTTAGATCAAATAATGGTCAATATCTGTTTAACCAGCTTATAACAAGACCTCTTGGAGCTTTAATAAGCCGATATATATGTGTGTATATTTTTAACATATACACATATTTGTATATAGATGCATATAGATATGTGTGCACACATATGTATATATTAAACAGATATTGTGAGCTCATTCTCTCTCTATAGAAAAGCTCTTTCATACACACACAAACACACACACACACACACACACACAAATACACACATACATAGTATGTGGTGTAAATCATGATCTCTAAGACTGAGGCAAAGTATTAGGCAATTCAAAAGGGCACAGTATTTTTCCCCTTACTAACTATAATACTGCAAAGCCAATTAGAGAAGTTTTGGTTAAAACTGAATGAAGTGATTATAGAGTGTCAATGTATCTTAAAGATTACCCTGTCATTGAGTTCATCCACCTATCTGCTTACTCTCATGTTATAAATGTGCAATCAAAGGCATATCCAAGACTTCAGTACAGTGAGGTAATTCTGTTTCCAGGAAATAATTTCTGTAGAAACATATCTTATGTCCTAAAGCAGGCACCTTCCAGAATCCAGCCACATCACACCATTGAAGCCGTCATCACCTCTCCGTCCAGGCAAATCACATTCCCCTGTGGTTCTTCGGCTATATGGGAAGGACAACAATATCAATACCAATTGATTTAAAAAAAAAAAGGTTTGGCTTCTCTCAATTCACCAAGCAGAAGTTTAAATTATGTTTCAAGATGTGGATTGTATAAACAAATTTTATTCCAATCAAGGCCTAATCAATTCTAGTTTCTTAACAAAAGTCTTGGCTGTGCACAACCCAGAACAGACTGAGAAGAATCAGACTGTGTGAACAGGCCTGGCATTCCTACCTCCTGGCTGAGTGATGGTTGAAGGCAGGAAGTGGAGTTGGAGGGAAAGTGGAGCAAATGTGAAAGAGAGGCAGGCACCACTGGATTTTAGGCTACACAAGAAACAAGTACAGAGGTCTAGGCTATCAGTCCTTACTTCTCTTTTGCTCACTGTATTATCGGACTTCCTTCTTGTGGAGCATTAGATGCTTTCATAAACTGATATGTTGAATTGAAATGTCTTTGTATCACTACTCGAAGATTAGTAAATGAATATTAGTAAATGAATATTAGCAAAATATTAGTAAATGAGTAAAATAAACAACGTTTGGCAACAGGCAGTGTGCACCACACACAGTTTATTCACATGTTTAAGGAGATAAGAAAACATATGTAAGATTATTTTTGGTTTCTGCATTACAACATTAGTCATTGATGGTGGTCCTTTTTAAATAATATATATTTTTATTGTAAAGATACTGTACAGAGGGGTTACAGTTACATGAGCAAGGTAATGAGCACATTTCCTATCAAGCATTGTTATTCCCTCCTTTGTTTTCCCCTTACCATCTGTTTCCATCCTACCTCCTCAACTCCTCCCTCCCTCTCCCTCCCCCAAAGTTGTAAAGTTCGTTTTCAACATACTGTCTTGCACATCTCATTGTTACAATGGGTCAGTCTGTATCCTTATTTCAGCATTTCGTTATTTCCCTTCCCCTCCCCAAATTAGAAACATGTATATACAAGATGCAGGACACCAGAATCAAATAAAGTGACAATAGGGGTTGTACCATGGGGCAAGAACATACAAAGAAACAAAAAAAATCACACAGTACATGAAAAGTACATTAAAAAGAGCAACAAGAAAGATAAAATCTCCTGTGTCCCTATCAGAAAACTCGGAAAAAATTAAGTGGTGGTCCTTTTTTGAAGTTGCTGTGGTGACAAGACTACAGAGTAGGAGTCGCCAAGTTCATTTAAAATCCTGCCTTTGTTGTGAATTGACATAGCTTCTTGGTCAAGTCAAGCCTTAGGTCAAGACTTAGGTTTTCTCCTCATAGCAGGTGAAGGTTGAACTGGATTCGGTGCTTTCTAGTTCTGACAGTGTAGCTTTTTTTGTTTGTTTGTTTTGTTTTGTTTTGACAGTCATGGGGCTTCAACTCAGGGCCTGGGCACTGTCCCTGAGCCTCTTTGTACTCAAGGATAGCACTCTACTACTTGAGCTACAATGTCACTTCCATTTTTTTTCTGAGTAGTTTCTTGGAGATAAGAATCTCACAGACTTTTCTGCCTGGTCTGGCTTCTGGCTGAGATCTTCAAATTTCAGCTCCTGAGTATCAGGATTATAGGTATGAGCCACCAGCACCTAGCTCATTCTCATCATTTAAACTAGTGACCCACCCTTAACACCTCTTACAAAACCGAGACCAATGTTCTTCAAGGATTACTTCAACCTCTAGTTCATAGTTCCATCCTTTCTGTGGAGCACATGGCCAGCCAAGATGGCTCTGGGAGAGGGTTGAGTGGGCAGACCCCAATTGATCTTCTGATCAGTACCTAACCAGCCCGTGAAGGCTCAGGTGAATGATAGGGTGTGACCTTGACAGTGATTGGTTCCTCTTCCTCCCTTACCATACCACCCACCCTCTTTGTCTTTAAAAAGGGGCTGCTCTGTGTTAATAAAAGAGTTTTTCTACCTGCTGGATTTGGCTCCCCGCTGTGTCTGATTGTCTCCTGGGCTGAGGGAGGCTAGGGAACGGGCGAGCGCCGCACTTACCTTTCCTCGGACCCCGTCCGTCTTTTGTGGGACGGACGAAGACCCAACATCTGGCGCCCAACGTGGGGCACGAAAGGAAAAGATACCGGCCGAGGCTAAGCGGTCTCTCGGGGTAAGTGAAACCCTAAATATGGGTAATGCTATATCACAGAAGGAGGAGGAAGAGGCAACATCAGGCCTAGAAGGGGTACAGGAGGATGTGGGAAGTGAGAAGGAAAAGGAAAGGGTCAAATCCAATCGAGAACGCACTGAGACGTGCACGGTAGAAGTCAAAACGAGGGTAAAAATTACCCCCTCTGACCCAGCTGATATTACCCCCTCTGACCCAGCTGATACTGACGGTCCTAGGCCCCCTCCCTATTCTCCTGATTGGAGGGGAGGTACGGCGCCCTACGAGACCTACGAGAGGAACTTGCAAGACCCAGACCCCTACCAGCCTTCTATGGAGGGGCCGAGGGCCGGGGAAGTAACCTCCTCGGAGACCTCCTCTGGAAAGGAAGGGCCACCAAAGAGCCCTGGAAAGGAAGGGCCACCCAAGAGCCCAGACTCTCGGCCACAGGATTCGCTTCCCCAAGCGTATCCGGTCATTGTGGCATCTGGGGCTAACAGGCCCCTGGAATGGTATCCATGGGAAGCTAAGGATCTTAAAGAGCTCCGCAAGGCGGTGGCGGAGGATGGCCCAAACTCTCCCTGGGCCCAGACCCTATTACAAGACATTGCCTATCACCCGTGTGTCCCTAAGGACTGGATGGATGTGGCCAAAGCCATTCTTACTAGTTCTCAGTTTATTAAATGGTGTGCTTTCTTTAAGGAGGAATGCAGAGTGTGGGCAGAGAGTAACCGGCAGGCTCAACCAATGATACCTATTACTAAGCTGCTGGTCTGGGAAGGGATGAATGCAGACCACCGCATAGCCTGCGCGGGATTGAGAGAGAGTTCCCTGAGCAGATGGGTGGTGACCTCACAGGATGTGGGAACGCAACAGCACCAGTCCCAATCACTAGCTTTAGCTTTACAGGCTCTGGCGTTTACAATGACTGAGGCTATTACTCAGGTGCTGGCAGCCCAGGGCCAAGAAACCCCAAGACTATTGGAAAGAGGGACTTGTTTTAAATGCAGGCAGGAGGGGCGCTTTAAGAGGGACTGTTTACAACAATCCCCCACCAACTGGCCTGAGGGCAAACCGCCCCCTACATCCTGCCCCAGGGGCATGGAGGGATACAAGTTTGATTTAGAGGGGAAGTCTTTAAACTTGGGGAGGGGCATCCTCCAGCCCCTTTAACTCAAGGAGGAACCCCCTCTGCTGTGAGGCCCAGGCAGCCTCATGGCAGGGCAGCCCAGGTCCATTGGACCATCCCCCTGGTGGACGGGCTCCGCCCTAAAATGAGTATTCTCATAGGCGGAAAGAGGTATTCTATCAGTGAGCCCATTTCCCTTTGGTTGTTTGCAGGGGTTACATTAATATCTGCAGTTTTAACTCAAAATGGGGAGTCATTAGAGTGGGTTCACACTCCCCTGGGGGGCACGCCTTGGGTGTACTCTCAAGCAGACCAACTTGCAGATGCTATTGTGAAGGGAAGGACGCAAGCCCAAAGGCATTATGGCCTCGACCCTCACTCCATTGTTTTTCCTTTTCGGATGGCAGACGTTGAGTGGCTCACTCGAGCCAATGCTCGTCTTGCTCTCTCCTTGGAGGGGTTTCTAGGCCAAACTTACTGCCATTATGGGCCGTCCAAATGGACTGTCATGTTATGGTGACTTCCCCTCAAAATGCCATCTCTATTTTCTCCTATGCCTATTCCTGGCGCCCTTCATGTTTTTACTGACGGAGGTAAAGCGGGCTCTGCATATGCAGCCTTTGAGGAGCAACAAAAGACCCCGAGCCAACAAAGATTTCAACCTTGTCAAGGGTCAGCACAATATAAGGAAATGCTGGCCGTAATTATGGCTCTTCAGGACATTCAAAAACCCTTCAATTTGTATTCTGATAGCCTGTATATGATTAACTTGCTCCCTCATATTCCCCAGGCACATCTTAAGCTGGATGAAAACCCTATTTCCCCCCCTTATGGTTACCCTTAAGGGCCTATTAGAAGGGCGGGGAGCCCCTATTCATATTCAGCATTTGAGAGGGCATTCAAAACTTCCTGGGTTTTTTTCCCTAGGCAATAAGTGGGCGGACCAGTTAGCTACTGGCCCACAAGCATTAACATTACAAGAGGCTACCTGTTTGCATGATTTAACCCATATTAATTGGAGAGGTCTTCAACATAGATTTCCTCAGATTCCTGTGAAGGACCTTAAAAGGATAGTACATACCTGTAAAACATGCCAGCCTTTCTTAAAAGTACCCCCGTTACAACCGTTACAACCCCCGGGAGTAAATCCCAGAGGCCTTAAACCTAACGTCCTCTGGCAAATGGATGTCACTCATTTCCTAGCCTTTGGTAAGTTTAAATATATCTTTGTCTCTATAAATACCTACTCAGGAGCATGCTGGGCCACAACACATACAGGAGAAAGAACTAAACATTCACAAGCACATTTTCTTCAATGCTTTGCTACCTTGGGTCTACCAGCACAAGTTAAAACCGATAATGGGCCCTGTTTTGTTAGCAAAGCAATGTCAGAGTTTTTTGACAAATTGCATATTAATCATACTACAGGAATTCCCTATAATCCCCAAGGCCAAGCAATTATAGAAAGAAATCATCAATGTCTTAAAGAGCAATTATTAAAACAAAAAATGGGAGTTAGCCCCCATGTACAGTTACAGATAGCTTTGTTTACCATTAACATCTTAAATTTTTCAAAAGGGGCAACCGAATCCAGATTTCAGAAGCACTGGGGACAACTAAACCCTAAGCCCCAAGTGGAAGTCAGGTGGAAGGACCCCCTGACACAACAATGGAGAGGACCTGACCCCCTAGTTACTATGGGCAGGGGATTTGGATGCGTTTTCCCCATAGGGGAACCTTAAGTTTTTACCCATTTCCTCTATACAGGAGGATGCCCAAGAATAAGCTAAAGACAAAAGCCAGAAAGACAATTATTAACCATCCCCAAGGGCAACCAGCCCTTGAGAAGCTCTCTTGTGTTCTCTAACAATTGCAGATGGCGATACTCCAGATGTTGGCTGTCCTGACTCTCCCGATCCTGTGAATGGCCCTATGGAATCTACATCAACCTCAGCGAGTGACCTGGGCAGTGATCAACCCTGGCAATGCAGAAATCGTCAGGAGCACCACAAGAGAAGCTGTCCCTTCGACCTGATTGCCTGACCTTCATTTTTGATCACCACCCTATGGACTATTTAATTTTTTTTTAGGAGTTAATTATTTTAATGTTACCTGCTTTAATTGTTCTTGTACTAATTGCTTGTATAACAGCATTGAATTCATACTTAATTGTTAAACAACCACCTTTTGTTATGCTTCCAGCTTAGATTTTGTCCAACCCCACAGGCAAATAGCTAGATTGGAACAATCCCCACCTCTGGACTCTGAAGTGGCAAAGACTGCTATCCCATCCTTCACTAAGGTTAAAGGACTAGTAGTGACATTTCCTGGCCTGGGAATGCTTTTGCTGATGGTTTTTCTATGCCTTCCTTGGGTTATACGTGCACTGCAAAACTCTTATGAGCTTAGCCAGCCAGTTATCAAGCTCCAAATGAATGAATTTCCACCCCCCCCCCCCCGAGAGGAATCGCAGCCAGAGACGGGTAAGAGGGGGTGTCAGTCTGACCAACCTAAGACAGGGCCTTCAGCTTCGCTCTGAAGAAGTTCCCGATGACGGGTAAGGCAGACAAGGCGATCCACCCAACCTAAGACAGGCGGGTTCGCTTCTTTAAGCAAAGATGGGGGGAGATGATGTTGGGAGCAATTGGGAGCTGACAGTAAAGCTCAAAGGTCATCTTGACTACTGTGCTAGCTTAAAGGCACGTACAAGGAACTGGCTTACTTAAGACACCAGGTGCCCAGGAATTAATTGAACTGCTTCGGATATTTCTAACTGTGGTGGGACTGATGTTTATTACTGTGCTAGGTGGGTCTGTCATTAAAACAAAAAAAAAGGGGGAATCTGTGGAGCACATGGCCAGCCAAGATGGCTCTGGGAGAGGGTTGAGTGGGCAGACCCCAATTGATCTTCTGATCAGTACCTAACCAGCCCGTGAAGGCTCAGGTGAATGATAGGGTGTGACCTTGACAGTGATTGGTTCCTCTTCCTCCCTTACCATACCACCCACCCTCTTTGTCTTTAAAAAGGGGCTGCTCTGTGTTAATAAAAGAGTTTTTCTACCTGCTGGATTTGGCTCCCCGCTGTGTCTGATTGTCTCCTGGGCTGAGGGAGGCTAGGGAACGGGCGAGCGCCGCACTTACCTTTCCTCGGACCCCGTCCGTCTTTTGTGGGACGGACGAAGACCCAACACCTTTCCTTTCGGCCCCACCATTTAGTAAGAGTTCTGCTTTCTTGCTTCCTGTTCTGGTCTAATGCACATGTAAAGCTAACCACAAATAATTTCTCTCCCAGAGCCTTCCCTGACTGCCGTTTCCAGCAAAGATTTTTACACCTCTAATACTGATGCCCATTGATTCGTCTTAGCTTCTGTCCAGTTCCTTAGTTTTTCACTCCCTGTAAATATTCAGTTTCACAAAGATGCTAATTTCCTAGTATAATTGATGAAGACCTTTTCTTTGTTTCCACTTCTTTTGTTTAATCCAGTATGTAGTGATACAGAGAAAACAATGTAAGTTCATTCATTAAATGTCTTTTGATTGAGCCATGATTTGAAGATTTCCAATTTTTTTTCTAGCCAGTGATGAGTTCATTCATGCATTTTAACTTGGTCCCATGTGTCAACAGTGGAATAATTTATTAAATCAATCTTCCAGATTTAAGAATGCAGTTTGTTGTCATGGGATAGAGACAGTCATTCTGTTCCCATGGACCTGCATAAACCTTTACTCTCTACAGTTGTGCTACAATCTCCTTATTGTAAGTGCCCTGTATATATCAATGCTTCATTGATGTATTCACTCCTTACAATCACTCTCTGCTGTAGGAGGGGTCCTGGAGGGGTCAGGAACATTACATAATAAGGAAGATTTTACAAGGTGTATTTTATATTCAGTATGTTACAGAAAGTCTAGTTAGAATGCTCTAATTTGTAGAATTTCTTGTCAGTAGCTAAAAAGACTGGGATAAAGAAAAACTCCTTATCTTCTTTTTCTACTCAGGATATAGAATAAAAAAAATAGAAAAGTATGGCTCCCTCCTTTGAAAGTGCTGATAGAAATTATAGTGAAAATGCCTATAATTTCAGGCTGTGGAAGTTGTACTGGAATAGGTAGAGGCTAGAGGTGAGAATTAAACTTGAAAATTCTTGATTTCACAGAGACATAACAGTGTTGTGAGTATTATTTATAATGATGGCCTGTGGTCAGTAAATCAGGCCAAAGAAGCAGCAGTGACCTCTAATATAACTTTGGGTGAGTGATTTAATCTCTCTCTAAGCCTTATTCCCTTCTTCTGTGAAATGAATAGAGAAGGATATGCTCCCTAGGTTTGTTGAGAAGATTAAATGATGTAATTCACTTACTGAACACATAGTTCCCGAATGCTTATTTTATGTCAAATACTTTTGATCTGGGGTTTAATAGGGAAAAATATCAGCAAGGATCCATGCTCTCAAGGTTTAATCGGAAGAAACAACACATAGGAATAATATAAAGAAGAACCTTGTTTATGGCACATTTTGAATAGTGACAAATACTAGAGAAAAATTAGTCAGTTAGGAGGGTTTAGGAATAGTTTTGCTAAGATCACAGTGAAACAAGTCAACAGGATATAAAGCATCAAGTCATGTACTTAGGCAAAGGAAAGGTAAGGCTAGATTCTTTTTTTTTTTTTTTTTTGCCAGTCATGGGGCCTGAACTCTGGGCTTGGGCACTGTCCCTCAGCTCTTCAGCTCAAGGCTAGTGCTCTACCACTGGAGCCACAGCGGCACTTCTGGCTTTTTCTGTTTATGTGGTGCTGAGGAATCGAACTCAGGGCTTCATGCTTGCAAGGCAAGCGCTCTACCACTGAGCTACGTTCCCAGCCCAAGGCTAGATTCTTGAGGCAGGAACGGATCTGAGGAAGAGCTAGGAGGCAGAGATCTGAGGATTGCATTTTGAAGCCAGTGTGGGCACCACAGTCCACGAAACTCTTTTTTTCAATTCACCAGCAGAAAGCTAGAAGTAGAAGTGTTACACAAGCGGTAGAACATTAGCCCTTTAGTGAAAAATAAAAAGCCAAGAGAGAGCACAAGGCCTCGAGTGAAAGCCTTAGTGACAACTTACACACACATACACACACCACACACACACACACCACACACACACACACCACACACACACCACACACACACATACACACACACACCACACACACACATACATACACACACATACACACACACACCACACACACACACCACACATACACACACACACCACACACACACACACACACACACATATGGGAAAAAAATAAAGGAGATGAAGGTGGTTGGAATCAGTAAAGCCTTGTAAGTTATCATGAGAAGTTTGCTTTTCAATTTTCTGTGCATGAGGTGGCCTTTGAAAGGTTCTGAACAGAGCAGTGACATCATCTGACTTATGATTGGATATATTGAGGGGCTAATAATCCTAGCCAGTCATAGCAGTGACTTAGACCAGGCCACTAATTTTTCAACTCCAATAACAGAATGGATCAGGATTGTAATTATAATACTATGGATGTATTTCAAAGATGCAACTGACTATACTTGATGACAGACATTTGGATGTAATAGAAAAAAAGAAAATCAAAGATGGCGCCAAGGTTTTAGGATTGCTTGAGTTGACAGAGAGAGTTGCCATTAACTGAGATGGAAAAAACAGTTCTGTGGACATATTTTAGAGGACTTGAGAGTTTTATTATTGCTCTTGTGAAATCTGGGGCGTCCATTAGATATCCAAGCAGAAGATATCAAATAGACAGTTGGATATACTAATCTGGAGTTCATGAAAAAATCTGGGCTGAAAAATAAATTGAGAGTCATTTATAGTCCAGGAGTAATTAAAACCATCATCCCGGTTCATATAATTGAGAGAGAGAGAGAGAGAGAGAGAGAGAGAGAGAGAGAGAGAGAGAGAGAGAGAGAGAGAGAGAGAGAGAGAGAGACAGACAGACAGACAGACAGACAGACAGACAGACAGACAGACAGACAGAAAGAGAGAGAGTGTGAGAGACAGACAGAGAGACAGAGAGAGAGACAGAAAGAGACAGACAGAGACAGAGAGACAGGGAAAGAGGGAGAGAGAGAGGGAAGGAGAGGGAGGGGACAATCCAACATCTGAATATCAGGGTCCTCCTGCTTTTCAGCAGCTCTAGAAGGAGCAGTTATGAGGTGGGAAGGAAGTCAAGAGAGTGTAGAGTCCTGGAAAATGAACAGTATTTTCAAAAAGAAAGGATTGATAATGGACTCATGAACTGCTGCTATGTCAAATACGATGAGAAATAGGTCCTGAACACTGGATTGGTAGTGTGGAAATTAATGGAAATTTCAGTACTGCAGTTTGATGGGATGTTAGGGATAATATTCTTACTGGAGTGCATTCAGTAAGGGAAGAGAAAAGCAGGAAACAGAGAATACAGACAATTCTTTTGAGCAAAGTTGAATCAGGAAAATGGATGGTAGTTGTTGGGCAAACTAGGAATCAAGGGCTGCACTTCATCCCTTCTTGCCTCCCTCCCTCTTTCTTTCCTCCTCCCTGCCTTCTACTTCTTTCCCTCCCTGGCCTTCTTCTTTCCTCCCTCCCTCTCTGTTTGTTTTTTCTTTCTCTCTCTGTGTCTATCTTTCTTTAGGTGCTAGAAATAGAGTACCACTTGCTTGGTGAATGCTCTACCACTGACCCATATCCTAAACCCCCTTTTTTTCCTAAGTGAACTAGTAAACAACAACAAGAAGAAAGAAAGAAAGAAAGAAAGGAAAGAAAGAAAGAAAGAAAGAAAGAAACAAAGAAACAAAGAAACAAAGAAACAAAGAAACAAAGAAACAAAGAAAGAAAAAGAAAGAAAGAAAAGCCCATCAACCAAAAGCAAGAAAGGGAGAGGAGATATTAAAGATTTGAATAGGGGTAAATGGGTTAGGGAAATGTTAGTGGCAGATAATATTAAAGGCAGAATTGAAATTATTAGTGTTCTCTTTGAAGTTATTACATATATGCTAGTATATGTTAAATCAACTCTACTTATCATGTTGTCTTTGCAGATGGTCTGGAGACTACTAAGCTCTAACAGCGTTATTGCAAGCAGCTCTCCTTCAAGCTTTGAGTACACCTGGACTTTATTCTTCTTAATAGTAGATTGTGCTTAAGTCTGAGCCATGTGGATGTTCCACACAGAAGGAGCAGCAAATATTTGCAAGAGAAGATCTTTTTTAATTATAAAATTTTAAATAATCTTTACATAGGGGCTTCAAGTCAACATATCAATTTATGAGGACAATGTATCTTAATCATTGGCCACCCCTTCCATTGTTCTCATAAGGGAAGTTCTTTTCAAGGAAATAACCAGTGAAACAGAGCAAGTGGTACAGGACTAGATAGCTTAGCCCAGAACTGGCACATTGTCACTTGTGCCAACATTCTTTTCTCCAAAGCAGATACTGTGGCCAACCTCTCTATAAATGAGTCAGGGATATCTGCCGACTCATGTGAACTCACCTGGCAATGGGTACCTATGAACAATCTTAATACAGAGCAGGCCTGAGAATGACAGCAAACCTACCCTACCACAGATTATAACCAGCATGAATGATCCCTTTTCCCAGCTTTACTCAGTGTGTGAGTAGAGTTGAGCAGTAAATGAGAAGATTGCAGAGTAAATCACCTCACCCTGTGTCTGGCCATTAAAATATGTTCTCGTTCAATATTGTCGTTCAACAACAGTAATACTCTCAATACTATTGTGCAACAGGGGAAGAAGAGCAACACAGGCCCGAGAGTTTGCCTTTCCTGAGCACTTTCAATGGTAGGCATTGTTGTTAAGTATTTTACAGCAGAAAAAAGGCTTGCTATTTCTTATCACCTATATAAATTTGGATGAGACAAATGTAAGGGCCCTGGAGAGGGACTGAAGAGAATGCTTATATAATGCATTGGAATCGTGCTAAAACCTGATGTTTGACTCACACACCCAAAGGGTTAAGACTGAGGTACAGCCAAGCAATTTGTTTATAACTAATACTCTACAAAAAATGTCCCTTGGTGCCAATGCCAGAGGCTAAGCAGGGACTCACAAACCATGACTCTGAGCCCCGCGAGAGTTTGTTCAAAGAGACACCATGCATACAGCCACATATTACAAGGCACGTAGGAGGAGTATCACAGCCACACATTTCAAGGCACGGAGTAGGAGTGTCACAGCCACGATTTACAAGGCACATAGTAGGAGTGTCACAGCTGCAAACTCCCATGTGCCTTTCAGACATGGTTTCCAGATTTTCAATATTGGTTTTTAATCCTCCCCTCAAAGAGCCTGTTGTTTTGAAATATTTTCATCGCCAAACCACATGGATTAGGTAATAATTAATTTGTTTCAAATGTGTCCCACTACTTTTCTATTTCACCCCATAATGAGGGTGACCACAATGATAAAAAACAATAGCTAACACTGATTGCTCAACCGTCTCCACGTAGCTTGCGCCACTCTTGGTGGGTGCCTAGTGACCATTCTGTCTGTCACTTAACTCTCACAAGGAGCCCATCGAGCAGGTGCTACTTTCTGATGGGAAAATTGAGGCACAGAAAGTAGTAACTTTCTAAAAGTGATATGGGTAGTTAGTATGGCTAGATGAAAGAGTCTGGAGAACGCTTTTTAAATATTCACCATAGTACAGAGATTCACATGAGTGTCTTCAGAGTCTCAGAGATGGAAACAAAGGCACAGAGAAGTTCACAGATACTGCCAAGCTCACACAGCTGGTTAGAAGGAAGTCAAGCCTTGACTCAACTTTAAGGTTCTTTGCGACCTCACCTCAATGCCTACGGTGCAGTTTCTGTTTCCATAGCTAACCTGAAAGCTTCATTTCTTTCTTTTTTTTTTTTTTTTTGGTCGGTTATGGGGCTTGAACTCTGGGCCTGGGTGCTGTCCCTCAGCTCTTCAGCTCAAGGCAAGTGCTCTATCGCTTGAGCCACAGCACCACTTCCGTTTTTCTAGTGATTTATTGGAGATAAGAGTCTCATGGACTTTCCTGCCTGGGCTGGCTTTGAACTGAGATCCTCAGATCTCAGCCTCCTGAGTAGCTAAGATTACAGGCATGAGCCACCGGCACCTGGCTCTGAAAGCTTCATTTCTCACATAAACTTGGTTCCCTTTCCTAAAGTCATCTTGACATGTCTAGCAAACATGACTTGCACTCTTACAATTAAAAGTCTGTGTGCTGTAAACAAATACTGCTTTTAGTTCTTTATAAAGTAGAATAAACGATACATAGAGAAGGCTGTGGTTTAGAAGACAAATGACAGATACATATATTATAGAAAAGACTAAAATTCCTTAATAATTTTTCTTTACAGTTATTTTCTCCTTTAGGTAGAAATTCTATTGCAATAGACATGACCATCTCATCGCAGAAGAATCCTGCTATTGGGATCAGGGGCATCATCACAAACTAATGACACACTGAGCATCATGACTCCTGTGAAGATGCATGTGCCATCCAAACCAGTGTTCTACTAGAGTAGAAGTCCAGACTTAGAACCAAGAAGCACCTGGCTTGGAATTCTTGTCTTCTAATCCCCCTCTTGCTCCTACTTGCACTACTATTTGTATTTTTCTTTCTTCTTATTCCTTTGTGTTTCCTTCTAAGCCTGTCCATAGCACTGCTGAAGAGAAAGCAGCTTTGGAGACAGCACAATCAAGCTTGAGCCCTACCTCTAACCTTCATAGGAAAGTGATCCAGCAAGTTGCTTGACTTTTGTCGCCTTAGTTCCTCATGTATAAAATAGGATGTGGATATGTGCCACTAGAGGTTATTGTAAAGGTTTGTAATAACAGAAGGGAGGTATTGAACACCAGGGGGCAAAAAGGGACCTTTGACCTATGCTATGGTGGTGTCAAGCACTTTGAAATGAGAAGGGGAGGTAGGTTGTCAGCTCTCCAGGGGCAGACTCTCTGCTCTCTAGGATACCATCACCTAGTGTGGCACTTGTGAAAACCCTTATAAAAATGCATTACATGAATGATTTAATGAGGAGAAAGAAATGCAATCTAGGTAGAAATAGTATTTGAGGAGGCTATCATCTTTGTGATGAACTGGCTGAACAGTAACAACCTCAGTGGACAGAAGAATGAAATCAGGGACCCGTAGAGGTTGGAATAAAGACGCTTAGGATGGCAGAGGAAGATTAAATCCACTCATAAGGTCAGAAAAAGGCTTCCAACAGGAAATGACATTCTGTTCACCATCCATTCCCCATCAATTCAGATACTGGATAGAAGAGGAGAGGGAAGATGGAGTCCCCAGTGAAAACAAAAAAAAGTGCAAGAGAACATAACATCACCGATGCTAAGCAACTAAGTTCTTCAGGAAGGAAGAGGAGTTTAACAAAGCTAATTACCACTGAAAGCCAGGAAGAAGAAGAAAAAAGACCCAGAAGTGACAGTGGGATATAGTAATATTGAGGCAAATGCAATTCAGTGGTAGGGTAGAGACAGAAGCCAGACACAAATAGACCAGAAAACAAATGTGTGTTGAAGATGCCAAACTACTGGCTTCAGACAAGTTTCCCATGAAATGTTTCTGAGCACGTTCAGAAATAAAAAAAAAAAGGAGCGTCCTCTAGATCATTTTCTTTCTGTTCCACTGAGTGATTGCTAAATAAGTACCAAGAAATGGGTACTTGCAAGGCTGGAGTTAAGGGAAGATGGTAGACAAATGAAGGTGGAAAAGGGGAAGAGGGCAGTCAAGAACTCATTGTATATACCATAAAATTAAGAAAAGTAAAGGCGAGGGTGGGGTGGGTCAAGGGGGGTGGGCAGCAAAAATGTTGAAGGAATGATACAGGTCAAGAGGCATTGCATACAAAACTGCTTTGGAAAAGGGAAAAATTCAACACATATTATTAAAATATATAACATTAAGAAAAGTGAAAAAAGAGGTGTCTGGGGGCAGTGGGTGAGATCATTGAAAGGGATGACATCAGGATGCACTGTAGTCATAAAATGCTTTGTTGAATACTCCTTGGTACAGCTCCTTAAAGATAATAAAAAATATTTTTAAAAAAGAAGGCGCTAGGGGAAGGTTGAGGCAAAAGGAGAGCATTTTTATGGACAAAGGAGAGGAAACGCCCTCTTACCAGCTATTTTACTCCCACCCATTTACTCCCACTTTATTGTGGGACCATCTTCTGAAGGCAATCTAATGTTCCTGGGCACACAGTTGAAGTCAGATATGAAATCTCAAAAGGCAGACCTCCCAGGGGTCTGAAGAAAGTTCTCCATGCCAGAGTCATTGTGAAGCCATGTGGATGGTTGCAAAGGCATCCATGAGAGGTAAGGAAATGTTCACTTCCCTGAGTTGAATGACCTTATGCAAATGAATGAATGATGGGCTCAAGCAACCAAGCAGACCACATTGCAGATCACATCAAACTTTCCCATTCTCGGAGGGCTGTAGGGTGGCTTGGCAACTGCAACATAGCTCACCCTGGGAAGTCTCAGCATGTTCTTTCTCTGGAGAGCCTGGCTACTGGACCAGAAGAGAAGAATGCATGTACTACAGTTTCCATGGCCATGATTTCTCCCTAGTTAACATGGATTTGGCGCCGCCACTCTTTAGAAGCTGGTGGAAAAAGTTTTCAAATAAAATTAGTCTTCAGACTGTCTCAGATTGCCTTCAACAGGCTTTGGTAGATGGCTTCTTGCACACAGACTCAGACTGACCAAGTCATTCCGTGCTTTTAGCTGGCCATACCTTGAGTGAGGTCTTCGACATGGCAGCTAGATAGTTGGCTTTGCCAGCTCAGACAGAGAGCCAGGAGCGCTTATCCCATGTTCCTGTGCAAAAGCACTTCATTTAAGGATTTAGTGAGCAATGAAGTCTGCCTCAGGTTATCCCAGACCTAGCAACCCACAACCACGCAAACACACACAGGCTCTCTCTGGGGCTTTGCAGCGGCTCCACAGCCAAGTGCCTTCTTGGCATCTAGAAACACAGCCTTCTTCTGGAAAAGTTTGCTTGCTACCCACCCTGTAAGAGCTGGAAGACAGGGCCAACGCTCCAGAAAGCCTGCACCTACTGAAAAGTAGTCATCTTCACTCTCTCCCAACTAGGAGAATACCCGGAGCTAAAGTTCATAGGGCATAGCCACCATGCTAACTTTCCTTTGGATGCCACCAGTTTTTTTTTCTCACCTTTTTGAAATCATCCCCATGTTGATGGTCCCTCGGTAGCCTCTGGAATGAAGACTGTAGCCCCATGTTGTCTTAATAATGATTGAGTAGTTGCACAAAGAGGTTTCAATTTTATACGTCAGGTTATGAGTCCAACATATCTTGACAATGTCACCCCTTTCCATTGCTCTCTCCTATTTTTAGATTAGCAACCCTTAAAGGGAGAGTAGCTGAATTTGTTTCTAATTCCATGAATGTGTGTTACAGCTGTCCAGTGGTTAGAGAGGAGTGGTATTACTGTGCTGTTCATCTAGTTGAAAGAAGAGACTGGTAACTATACTGGTAACTGCTTTTGGAGTAGAAGAATGCATCTAGGAAGCATTCATTTCTTTCCCACTAAGGAATCATGCTATAATGAACGACTGCAGGTAAGTTCATCTTTAGAAGTAAACATTGTGCTGTTGTGCAAAGCTTGTGTGCCTGGCTTCTGATCCTGTTCCCCAGCTCCTGAGCTCTTTAGGAGTTTCAAGACAGCTTCATCTTCACTTCTGTGTAAGTTTCACCTTTGTGAGGAGATGTAGCTGTGTTTTCCATTCTTCAAATCAAAACCCTCAGCAGAAGACTTTCTTTTTTCTAAGATAGCTATTACACTCTAGCTTAGTTAATGCAGACACTCTAGGAAGCAGCCTTGAGAGCAGATGTGCACATCTGTCCAAACCTTTCTATTCTGAGCCCACCATCTTAGAATAGACATAGGTGTGTTTTGCTGTCAGACAGACCTGAGTTGGCATCTTTTCTTTTCTATTTACTATCCAGGTTATCTTGATTGCTGGTATTCCTTTAAAGAAATAATCCTCTAATCTCTGTAACTTAAGAATAGCACTATCTACTATGAACTAACTGTAAAATGTTTTTGCATATATCAAGTGTTTGGTACAAGGAGCAAATAAATAGTACACCTTATTATAACTTTCAGATCCAAGTGATCTTTAAAGATCACATATAAAAATAAACAAATGTCTCTATGGTACAGTAGTTTAGGAAGTCAAAAGTAATTGCAAAGGTATTTGAGTATTATATAGGCCATATTAAATGATATGAGTCTTTAGAGAATTAATAGCGAAGCAACATGGATTTAATCATAGTTACATGCCTGACACAAGATAACTGATGGATTAATAGTAATCTAGAACTTGGTTTCTAAGTCTGTGGATAAGTCAATGATTTATATGAGACTAGAGGACATTTAAAAAAATATCTCTAGATGGCCAAAGGCTAGGAGAGAATGAATACTTTATGTAACAGATTGAAAATCAATATACATTTTTATAGATAAAATAGATAGGCTCAGCTGAAATTGAATTAGGAAGAACTGTTCTACTTGAGCTACATTCAAAAAAGATTAAAGATGGAGGAGAATGATATAACACTTGTATGGGTAAAAATGGCTTATGATGTAAAGGGCCAGTGAACTCTTTAGAAATACATCGTTTTACTGCCAAGAAAGCTAATGTAAACACAGATTAATAAAAATCAGAACACACATAATGATATTTGAATCTTGCTCCCAAGATTCAATAAGCATACAGACTTATAGGAGGCAAATAACCAGAAAAGTAAATTAATTTTACACAGTGTTACATAATTAAATATTTGGGGGAGCAATACTGGGCATCATTGGTTTATGACTATAATCCTAACTATTCAGGAGGCTGAGATGTGAAGACTGTGTTTCTAATCCAGCCTGGGCAGGAAAGTTTGTGAGACTCTTATCTCCAACTAATCACCAAAAAGCCATAAATGGAGCTGTGGCTAAAGTGGTAGAGCACTAACCTTGAGCAAAAAAACTCAGGGACAACCCAGAACTTGAACACACACGTGCGTGCATGTACACACACATTGTCCTTGAAAATGAAGAATGGCTGTTGCTTTCAAATGCTATATATGGAGCATGGGCAGTGCTTCCCAAATTGGTGAGAGACACCAGGGCAAACACAGATATGTGGTTAATAATACATTCATAGAAATAATACACAACTACATATTATATAAATAATGTACAATTGTAGACTTTGTGTTGATGCTTTGATCAACCACAGAGAACATATAGATCAGTGGTTCCCATCAATTAAAATAGAACTGAAAAATACCTATTGCCTACTGGAATGACAGTTATTATAATGTGATACAGCATATTACCCCCGTGTTTGTGGAGATGCTAGTGTGAACAAGCCTAAATAAATATTATAGCCATGGAGTTGTGATCAGCATGTAATACTTATAAGGATAATAAACAACTTGTTGATTTATTTTTTTTTTCGATTGGATTGAATACATATATCTCCATCTCTGTTTCTTTCTTTTTTTTAATTTAAATTTTATTTTATTTTATTTGAGAACATACTGTACAGAGGGGTTACAATTACATTGGCAGGATAATGCATACATTTCTTACCAAGCATTGCAGCCTCCTCCTTTGTTTACCCTTCACCTCCCTTCCCAGCCTCCCCCCTCCCCCCTACCCAATCATACCCCCCTCCCCCCCCACACCGACATTGTAAAGCTTGCTTTGACATGACATTTTGTAATTCTCCTTACAACTTGTTGATTTATGTATTTACTATAGATATATTTTTGTTGGTTGTGGGACCTGAACTCTGGGCCCGGGCACTGTCCCTCAGCTCTTCAGCTCAAGGTTAGTGCTCTACCACTTAAGCCACAACACAATTTCTGTTTATGTGGTACTGAGGAATTGAACCCAGGGCCTCATGCCTAAGGATTCTACCACTGAGCCACCTTCCCAGCCCCTATTATATGTTTTTATATAATATACATGTTGTGTTGTTACTTTAAAGTGCATTAATTCTACTCATAAAGAACAAAAATGGTTGGGCACTAGTGATTCATGCCTATAATCCTAGCTACTCAGGAGGCCTGAGATCTGAGGATCATGATTCGAAGCCAGCATGACAGGAAAATCTGTGAGGCTCTTTATCTCCAATTAACCACCAGAAAACTGGAAGTGGCACTGTGACTCAAAGTGGTAGAGTGCTAGCCTTGAGCAAAGGGTTCAGGGACAGCACCCACCCAGGTCCTGAGTTCAAGCCCCATGACAGACAAAAGAGAAAAAGAAAAGGGAGCTATAAAGTAGCCTCAGGTGGTCCTTCCAGGTGGTTTTAAGCAAAAGGTATTGTTGTCCTAGGAGATGCCTAAAGACCTTCCTTCCAGTAGACAAGATGTGCATTTGGGAGACAAGGACACTGGTGAGCTTTAACCCTGTTGGCGGCGTAGGCCAAGGTGCGTGTTTGTGTTTATATTTTAGCAAAAATTTGTAAAATCTAAAAGAAAATAATGGAAAAGTAGGAGATACTACTGGCGAATGAATCCAGGAACTTGAAAACATATTTAAAAATGTTAAACATGTAAAAAATTATAGAATAAATATATAAAAAAGATTTTTTGTATGGGGGGAGTGAATGGGTTTGTGCTTGAAGTTTATTAGTATAAAAGAATAAAATAATTCACAAAATTTCAAGTTTGTAAAGCAAAAGAGTGACTGTAAGCTAAGGTTAATTTACTATTGAAGAAAGAAAGGGTGTTGAAATCATTAGGTAGTCCAAGTGTACGATGTCCTATGCAGTGATGTTTTTAGGCTTTTATATTAGCCTACCGGTCACTTACTGACTCACCCACATAACTTTCAGTTCTGCAATGAAATGTACCATTACAAATTTTTATACTATATTTTTATGGTATCTTTCCTATGGTTAAACTTTTAGCTATACAAATAATTACTCCTGTGTTATACTTGTCTGCAATATTTAGTGCAGTCATAATTATACAGGTTTGTGCCCTGGGAGTGTCACAAGTCAATTAGGCTTGTAAAGGTCCACTCTATCTATCTATATAAGCACTTAGTGATGCACATCTCAGCATGTAATCCCAACATTAAGAGGCACATGACTTACATATACTTAATAATGCACTAATGACAATGTGAAACATAAAACATAAAACCATGTCACAGGTACTGTTGCTTAGTTGGAGATTAAAATAAGTACCATCCAAGTGAGTTGAATAGAAAGTCATGAACTGCAGAAAAGCCATTGATTTTGGGGGTTAATTTTATAACCTGCTACTTTGCCAAAGTTTTGAATCTGTTTTCACTATATTTGATGTCAGTATAACTTGTGGAGGAGATGGGGAAAAACCAGTTGTTTAAGGATACAGGTGGACCTGTTGCAACAATGAGAAGTACAAGTTGTCATGTCCAAAACGAGCTTTACAACGTCGGTGCGGGGGGGGGGGGAAGGGGGGGAAGGAGAAGGATTGGGATTGGGGGGGAGGGGGGAGGCTGGGAAGGGATGTGAAGGGTAAACAAAGGAGGAGGCTGCAATGCTTGGTAAGAAATGTACGCATTATCCTGCCCATGTAATTGTAACTCCTCTGTACAGTATGTTTACAAATAAAATTAAAAAAATTAAAAAAAAAAGAAAGTCATGAACTACATTTCCAGTAATATGATATGGCAAAAACCTTCTGTGTAGGTAGGATAGCAAGTCAGATTTCCTAATGATCTCACAGGGATGAAATTAAAACCAATGAAAAGAAGCTACTTAGAGCAGGTTTTATCTCAACATATACTAGACTTCCCTCACCTAAGTAGACTTGCCCCCCCCCCAAAAAAAAATCATATCCCAAAGACAAAATGGGCCACTTCCTGAAGCATGAACAAATCCTTCAACCTAGGGTGGTTGAACACAGGCAAAAAGCCTCATGGTAGGTACAGAACAGAGAACAATTCACCAAGTAAACGGTTGGATTCTTGGTCCTCAGGCCTTCTGGCTGCTATGTATGCCTTTGCTCAGTGCCAAAGTTCACTCTGCAGGTGACTGAGTTTGGCTGTTGGGGAAATATGTTTGTGTCACTTTCTTTAGAAAATGTGGTGAGGGAAGCAAGGACGCCTTATCAGAGATTTCTTGGGCTCGCTTCAATAAAGGTTGGTAAAGGGCAGCACATAGTGTTTCCTCTTAGCTAGAAGCCACTGTCCCCATCTCCAGCTGGAACACATCAGGTAAAGCTCATCACTTTTAACTTAGTCTGGAAAAGAAGACCATGTGCCCCAGAGAAAGAAAAAAATCTCCCCCCCCCCAAAGGAGTAAGAAAATAAGGGAAGTGGGTCCTCTAGCCACTGGTTCCTTTACTCCGCACTTATAAGGTTTAAATCCCCTCCCAAAGTACCTACTATCTCTGAATTTCATTTTCCTCATCTCTGAAGTGTGAGAAATGACACGGAACACCACATCTTCTAAAAGGACAAAGACAAGAAATGTTATTACCATACCAGAAGCTCATTGTTTACAGGTATTTTATAGACCCATTACTTTTCATTGGGGTTATTATTTATGGCTCTAAAGGAATTGTAGTACATGGTACTATGGTACATCTTAGTCATATTTTCATACATTATTTCACTTAGCAGAGATTTTTTTTTAGGTGTGTAGGAAGCCAGTCACAATGATATTCCAGGATTGGAGGTAGAGCTTAAAGGCAGCACTGTTGGTGGCTTTTTAACTTATGATAATGCTCTGAATTTACCTAGCCCTTCCCAACATAAAATAGACTCACATAACATTATAGCATCTCATGTGTTTTCTAAGGACCTAGCAAGTTCTAGCAAGGCCATGCCTGTGTTATTTATTACTATGTTCCTTTTTAACATAGAGCCCAGTGTATAACTGGAACTCCTCTATAAGGCATCAGTTGAATGAATAAAGAAATGGACAAATCAATGAAATCTGCTGAATACATAGTTACTGGGAGCATCATTTTATAAGTAGAAAAATAAAATACCAATGCCAATGACATTGGTACTGATCAGTCACAGAGAAATAGAGACATTTCACTAAGTAAACTATTTGGTTATACTAATCAGAGCCACAGGAGAACAAAGTAAGAACGTAGAGTAGTATTAATAGTAACTGCAACAAGAGACGCCAATGGTTGTAGTGTTACCATAAGCCAGGATATGTGGCTGTAACTTCATGAAACCATGGCATTGACCATAGGCTCATGTCTTTTACAACACTGTCACCTGATAAAATGAATGATTACTTTGATGCAAGCCCACTTTGTCCCTTCTGCAGTCTTCCTCCATGGTAGAGAATTTGAACTCCTTGAAGGTAGGATCTGTGATGGTTTTTTTTTTAGGTCTATATTTCTAGACTGTGTTGTACCTATGTAGGTGTTCAGCATGCTTTTGATGGATAAATGTGAGAGCTATTTAAAAAGAAGTCCAGAAAAGAAAATGATCAACAAGGCCAAGAGTCGTGAGAGAGCTGAAAAAGAAGCCTCAGGTAGAGATTTGATAGAGAAAAGGAGAGGGTCAGTAGGATGCACTAGGTGAACCTTAAGAAGGTTGAGCCTTCTGCTTGAATGCCCTGATGGGATGTGAGGTGGGGAGTTGCTGTGTGACTTCTCAGCTTTTTGTAGGCTCTACCAGTCTTCAGTATAATCCATCAGGCATGTGGCTTCAGTCATTGTCCTGGTGCTGTGTCTCTTTGGGTCTTGGACAGCTATATTGTTTACTATAGAGCTGGGTGTCTGTGAGCAAAGAGGAGCCATCAAAGTGTACACATGGATCGAGCCTTCTTCTAGCATATAGAAAGCTTAGATTTTCTTCGATTGGATCTGCACTTAACATTTTCTTCTGCTAGCAGTGGCTAGGCAGTGATAGTTGCTCAGGGCTGTAAAGATTGACTGGGAACTAGGTGTAGGGAATGGATATTTGCCCAGGGACTTACTCTGTAAGACTTTGGTGATCTGTCAGGGGGCCTAAGATCATGGCTTCCTATCTTGACTTACAGTGAAGTCTTCTCCATAACTACAGGATATCTTTACAGAGCATCAGATCCCATCAGAGGGCAGCATTGTAGGTTGGTTGGTTTGCTTTCTTGGTTCTAAGGTCTGAATTCAGTGCCTCATACTCTCATTTCTCTTGCATACTTGAAGCTAGTTGCTCTACCACTTGAGTCATGTGTCCTGCCCAACTTATTGCTGCTTGTTTTGGAGATGAAATTTCACAGATTTTTTTTTCCTTCCTGGGCTGGCTTTGAACTTCATTCCTCCCAAAGAACGAGGATTACGGGTGTGAACCACAAGCCCCCAGCTCATCTTAGATATTTTTTCTTTTCTGAAGATTTTTATTATCTTTAAGTAGTTGTTCAAAGGAGTTGCCAATTATTGAAGCAGTGGCATCTTAAGAAATTATAAGGATCTCCTTTGCTATTTCAGAAAGTGCTTAAGTATGTATTAATTCACAGAACTTCTGCCTTCTTCCTGAATGCTCTCCCATCCCCAAACCTACCTGTTCTCTACACTAGAGGGTGGTGTTGAGCCTGTTTCAGATTTTTCCCACACTAGAGTCTGACAAAAAGTATGATGAAATTGCCCTTCCTTTTTACATAAATCAGAGGGGATAAGTCCAGAGCAGATGTCCTTACTGTAAAAAAACAATTGCAGTGGGCAGGATTTTGTGAACAATCCTTAAATTCAGAAGTTCTTACAAACCACAGGTCAATTTCTCCTCAGAAATGCCTGTGTGTTTCCATGCCTTGGGGACCATGACGACCTCATGGTGGCTCTCTAGGGGGCTGTGAGTGGGTGAGAAGGAATGACAAAGTAGAGAGAGAGAGAGAGAGAGAGAGAGAGAGAGAGAGAGAGAGAGAGAGAGAGAGAGAGAGAGAGAGAGAGAGAGAGAGAGAGAGAGGAATGACATTTGCTTGTTTTGTTCTATCTGGGGTATTGCAGTGGTTGGAATGGAGTACAAACATCTGACAGACTTCATCCCAAAGACATTTCTGCATAAACTCTTCAGATTTGTTCAGTCTTCCCCAGCTCCAGCCTTCCTATCTTCTACTCAATCTGCAAGACAGAGTTCAGACTCCACTGGAGTAATCTTGTGTCTTGGCTTGACCTAGACAGGCCTGCTTTGTAGCTTATTCTGGCATATTCCTTAAGTGTCTCCTCCTTACACTCTGATAATTGTCCCAGCTTGGCTTATAAATTCTATGATATTCAGGCTCTGGAATCAGACAGTTGGGGATTGGATCCTGACTTTGCCATGCACCAAACTGTGTAATCTTGGGGGAAGGGAGGTGGTTACTTGCTTTCTTTGAGCTTCAATTTCTTTCGGTAGAAATTGGGGATAATAACCCACCTAACAAATAGAGTTGTGGTAGAAGATTAAAGTTAATACAGGATTCCACTAAATGACTGGCACATAAAAAACCCTCAAAAAAGTAGTTATCTCTGCTAAGGAGGCAGAAATGGGAGGGCTAAGGTTTGAGGCCAGCTCAGGCAAAAAGTAAGATATTATCTCAAAAATATGGTAGACTGTGGTAGAATGTGGCTGTGGTCCTAGCCACTTTGGCAGCTGAGATAGGAGGATCTTCATGCATGGCAACCCACACATAAAATGTCAACACCCTTGATTCAGATAACCTCACTTTTAACAGAAAGCATAGGGTGAGGAAAGCATAGGGAAATAAAAACAAAAACAAAACAGAAGTGAGATTTTGTGGTGAGAAGAGGTAATGCATTATTACTGATGAAAAAAGAGCAAGGTACTTTTATGTTTAATGATCATTTTGTGTCCCTTGAGTAAGTGTTAAAGCAAGTACTGCATAAATAGTGTCAAAAGACCCTAATGCCATTCTTCAATATAAAGACCATCCTGCTAACCTTGGTGGTCATACCTGTAATCCCTGCTACTCTACGGAAATAGAGTTAGGGATCATAGTTTCTGATTATCCTGGACAAAAAGTTGAAAATCTCTCAACAAGTAATCTTAGTACGGTGATATAGTTCTACAATCCCAGCAGTGGAGGAGGGGGACATAGGTAAGTGGATTATGGCAAAACTGGGAAGCCCTATCTGGGAAAAAAAAAAACTTAAAGGATTATAAAATGATCAGGGTGTGACTTAAGTGGTAGGGCACTCCTGATGTAAGTATGAGGCCCTGAAAGTGAACAAACAAACATTATCCATTCCAAAGACAAAAGATTCCTCTCTCTTTCTGACTTCCCGTCTCCTTTCCTCACGGTTTTGTTTTGTTTTTTGTCAGTTGTGGGGCTTGACCTAGGGCCTGGGCACTGTCCCTGCACCCTTTTGCTCAAGGCTAGCACTCTACTACTTTGAACTATAAGTCCACTTATGGCTTTTGAGTGGTTAATTGGAGATAGGTGTCTCAAGGGGACATTTCTGTCCAGGCTGGCTTTGAACTGCAATCCTCAGATCTCAGTCTCCTGAGTAGCTAGGATTACAGGCCTGAGCCACCAGTGCCCAGCTCTCTGTTTGTTTCTGTTTACACTTGTGGATCTTTTTCTTCCTCCTTCCCTACTGTATTTCTTTGTTTCTCTGGCTCATCCTTTCTCCCTCTGTATCCCTTTCTCTGTCTCTTTCTCTCCCCAATACAGAATTCACAAACCACACAAATAGTTGTTATCTATATATGTACTCCAGAGAAAAAACATCCATCACCATGCCATGAAAATCTGGGGAATGAAAGTGAACTCATGAAAAATGTTTCCAAAGTAATAAGTCCTTGTCAGATTCCAACCAGCCTCAGCAGAAGGAGCATTTTTCTCTGGCTCCAAAGGCATGTGTGATGTCCCCCAGAGTTTCCCCCCTACCCGCGGTGCCTTTTCCTTTGACCTTTGCTGTCAAATCAGTTTTTTCATGTCGTTTTAGCACTAGGCTTGGCTCAGTTCTCTTGTGTAGTAAAACCTAATGAACCGTATGGCTTTTGGCAGGATTGGGCAATATACATGCTCCATTTGGACTGAAGGAAGTCCTTGGAGTCCCTAGCTGTGTGAGCGACCTCAGGCTGTTCATGGGTCTGTAAATAACATATTTGTGGGCACTGTGCAGAATTATTAATATTCCAGAGGCCTGCTTTGACCCTACCCCCTACAGAGCAGACTCTGGTAACACACAGCTTTGCATTGGACCCCATCCAATTGGAATTTATGACTGGAAGTGGCAGAAGGCCAACATTATGGCGATGTCTCACCTTCAGCTAGCTCCACAGCCCAGACCCTAAGGACATCACAGCACTTGGTCCATTCCAAATCCATTTACTGGTGTCCTCACATGTGCTGCGTAATGGGTTTAGCTTCTAGAGCTAGAGAGACGACAGAAACTCAAATCCCTTCTCCAGTGAATGCAATATTTTGTACCGAGAGTTGGGACATAGAAATAAAGTATGCTAATAAGTTTCAGGACAGCCCTTGGCAGATTTTAGAGAAAGAACATACATTCTTTCATCCTTCCACCCCCAACGCACCTCACCCCAAATTCTTGCTACTTACAGTGTAGTCCCCAGATCCTTAGCAGCACCTTGGGGCTTATTAGCAAGGCAAAAGCTCAGCCCTCACCCCAGATTACATCAGATTCAAGTCTAGGATGCCTGCAGTCTCAGACCTGAGTAAGTTCAAAACTCACCTGGCACTTCCATTTCTTTTATTTTAATCATTATTTTATTTATGTGCCAGGAGAATTTTCTTGAAGCACTCATTCTTGGACTTCATTACCCTTAGAAAGTTTGACAATTAGGTCAGATAAAAGGACTGGAGATCTTTTCATAAAACCCTGCAGGTACTTCTGACACAACCCCCTATCAGCTTGCTGTCTTTGGGAACTAGCCTCTAAGCCTTTGGTTTTCAAACATGGCTGAATAATGGAATCACCTAAGGAGCTTTCAAAACTCTCCATCCCCAGCCTATATATACTGAACGACTAAATCAGAATCCAGGGAGTAGAGGAAGGCATCAGTAACTTCAAGGCCCCTCCAAGTGGCCCTTTCTCAAAAACAGCCTCAGTAATATTCTAGTTGTCTAAGAACCTCTGGGCTTATCTCCCAGGCCTCACCTCTGGAGACTCTAGTTCTGTAGCTCTATGTGAGTGGCGAAGTTCTAAGCCATTCCACAAGGTTGACAGAAATCCACAAAACTCTGGCAGAAACCTGGTATCAGAAAAGGAGGTAGAGGGAGGATTGAAAACCAACTTTCCTGGTCATATGCTGGATTTTTTTGCCTCTCAAAAATGAGTCAGGCAGCAGAGTCTGGACTGCAGTGGGGCAACCTGAATTCTGAGAATAGAGAAATTGACATGCAGACTGTGAGTTCAAGAGTCTCAGTTTTTGTGTTTTACCTTGGACTCAACTTGTAATGAGCTGGAATTCTTTTCCTTGTTTATCACCTGGAGCTCAAAACATATTGACTTTGGTTTGTTTTCTCTACTACATCTTTTTTGTTCTACCTCAGGGCCTTTGTACAAGCTGTTCACAATGCTTGGTATGTTTCTCTGTCTCTCTGTCTCTCTCTGCCTCTTTCTCTCCTTCTCTCCCTCCAAGTATTTCTTCAGAAAAGTTCCTCCAAATCAGCTCCGATTCCCCTGTAAGGTGCTTGTATTGTTTCTTGTTCCTTTCCTTCCTCTCATCACCCCAATCATAGTTTTATACTATGGATGTGTACATCTCTACAGGGCTGATCTAAACAGTAATTAAGTCTTCAGTCTTCAGACACTAGTAAGCAGAAAATATTGTTATCAGTGTTTCTTAAAATACCTTATCCTCATGCCTAACATGGAAATAATAACATGGAGAAAAATACACGACATCACCCAGATGGTTTTTTTTTTAACATCAGCAATAACTTCAAAAACCGCAAAGTAAGTAGGACCCAGAGAAACATAAGTTGTATTTTTTCCTTCCTTTGTGGTAGCTAGGATGTGTCTATAAATCTTCAAGTAAACACACTGGGTGGTTAGCAAAGGGTTACGAATGAATAATTGGCTCTATGGAGAATGCAAATAGTATAACACCAAGTCAAAGCCTAACAATAAGTAGCAGGAAATCAGTACTTTCAAGAGGAGAGGATGGGGCCACAGGGAGAGGGGTAGAAGAATGAAAGGGGAAGGGAGGAGAATGCAGGCAAGACTTCATTGTATATATCACAGAATTGAGAAATATAGGGGAAGAGGTGGGTGGAAGTGGGGTGAAGATGTAGAACTGGTGACAGATCTAGCTGCATTGTACACATACACTGCTTTGTTAAATGGCAGAAAATGCAACATGTAAACTAAAATTAAGATAAGTAAGAGAAAGAGTGGGTTGGGTGGGCTGAGCGAGAATCTTGAAGGGACCCATTGATGGAAATGAACTATATTCATCAACTGCTTCTGTGAATGGTGACTCCTTATACAACTACTTAAAGATAATAAAATATTCAAAACAAATCTCCACCGGACCTTACAAACTGTGTTAGAGCTGTTGTTTTTGTTTGATTTAAGGGATGAGAAGTGAATCTGATAATAATTTTTAATGAGTATGCATTTTTTTGGTGTGAGGGTTGTATGGCCCAATAGCATATCCAAGAATGAATAATTCTCACTTCCATTTCCAGACAACATGTGATAAGGATTGAGAATCCTTCACATCATTTGTCTGCTCTTTTGGGTCATCAGCTGGCAGCTTGAGTCTGAGCCTCTGAGCTGGAAGTAGACTCTTGGGGAAATATTGAACACATGGTCTCTTTTCTCTCATTTAGTTTGTCTTTAAGTAGACTCCATCGAATAAGCCAAAATGCAAGGCTTCCATGTAGGAGTTGTTGCTGTGCAGGCCTAGAAAGATTGGAACATTGAGTCTTGTCTTATGAGACTGTATCTTTTTTAGTTTTTTTTGCATTTATTATCCTTTAATATAATGTATAGATCTAGGCAAATACATGCAGGATTACAGAAGGATGAATAATGTACCATTTTCATCATAACAACACACTGACCTCTCTAAGCAGCCTCTAGTTGAAATTGGACTGTGCTTCCTGGTTGTTGTTTGCAATTTTACTTTATTGGTTGCTTTCATACCCCTTCAAGAGAGGCTGAACTGGAACAAAACTACTCATTGTATTTATATTAAGTTTCGGCTTCTTTTAAATATATATTTTTTTAGGTGCTGGTACAAGAGTTTGAACTCAGAGTCTGGGTGCTATTTCTTGATATATATATATATATATATATATATATATATATATATATATATAATGTGTGTATATGTGTGTATATATACATATATACATATATATATACATATATGGCATAAGGCTGGCACTCTACCACTTGACCCACAGATTCCCTTCCAACTCTTCAGTAGTTAATTGATGATGAGTCTCAACAGACTTTTCTGCCCTGGGCTAGCTTTGAACTGTGATCCTCAAATCTCAGCTTCTTGAGCAGCTAGGATAACAGGCATGAGCACCAACTCCAAGCTAGACTGTATATTTCTAGCAAGTTCCCAGGTGATATTAGCACTGTAGGACCTCAAACTGCAATTAAAACCAGTAAGTGCTTACATTTCAAGTTTTTCTTGTATTTCAAAATTTGAGATAATGTATTTCTAATTATATAAACCAACTGAGATGGAAAAATCTGTAATTATTGTTGGAAATATGAAGAAACCAGGGTATCATATGGCTGTCTGTATTTATGTTTTATATACAGGAACTGTTTACTTGAAGTTGTCTAAAAGATGTCCCGCTATATAACAAACTAGGTTTGGGTCATTGGTTCTCATTAGAAAAGCATTCTCAGGAAAGAGATCTCCATGGAATATATTGAAAACACTGAGGAGAAGGAAGAAGAAGAAGAAATTATAGATGAAGCCATACACATAGCACAACATAGCATAATTATTGCAAGTTTTGTCTCTGCATTTAGGCTCCCCGTGTTTCAAATTTACTTCTACCATTTTCTGCTAACCATCTGGGGTAAAATAATAAACATCCCTCTGCTTCAATACCTTCCTTTATGAGACAAGGAGAATAACCTCTCCTCTGAAGTTATTTTGGAAGTGAAATGAAAGAAATGTTTGCAAGGATCTTACAATAGCATTTCTCTGGCACATAATACGTGGTCAATCCAAGTGAGCCATGACTTTCTAGTTCAGCTTGGGATGTATTTGCATTTTGATTATGCAGTGGCCTGGTGACTCCTATCCAATCTCTCAGACAACATTCTATCCAAACTACCCAGACTCACGGCTGCTTCCTTAAGTCTCCTGAATGTGGATTCTTCACAACACTGCATACATTGAGCTCCACTGGAAGCCCAGTATCTACCAGTTCTGTGCTAACAATCCCAGGCTGACAAAACACATCTTCTGTCCTCCAGTAACTCATAGGTAAGGACAGAGCAACAATGTCAGATGGAATGAAAACCAGAACACTAGTGATAACCACTTGTGATTAAGCTTTGAGACCAAAATGGATGAACGTTGGAAGATTTCAGAGTAGCTCTCATTCTTACTTGGGTATTGCTTTAGGCTTTCAAATTCAGAACTACAACAAAGGTAGGCTAGAAACCTTTGCCATTTGAATTGTAAATGCCCTCTTTATTTGCACTTTGGGGAGATAGGTAACACTACACCATGTTGAACTTTATTGCTATTGTACCATGGAAAGCCCTACATTTTCAGTCTATTGAGAATGATGTATGTCTTAAGATTGACTGTTAGAACATAGGTTGTTTCTCTCTGCCATCTAACTTAGGGGTCAGTCAACATTTCTTCTAAAGAGCCAGAGGGTAAGTATTTTCAGCTTTGTGGGACATACAGTTGATCACTATTCAACTCTATCATTGTAAGGAAAAAGAGCAACCCAAAGTATATAAGTGCTTGGGCAGGATTGTGGTCTGACAAAATGTTACTTGTGTAAGCAACTAGCTGGTCTGTGGATTTTAGTTTTGATTGTCTCTCCCTATCCAATTGTCTATTTTCATGTACTGCTCATTTCACTGAAGCACTGAAGATGAAAATGGGGTTCCATGTTGGTTGAAATCAACTTTCCACTACTATAAAAAACATTTGATATAGTCAGCTTAAAGAGAGGGAAAGGTTTATTTTGGCTCACAGGTTTGAAGGTTCCATCCAGTCCATGGTCCCCATTGCTTTTGGGCCTGTGGCAAGGTAGTGTATCATGGCAGGAGCATGTAGCAAGACGAATGGCTTCATGTGTGGGATGGGAAGAGAGGAAAAGGAAAAAATGGGGTCCCAGTCTCCCCTTCAAGAACATGCCTCCTTTAGTGTCAGAAAGCCTCCCACTGGGCATCATCGCCTTCAAAGGTCCACCACCTTTTACTAGCACCATAGGTCGGAGACCCAAGCCTTTCAGACATGGACCTTCAGTGACACTTTAGAGTCAAGACTAGCACACAAATTCAGAGGCAAAATAAGCTTACCATCTCATTCATGTTTGTTTTTTTCATTTATTCATGAAGTATTTGCTTATGTATAATGTATGATTTATCTAGAAAGCAGTATTTCTATCATCTTGAATACTATTTTTTTGGTAAGAGTTAGGGCTGTTTCCTACTCTGATCACCCCCCAAAGAATATTTACAGAAGAAAAACCCTAAACATCACTTAAAAATTCATTATATTTGGAAACTTAAATAAGGAAGCCATAGACAGAGTATTCACCCTGACAGGTCTCCAAGCACAGTGGTTAAAAATATGAATTCTGAGCCAGGTGCCAGTGGCTTATGACTGTAACCCTAGCTACCGAGGAAGCTAAGATCTGAGGATTAGGGTTCAAGGCCAGCCTGGGCAGGAAAGTCTGTGAGACTCTTTATCTCCAATTAACCACCAGAAAACCAGAAGTGGTGCAATGGTTCAAAGTGGAAAATGGTAGAGCACTAGCCTTGAGTGAAAAAGCTCAGGTTCAGAGCCCAGACTCTGAGTTCAAGCCCCATGACTCACTAGGAAAAAAAAAGTGAAGTTTGATTGGACCACTTAGGGCCAAGTTTTGGCTACAACCACTGACTAGCTTGTGATTTTGAATGGGTCCTTAACAGTCCTTTAGCTTTCCTTCCTCATCTGTAAAATGGGGATATTGATTACTCTTACTGTTTAAGTTTATGGAGAAAACTAGATCATATGAGCAGCTTAGGATCAATCGAATAATACACAAAATAAGCACTCAATGAATGTGACCATGGTTTTTGTTCTTGTCTTCTACATGAGGAAGGGAACAGGTGGCCTCACTTTGTGCTTGCTTTGCTTCCTGCCAGTAAATAAAGAGGCTATGAAGATCAAGAGGCCCTTTTGTGCAGGCTCCAGCATCAATGTGTTGGACTCACACCAGAAAGTCAAGATAGTCCCAAACCAAATACAAGCAACTTTGGAGTAACTCTGCTTTGACCTTGAGAAGGCTTCCTAAACTTTAGCTACATATCTTGAGGTAGTTTTCATCTACCCTGGGATGGTTTCCAAGGCAGTTAAATGAAACATTGGAAGGTTTATATGCATATTAGCACAAGTCTAGTTAAACTCCACTCACCATGCTTAGAGAGAGAGTAGTGGCTATTTTTATGAGTTTTTTTTGTTTTCTTTAATGATTTCATTTTGTTTTTAACTCTGATTGTCATCTTTGCTGAAATATGCTTGTGTCTGGCTTCAAGGTCATTTCAACTAAAGCACCCTCTACTTTGTATTCTCCAATTTTCTAGCCATCACTGTGCTTTTGTAGACATGAGTCAAGCTAGAGCATCAGATAAAGAGATGGGCTTGTCCAAGAGGGTTTTCTGCTTTTCTAGATAGATCCATCTTTAGTCACCTGCTAGGTGAGTAAAGTGTTTGAAAATCATGAAGCAGGAGATGACAATGATGTACAAAGAATCCACTTTGTGTCTGGCACAAGCTGGGGCAGCATTGTCCAATGGAACTTTTCAAGTGCTGGAAATGTGTTCTATTTATGCTGATAGATTAGCTTGAAGTCCCGAGCCCCTCTGAAACCCTTGGAATGGGCTAGTGTGATGGAAGAACTAAATACTGAATTCATTTTAACAGCTAATTTTAATGTAATCCATCCTGTATGACTATCACCATTGTGAAGTTCTGGACTATTGTTTGTGTCACATCGTGACCTAGCAAGTACTGGGCACCTACCCCTTTATATGTAAGTGCAAAAAGTCCAGAAAACTTCAGAATCTTTCCAGGGCATATGGTCAGTCAGAGATTTATTCTCTTTTTTTCTCTGATGGCCATGCACAGGGGTTTTTCTTCCCTATTATAGCTTCATAGTATTATATTACTATTATTCTTTTAAAATCTAGCATAGCATCAATGGAGTGTTGTGATATGCAGGTAGAATCCCAATAACCATTCTCTCTAGTAAATAAGTTTAGCTAACATCCCTTTGCCTGTGGAGACAATTTTCAGTCACCTCTAGATGACTTGTTATTCCTGCCCTTTTTTTTTTTTTTTACCTAAAGCTTTTTTTTCTATGTGATTTTTTTTTTTTTTTTTAGCATCAGTGAGTTGTACAGAGGAGTGACTTTTTGAAATGGCCATATAGGCGTAAAACGTTTACCTGTTTACCTGTCTCCCTCTTCTTTTCCACTTTCCCAAGCCAATCTCAATAAGCTTCACTGTTATATTTTGACATGTTGCAAAAAGTATTCTGGCCACATTATTCACCCTCCTTCACCCTCCATGTCACTGCCATTTGAAGACATTGCAGAGTAGCCTGTACCCTTGCTTTTTTCACCCTGGCCACTGAGACAATGCATAATGACCTCAAAGGAACGGTCTGGTATCACAACAAGCTGGTAGTTTAGGGGCAGATTCCCATTTCTTCCGGCCAACTTCTACCAAATGGATTTCCCAACACATGTTTATAGATGTGCTCTCCTGAGCTCCACACATAGAGAATCGTTTTCCTTTTGAACGGCTTGTCTGGTTACATCTTGTAGTGATTTATCTGCGTATTGCCTGCCAACTGGTTTGTAGGGAAAACATGTTTGATGCATAACAATAGATCATTTGGGGATAAATCAAACCCTTAATGAAGTCCTGCTTCTTTTCAGCCAGGCATTTCACTCAGAAAAGCCTCTCTTAGGCTCTAGTGACTTAAGAAAAGGGAATGCGGTGCCTCAATCTTTGAGACAAGTAGACACATAGAAATCTGGTTTTCTCCAAGACAAGACTAACAACGCAGCCTCCCTAGGGTCCCTTCTCCTGGAGTCCAACCGAAACCACTGGAGTTGGACTGGAGATGAGAGCCTGGAGAGGGTTCAGATTAGACCTATGTTTGGAAGAAATGTGAGATCTATTTTGCCCAAAGCCTCACACTTTCCTTAGCGGGTGCCATGGCCGCCCACACAGCCTTGTCTTTCCCAGTTCTGTAGGGAAAAGGAAAGTTATAAGGAGATAGAAAGTAAAGAGGGGGGGGGGCGGAAAGTGAGGATAGAAGAACAGGCGGAAGAGAAACTCGACAAGGAAAGGAAAGAGAAATGAAGACACAGTGAGAAAGGCAGCGAACAAGAAGGATGGGAGAGCCAAGTGTTAACAGCTCACACCTGTAACCCTAGCTACTCAGGAGGAAGCTAGGATCTGAACATTGTGGTTCGAGGCCAGATAGGACAGGAAAACCTAGGGGACTCATATCTCCAATTAACCAGCAACAAGGCAGAACTGGAGGTAAGGCTCAAGTGGGAGAGAACCAACCTTGAGGGACAAAACTAAGGGACAGGGTACAGGCCCTGATTTCAAGACCCCAAACAATGCACTCTCTCTCTCTCTCTCTCTCTCTCTCTCTCTCTCTCTCTCTATCTCTCTCTCTCTCTCTCTCTCTCTCTCTCTCTCTCTCTCTCTTTCTCTCTCTCCCCCCTCTTTCTGTCTCTCTGTCTCTCTGTCTCTCTGTCTCTCTCTCTCTCTCTCTCTCTCTCTCTCTCTCTCTCTCACACACACACACACACACACACACACACATGACAGATTGGAGAAAGAATAAAAACACTTCAAAGCTTCCAGTGTCAAGCCATATTTATCATAAACATTGTCACTCTTGCTATCTGCCAAACACCACAAGTCCTAGGGTCCATGTGAGACTTAAGAGTTAATAGTTCAAATCCTACAAAACCCTCATCCTCTGCTTTATAGCCATTTTACTCTCGATATCCTGCAGGGGTGGGGTAGGAAGCAAAGCCATGGGGAGAACGGTACCCTGAGAGAGTCGCAATTACTGATGGAAGATGTTTAACCATATCCGCCCGCCCTCTTTTGAGGACATGTATCACCCATACCATGCTTAAATGCCAAGTAAAACACATACTATGCTTTCAGTCTGAACTCATGAACTCCCCCGGGGTAGCCCTTCAGGGCTGGTATATGCATTTCCCTGAATTGGAGGGCATATTTAACACTAAGTTCTGCGATGGTTTGCTAAGGAGAAAAATGAGCTGTGCTGGTGCTTTTCTTTCGTGAATGAGGAACTCTTTCATCAAGTCAGCTCTTTCCCCCAGTCTCCTCATGCTCCCACTGCCTCCAGGACCAAATCCAAACCCTTTGTCCTGAAATCCAAGGCCTTCTCCAGGCTGTCTTCAGACAACCTTATCAACAGCATTTCTCTATCCCTCTACTCGGAGCCATCCAGCTAGTAAAGGCTGGTGCGCATGCTCCCCTTGCCTGGGACACACCATGTTCCCTTTGATGGAGATCTTCTCATGGTTCCTTTCACCTGGGTGGCTCTTGCTCCCTCCCACCTTTTCCAAATCTTACTTGGGGGAAAAAAAATAATCGGCTGCAAAGCTCCCTGGAGGGCCAGGCTGATCTGGAAGGATTTCAAATCCACAGTGAACTCTTTCTCCTTTGTCTGCTTTGTGATTCCCAGCATCTGCCATCCAATCCCAGGGACCCAGGGAGCAGATAATTCTCGCTGTCCTACTGAGCTGCTGGCTCCTTTATAACTTCTTTATTGCTATTATTGTTATTATCTTTAAGGAGTTGTACAAACGAGTTGCCAGTCCACAAAATAGTTTGTGAATACAATGTGTCTTGATCAATGTCACCCCATCATCATTCTCCCAACCCCATCCCTTCCCTCAATTTTCTTTTTTTTGTAGCATATGCATTGAATCTTATGACTGCATTCTCCTCTCTTTCTTCTCTTCATTCGTCTACCCCTTCCCACTTGCCCCACTTTCAAGTACCTGGGTGCTAGTGTTTATTTGGTTGGACTGTGAATGAGCCTTTCTAAAGAAGCACACTGAGTTCTCCCCTGAATCTATCATCCTATATTTTGGTTAATACATTTATTTATACTTGGATACCACCTCAAAGTGTTTGCTTGTATATGTGTAAGTTCATTCTAGGTTCCACATATGAGAAAGAAAGAAACACAAACATGCATCTGTTGTTTCTCTGGGCTTGGCTTACTTCACTTACCATAACTTTTTCCAGGTCCTTCCCTTTCTTTATATATGATGCAGTACCATTCTTTCTAATGCATGAGTAAAATTCCATTATGTATATGCACAGCATTTTCTTGATCCATTTGTCCATTGAGGGGCTCTTCTTTTCCTGTCTCCTCCCTTCATGTCCATTAACATTTTTCAATTGTTGGTGTCTCCTTGTAAAAATTGCTCTCCATCTGCTTTCTCCTTGAATTACCGAACTGTCCCCCACATCCAGTAAGAGATTCATTTTCTCCCTGCTCTCTCTTAAGGTCTCTTAAAGGCCTGTAAGTATTTAATTTAACATTTATTCCATTCTCTTGTTATGTTATAGGCATTCATGAATATTTTCTTTCTTTACCATTAGATCAAAAGTTTCTTCAGTATAAGGAGTTGGGGCATCTTTGTCTCCTTCTCAGGTCTTACTGTGGTGAATTGTATACAGAGAGTACACAATAAATGTTTCATGAGTATTGCATTTCTCCTTTGGGTCTTCAGTGTAGGCAGCATAGACTAAATAAATGGAGGCCCAGGGAGTGCTCAGGTGAGTAAAACCATTTCTAGAGAAATATGAAGCATCTGGAATATTTAGATGTGGCGCTTCCTTCCCTCATGGGTAGGATTTATTCTCAGATGGCCTTTTCTATCATGGTACACCTCTACACTAAGAGACAGGACCCCCGGAATAGGTTCCCCCTAACTCCCAGACAATCAAGGATTGGAAATCTAGTAAACACACAGGGTATTTTTGGTTGTTGTTTGCTTTCTTGCTTTACCAGAACTAGAGCTGAGAACAAAAATCAAGAGGGAAAGCTAAACTCTTAGCCTGTCAGGGACACATGTTATCTCACTGCTCTTGGGGTACATGAGGTCCTTGCTCTCCCCTCCACAGACCTTCTCCACCACAGTTCAGTCTGCAAAGGGCTTTGGCTCTCTGTGATGCTAAGTGCATTCTGCAGTCTCTGCAATTTCCTCTCTCACTAGCTGGAAACAGTTGCTCAGTTTTATAATTCCAACACTCAGAGCAAAGAATGTGTTACTTTTGCACCCTCTTCTTTGCCAGGCCAGAAGTCCCTGGCAAGCTTCAGGTTGGGCCACCATCAAATCAGGTGTCATCTCTAGTGGAGTCAAGCCATAGTTACAGTGAGAAGGAACATCATAAAAAACTATGACTGACCAAGCCCAGTTCATCCACAGAGTCTAAGCACTGGGATGGGTCTCCCTTTTCAGGACATGGTTAGGAAGACTGACACTTTCACAACAGGGTCAAAAACACCAAGTTTCTTAGGGGGTCAGACAAGCAATGCAAACGAGTTGAGCAGTTCTGCTGGGAGGCAGTGGGGAATGGTGGCTTCAGTGCACTGTAAACCTAAGAAGCTGCCAGGTCGTTCTGTGTTTAAAGAGAAGCCATAAGTATGGAGTTTAGTGTGAAATTTCTGTTTTAAAACACTGTACAAGCCAAACCAAACCTATCTGTGAGCCATATTATGCCTTCAGACTGTCAGTTTTAGGCTCTACTTTAAAAACCAATCTACAAAGGCAGGTCTCCTATATAAAAGGTAAATGACATACCAAGAACAGAGGCAGCATTCTAATTCATTTCTCTTCATGATCGTTTTTTGAATATTTACGTATCTGTTCACACAGTCATTTGCATGTTTGCATACCCTGACTAGATACTGGTTAACTTATTATAATAAGTTATTTCTCTTGGATCATTTTTAGCATTTGTATTTCTATCATTTCAGAATTCCTCTAACTTCTTACCCAAGCTCACAGGATACCATCTCTTCTCAACCAGCAGAAGACAAAGCCCTAGGGTGGGTTTCAGCTTGAGGCTTCATAAAAGGTCACTTTGGAGAGATGATCCTTTGTTAATGACCTTCTCAGGTTTCTCAAAGACCACCCGGGCCTTTGGCTTGTGGATGAAGCCAGGACTGAGTGCCAGCAGGAAAATCAAGGAAAACCAAACTTCATGCTTTGGGAGCCATTGAACAGGATTTTGCAAGGTTAGTCACAAAAGCCAGAATAAATAGGCATGTATATATTCACAGGGAGGCAGGAGATAGATGAGGAGTGGAAACATGTGATCACTAGCTCACCATGTTTGTCCCAGGATTGATCATGTCTTGTTGAGAAATCTCTGTGACGCTCAATGGTTAAGGAAGGGTTCCAGGAGCAATGATTCTTGGCGTTTCCTCCCAATCGAGAAAAAGACTACTCCACATGATTGAAGGATGCTTAAATATCTCCCCAAGGGAAAGAGACACGTGGCCTAAGAGCTATCTTCTGCAGAAACACATGATTTGGAAGAAGCAATGTCATACCCATTTGCCAAGCATTGTTTTACCACATGATTGGGAAGAAAGGGTTACCTGGGTGCCATTCATACTCCAGAGATGAGAAATAGGGTCAATGAAAACCTTACCCAGAAACACCTATGACTTCACTATTCTCTAGTACTTTAAAAATCCTGTACATAGAAGTATGTGTGTATGAGTGTGTATAGAGAAAGAGAGAGAAACAAAGACTGAGAGAGAGCATATGCCTATGTGCACACTTTCTTGAAATGTAGTATTCTTACCAAAAAGAACATTTTTATTAATATGTTGCTAAAATATAACAAAATGAAATCATCCCCATCATTTCCACTCAAGTGAAAAGGCAATATTATCAGTATTCCAGTAGCTTCTTCACCGTATCTCTTTTCCAGGCACTAGTTTTTCCAACTCCAAAAATAACCTCATCTTGATTTCTAACACTATAGATTAGTGCTGTCTGTCTTTGAATTTCATATAAAACATGTCATAAGACACATTCTCCTAACTCTACTTGTGCAATAGCAGATTTAACCAACCACTGTATCTATCCTATTCCACCATGTGAATATAATATAATCTTCCCTTTCTACTACTGACATAAAATCAGAATTATTTTCATCTTCATTAATCAAAATGCTGCTCTGAAATTCTTGTTCAGTGTGTAGCTAATATGCAGAGATGCATAAATTTATGTTTGTTTTTTTTTCTCTCTCTAAGTATATATGAGAAATCTTTGTGTCAATATGGCTAGATATCATTAAATAATTGTCCACATGGATTATACCAAATTATACCAAGGTGTTAGATTTCATGCTGTTTTATCTTTTCCTACATCATGGTTTCATCAGATTTTTAAACTATAGCCATTCTAATTTTTTTTGTTTGTTTGTTTGTTTGGTTTTGTTTTTGTCCTGGTACTGGAGCTTGAACTCAGGGCCTGGGCATTGTCCCTGAGCATTTTTTTTAACCCAAGGCTATCACTCTATCACTTGAGCCACAACTCTACTTCTGGCTTTTTTGGTGCTTAAACAGAGATAAGAGTCTCATGACCTTTCCTGTCCAGACTGGCTTTGAGCCTGAGATCCCAGCCTCTTGAGTAGTTTGGATTATAGGCATGAGCCACTAGCACTTCGCTCATGTGTGTGTGTGTGTGTGTGTGTGTGTGTGTGTGTGTGTGTGTGTGTGTGTGTGTGTGTGTGTGTGTGTGATAGCAGCAGGAAATACAGTAATTTGTTAGGTTTACAATTGTATGCAAATTTCTGCACACATGTGACTTTGGTATTCCTCAGGTATAGAATCAATAATTTAAAAATCTTTTATTATCATATTTTTTGGAAAATTCATGCAGAACATATTTATACAGCATTTCAAACAAGATCCAATAGGCCTTGAACTTAATCTGCAAAATGCAGAACTAAATCTTTCTGCCTGTGCTAATACTCCTCCAGTCAACATTCTTTGAACCTTCTCAAGCCCCTCAGGCCTCAGCTCCATCCTTGAACCCACTTCCCACCCACCTCCAGCTACCCTTCCCTGGTTATACCTCCTCTCGTAGATTCATTCATCTCTGGATTAACTAGAGCGAGCCCAGTGTTTGCTGACTTCTCTGATATTTGGTAACCTAAAGCACTTGTAAACTTAGGCATTTCTGAGCCTCTTCCTGGGAAAAGCTTCTGGAGAAGCTGGCTTACAACTTCCCCCAGGCAATTCTGACAATTATCCGAAGAATTGGAGAGAATTCGCTGGTGCCATCAAGATTTAAGAAAATCGTATAGAAGTGGCTCCAAGTTTTGACCACTCTAGTGAGAAACAATAAGTAGACATACTCACTCAACTCCATTAAATATCTTCCCCCTGTCACTCTCTTGTTTGCCTACATCAACTCCAAGCATTACTGGAGATGACAGATTCTAGACAATTCCCTTGACAACTATATGTACATGCAGCCTTGCTTCTCTAAATGTGGTCTCTGAGAAGTTGTTAGAAATGACATGGATCAAGATATACTGTATTCATAAATTATTCAATGACAACTCCTTTATACAACTACTTAAAGACAATCATAAAAAGAAAAATGGAGGAAAAAAGCAATGGGGAAGTTCTGACTGGCCTCAGATGAAGTAGGCCTTTTAAAAAATGTGGGGAGTGGGGTGGGCAGAGAGATTTAAAGAGAGAGAAAGAAAAGGTCTTTAAATCATATTCCAAAGGCCTTCTGACAACCAGAAATGACTCCTGGTCCTACTATTGTGAGAGACCTCCAATAAAAAGGCATTGGTCTAGTCAATGGACTGCCCCTGGCTTTCACACTAGATCCGAGAATATGAAGTGAATATAGTATTTTATCACATTGAGAAGGGGCTAGTTTTGAGAATGGAGAAAATCCTTTTCCTAGCCTTCATGATAGAACACACAAAAATTTTCTGGCTTTTGCTGGCCATACTTTTATAGGGGAAGTGGGAGGCAAAACACTTCTTTGTGTGGCAGATGAGGTAAGTAAACAAGCGGTAGAAGTATGGAATGCCACAAATCTCTGCAGGAAGATCTAGCTGCTTTGGTACCTCCATCTCCCTGGAAGATTTCAGTTGAAAAGTATGAGGCATGTAGTGTCTTTACAGATGATGATTGAATGACCAAATTCCTGCATTACTGGCAGCTGCATGAACTAACATCCAAATAACTCATCCTGGCAAAGAGAGGGAAAAAAAGTCCATCTCAAGCTCTTCAACTGGCTTGAAGCTTGGTACTCCTGGCAAAATAATTCCACTTGCTTTCAGCCCAGCCAGTTGTGTGTGCATGCCCATGTGGAAATGCAGGTCTGAAAACGCACTCACTCTGGAAGCAGGAGAGCTTCATGTCATCTTGCTTTTGCTGAACAACTCTTTCCCAGACAGGGAGCTCCAGTAAATGTCAGAGAAGATTATAACTCCAGGCAGGAAAAAGAAATAAGGTAGGTAGGTTTCACATGGTGGGGGGGAGTTAGAAAATTATCAGAGTACCTGATTAGAAGAGATTTTGCTTAAGCCCTTCCTGCCAACTTCCCAACTGATAATGGTCAAGACATGAGGCCCTGACTTGGGAGCGTGAGGGAAGCAGAAAACCCTAGTCTCTTCTCCGTATGACGCACTCTTCACGTTAGTGGAATTTAAGTAAACAACTGATTTCACTAATCTCCGAGGCCTCTCTCTAGTGTCTAATAAGCAAAGTCTCCCTCTCAGCATGTGCCTCTTATCCATGGCTCCCTTATGAAATGTGATGCTAGCTGCAGAGTTGGAAGGACAAAGGAACTGAGTAAGTGTAATTTATTATCCAGGATTGTTTTCAACCTTTTTCCAATTATACACATTTTCTTTTGGCTTTTGGGCAGACCTGGGTTTATGAGGCTGTTCTTCTAGTCACTAATGGACTGAAACATTGGGCCCCAAGTATTCCTTAAGGGATATGTTACTGGCGTTAGCAATTCGCTTATGCCTTCAGCTTTGTTGATTGTCGTTAGTTAAATGGGAAAATGAGTAGAGATTCCTGCTTTCCTCCCTGTCTTTCCTCTTATTCGCCTACATACATCAAGCTTAATACAGAATTATTTCATTAGAGAACCAAAAAGTCATTGGAACACCAGAAAATGGAAGCCCAGGCTTCTATTCTTCTTACTTGCTGGAGTGAAAACAATAGACCTAGGAAAGACAAAACTGCATTTTGAGATTTGGGGCAAAGAACATTAAGGTGAAGTACAGGTTGATTGTGCCAAGTTGGAACATTATTTAATACGGATCTTGAACAAGTCACTTATCTCTCTTTGTTCCAAATTCCTAAGTGATGGGTTAGACAGCTATTCTTGTGTCTTGGTTCAGTTATGGGTCTGCGGCTCATTTCTTTATCCCACCCATTTATCTGTAGGCATTCTCCAGGCTCATGGGCTGTCTTCTTTTATTCTTAGGTCATCTCTTGGTGATCTCTTTCCTCCTAGCTTCAGCTTGGATATCTGTGGCCAAATCTACATTGCCTGCTTTGACTTCTCCTATATATGTATATCTGCTTATTAGACACTTTCTACATGGGTATTTTGCTTTGCACAATTTATTCTCTTTAAGCTTGCCCAGGGAATACCTTAGTCTTTAAATAAGTACCACAAATGGCAAAAAGAAAACCCCAAGGTACACTTTTAAGCAAACTTTAATACTTTTAGCTGTGTTATTTGAGTGAGCCAGCTATATGAGTCAAACTTACAATAGCAATGGTCAGGCCACTGGAAAAGTTGGAATTAGTCTTGGAAGATGATCTGGTGTGTCAGAGGCATTCAACAAATCAGGTCGCTCTTCTCATTCTTGAATTCTTATTAGAATTTCTACAATTCCTCTCTTCTCAGATTTTTTTCTTTTCTTCCTTCCTTCCTTTCTTCTTCCTTCCTTCTTTTCTTTCTTTCCTTCTTTCCTTCCTTCCTTCCTTTCTTCCTTCCTTTCTTCCTTCCTTCCTTCCTTCCTTCCTTTCTTTCTTTCTTTCTTTCTTTCTTTCTTTCTTTCTTTCTTTCTTTCTTTCTTTCTTTCTTTCTTTCTTTCTTTCTTTCATATAAAAACAAGAACTATTTTAAAAGATAGTTATATAGTCATGTGTGGGCACTTAAATCTGTAATCCTAGCTACTTGGGAGATATAGATTGGGGAGTATTGTGGTTTGAGGCTAGCTCAGACATAAAAGGGGGGAAAAAGGCCACAAGATTCTAATTCAACCAATGGCTGAATGTGGTGGCATGTGTCATCATCTCTGTTGTTTAGGAAGTACAAATAGGGAGGATCACAGTCCAGGCTGGCCCTAGGCATACAGAGAAACCCTATCAAGAACATAACCAACACAAAAGGGGGCTGGTAGAGTGACTCAAGTGGTAGAGTGACTGCCTAGCAAGATAAGGCCCTGACTTCAAACCCTAGACCGACACAAAGAAATAATAAGCAAATAAACATATAGAAAATGACTATGTATAAACATTCCAGACATTAAGCCCATTTTCCACTGAGTTCTACTATTAATTTGTAGATACAATCTTGTAGTTACAAAAGTAATTTCAAATGATCATAAACACAGCAAAGACTTTTTCAGATCTGAACACTAATATTATGATTATAAACGCAACTAGTAGCACCAAAAACTTCATCATTTATGTATATATATATAGAGAAATTTTAAAAATAGTATAGCCATTTATAGAAAGTTCCCTTTCTTCATTGGTTTGCATCATTTCTTATCAATGTTAAGATACTGTAGCACTGGTGGTTTTATAACTAGTGAAGGCATTGCTTACATCCACGTTTTCTTTGAATGAATCCTTAAATCTATTAAAGTAATAATTCCTCTTTGAAGACTTGACAAATGGGATTATATCAATAAAAAGTGTTTGCACAGCAAGGAAAGTAGTAACTAAACTAGAAAGACAGTGAACAGAAATTAATTTTCCCCAACCCTAATGAAACACTCAATAAATGGGCAAAACAGTTAAAGAGACTCCTCAGAAGAGGTACCAATGGCAAATAGACACATGAGGACATTCTCAACATTCCTGGCCATAAAGGAAATGCAAATCAAAACAATTCTGGGATTCCATCTAACCCAAGTTAGATTGGCCAACATTGAGAATTTGAACGACAAATGTTGGCAGAGACGTGGAGGAAAAGGAACCTCATTGCATTGTTGGTGGGAATATAAACTAGTATAACCACGCTGGATGGCAGTTTAGAGGTTCCTCAAAAATCTAAACATAGAACTTCTCTATGACCCAGCCATCTGGCATCTATCCAGAACATTAAGGGGGGGGAAGGGGGGGAAGGAGAAGGATTGGGATTGGGATTGGGGGGGCTGGGGGGGGAGGCTGGGAAGGGATGTGAAGGGTAAACAAAGGAGGAGGCTGCAATGCTTGGTAAGAAATGTACGCATTATCCTGCCCATGTAATTGTAACTCCTCTGTACAGTATGTTCACAAATAAAATAAAATTAAATTAAAAAAAAATCAGAATCTAGTAAAGACATTTGCACATCCATGTTCATTGCTACACTATCCATAATAGCCAAGTTATGGAAATGGTCCAAATGCCCTACAATAGATGACTGATTGATCTATCTATCTATCTATCTATCTATCTATCTATCTATCTATCTATCTATCTATCCATCTATCTATCTATCATCTATAATATATATAATGGAATTTTATTCATCCATGAGAAAGAATATTATTATTATTATATTATGTTATTTGCAGGGGAGTAGATGGACCTAGAACAAATCATGTTAGTGAGGTAAGCCAAGCCGGGAGAGAAAATGGTACATGTTTTCTCTCATATGTGGAAGCTAGATCTAAAATACAACTGGTGGACGTGATGATCTAATATCGGACTCCAGGCCTTCATACACAAACTGTCAGACTAAAGGAGAATAGTCTTAGAGGAGGAATACAAAGTTGTAACTCCTCTGAATATTTAAAATACTACTTATTGAAGTGAATTCCAGGAAATGGAAACATGGGCTTTGTTGTTGTTGCTGCTACTGTTATTTTTGCTTTAGATTTTGTTTTTTATTTTTTTAGCAGGGGCAAATGAGAGTGCAGAAGTGGAAGGAAGAAGAATGAACACATGGAGTCATGGCATTCAGCATACAGTATGTGGAAAAGGAACTATGCCATGTGTCGGGAGGGATGGGAAGGGGAAACAGGGGAAGTGAAGGAAGGGATGACATTGTCCAAAAAAAGAAATGTACTTATGACCTGCCGTATAAAATGTTTACCCCGCTGTATAACACCTTAGTAATAACAATAAAATATTTTAAAAAGGTAATAACCTCTCTTTAAAGATCACATTGACGTAAGATTTTTTTAAAAGACTAGGATATATCAAAATACTAGTGAGTGTCTGCCATGTACAACATCCTGGGTTCAACCCCCAGAACTGGAAAAGAAATCTAAGCACCCTTGAAAAGGAGAGACAAAGATCTCAAAACACAAAGAGTCCATTAGACTTAAGGTGTCAAAGGCCCAGAACAGTGATCCAGTTACTTATTTTTCCTAAAGCAGGTAATTGGAACAAACAACAGTCATGGCATTGTATGTCTTTGCTACTGTTGTGATTTTTGTTGTTTCTTCAGCAGTCTTTATTAGCAAAAAAAGAGAATTGACAGTGAAATAAAAATGAATAAATTTTACTTTAAAATAGGCTGTTCATTACTTATGTTCAGGACTTCTCACTCCCATATCTATCTATCTACCTACCTGTCTATCTGTCTGTCTGTCTTTCTTTCTGTCTATCTTCATCATCATCATCTATCCAACCATATTTCTGTCTATCCTGTGGTTACCATAAACTTTGCACTAAATGGAAAGTAGAGCAAAACATAGATTGTTCCTTTTAGATAATGAGGACAACTATCCAAGACTAGTCATATGTTTATTAAAAACCAAACTGAACAGCAGCAAAAGAAGAAAAACAAAAGGAGCATCCACATACTAGATGTCAATGGCTCATGCCTATAATTCTTAGTTGTCCAACAGGCTGAGATCTGAAAAATCACAGTTTGAAGCTATCCTGAGTACGTGAATCTAAAAACACTTCAATTAACCAGGGTGGTAGGGGGGAGCGACGGGAATGGGGGCGGGGGGAGCCCATGGGGAGGAGCTGGCCGTAGAAGCATTAGCTTTAAGTGAAAAGCTAAGGAAGAGCTCATGACTTGAGTTCAAATCCCTAGTGCTGGCACAAAAACAAACTTTAAAATTGCATCCACTGAAATCTGTGCTAGAAATCTGCTGTTTCCCTGAGCTGGATATAGTTTCCATCACTGTTACTTCTTCATATTCCTTTTTTTTTTTAAAGGAAGAACTGGAGATTTTTTTTTTTTTTTGGATTGGTTATGGGACCTAAACTCTGGGTCTAGGGGCGCTGTCCCTCAGCTTTTCAGCTCAAGGCTAGTGCTCTACCACTTGAGTCACAGTGCCACTTCTGGTTTTTTCTGCTTATATGGTGCTGAGGAATCGAACACAGGACCTCATGTATGCAAGGCAAGCACCCTACCACTGAGCCACCTTCCCAGCCCCACTTGTTCATATTCTGGAAGGAGATGCTCCGTAAACAACTGGATTCTATAGAAGTAATTCAAACATTTGAAGGAAAAAAAATTCTTTTTAACAAACTGGAAGATCACCTCTACTTTCATCTGACTCTGTGGACAGTATTCATGCTACCACATTTTAGAACATCATTCCTTTAGTACCTAGCAAGTGTTATGTGTGTGTGTGTGTGCACGTCTATGTGTGTGTATGCATGCATGTATATATGTATGCATGTATGTATAGATGGATGGATGTGTAGGCCAGCCAGGATAAAACTGTTTTTATATTAGTCAGAAAAGAAAGTGGTTAATAAACCAATTCAATTCCACAGGGACATTTTGTAAAGCTAGCTTTGCCATGGCTGTTCCAGAGTTTTTATACCCAATATGAGATGACCAGAATCAACAATGAATTCTGCAATTTAAAAAAAAAAAAACCTAGAAAGGCAGAAATCAGAGTCAAAGGTAAGATGAGGACCCAGTCCTCTGGTATTTGTGTTTCAAACTTTTCTTGGTAAGCTTATGTTGTACTATACCTACTACGTTGGCAAAGACAATTTAGGGTGGAAGGCCCAACGGACATGGAGTGGTAACCATTATAAGCACAGATAGGAACAGAGCACCAGGTAGGTGTTGGCTTTAACGAAAAGGCTGTGTAAGCAGGAAAGTGTATGTCAGTGTTATTTGTGTTTTGTCCACAAGATGGTAGCGCAAACTTTCCATTTAATGTAAAGCTGGCTTGTGGTTCTAATTTCCCGTAAACTAGCAAGTCTTTGGTGTTGAGCAGAAGCCAGGAGCTCTGGATAGCATTCGATGTAAAAATTTTTTTGTTGTGATAAATTGTTGACTTGGAGAATATTTAGTATACCCCAGCAAGGTGGGGATTCATTTGAAAACCCAGCAATGCATAGCATTCCAGCCTCCTAAAGGGAACGTGAGAAGTGGGAATCGTTTGCACATTGAAAAACCACACGCCAGGGCTCAGATACTGACTTTTTTTTTCTTTAGAAAGCACTACCTTTTAGTCCATCATGCAAAAGACATTCGAGATGTCAAGGTCAATAAATCATGGGTGGAATTTCTCACAGTAACCAAGTTCCAGTGAGTTAGAGGTGTTTTCCCTTCAAATCCAAGGAGGAAGTTAGACCTTCGATGCTATGCGGTTTCCATGAGTGAAATGAGAGGGCAGCTCCGTCCAGTTGACCTGTTCCTCTGTCTATTCTGTCTCTCTCCCCTCACCCAGCCCATGCCAGAGGGGAAGAGACACAGATGAGAAAAACATCTGGTCTCCTCTAACTCCCCTGGCCAGAGGGTCTCTTTGAGATGGAGGTCTCCACCTCACTTTGTCTATTTTTTTGAACTCTTTTTAAAATGAGAAGCTCAAGTGGGATTTGCTTTCATCTTACTATATTATTTTCAAATTAAATTAGGTCTCATGTGCTGTAGCAGAACCACAGAAGCACGATCCTAGGCCACTGAAGTTCTTGTCCAAAGCTCTCTACCTGAGTTGGGGTGGGGTCCGGGGAGGCAGATGAACCAGGAGAAGATTTGGGGATGTGGTAATAGCAGAGGGGTTGCCCCAAGTCTGGAGTTGCCTTTCCTGTGGGTTCTGGAGTGAAATCACGATGTCTTGCCTCTGCCTCTCTCATAGTCCAACCTTATCCTCTATTCTATGGACTCTATTCTTCAACATGTATCTCCATATAAACTTAGGGCAGTTGTCTCACTGCTTCTAACTTTTAGGGTTTCCTTTGTGCATTATTTATGTTTCTAGCCTCTTCTGCCTCCATCAGAATCCTTATGGCTCCAACTGAGGTCAGAGGAAGAAGTTCATATATCAAACCTCTTTAAGAATGGATGTATCTGGTGGGTGTGGTCCACTCCCCACCCCCCCAGGATATAAATGTGGAGTGAGATGAATAAAAGTGAGCAAGAGGAAAGGGCTCTCTAAGACATGGTCATGAGCCACTTAGAGCATGATACTGATCATGATTGGCTAATGCTTGCTTGTCATAAAAACTAAGTATCTTCTTTCAAAGTGAAGACCTTTCATCATGTCTGCTTGATTGTATGGAAATTTTCATGGAATACATTGTAGTTTTCTTTCCTGTTTATCCCTGATAGTATTGTTCACTATAAATAACTCTTTATATGATACGTGATGGACTATATGTTAGCAAGAGGAGTTTATCTTGACGGTGCCTCACTCTGGAATCTCTGTGAACACTGAGCTTTGTCCCTGTGAAGGATGGGAAGGATCTATTAATACGGGGGTGACATTGAGATGCAGCAGAGACTTGTAAGGGGATGGAGAAGCTGAAGAGAAGAGGACACAAAGAAAGGAGACTGAGAAAGAAGAGTCCTCAGAGAGCGTCTTAATGGTCTGGGAAGAAATGCTCTGGTTTTTGTACCATGCTCTGGCTGTTCTGTAATTTTGTGTTTGAATAATAATAGGGTTGTTTCTCTTCTAGAAATGAATGTACTCTACTTATCTCTTTAGATAGTGTTGGGCCAAACCGAAACACAGTGTCTCAGGGTAAATTGTGTGTTTTGAAGGCTTGTCCGTGTTTTGAAGCTGTCCTTATCCCCCAATGACTGATCAATCTATCATCTCTCTCTCTGTGTCTGCCTCTCTGTCTCTCTTGCTCTCTTCCTGTCTTTGCCTGTCTTTCTCTGTCTCTCCCGATTTCTTTGAGTCTCAGTCTCTCTCTCTCTTCCCCCCCTCTCTCCCTCTCTCTCTCTTTTCTTTTTATCTTCCATCTGGATTCTACTGTGTATATTGTTTCATAATGTGTCCTTCTTCATTTAGTTCGCCATACATTCTTTCCAGATGGTTCATTGTTTACTAAAATATAATCTTCTATAACGTCATGACACTCTATGGAGTTCTAGATGGTTTTTAGCCCTCTCTTATAGTTGGATATCGTTTGACTGAAGCTGTCTAAAGATAGAATGAATGTCCTAAAGGACACTATCACCTCCTTGATCATGGAGGAGGGAATAGTTAGGCTTGAGCATCCATCTTGCAGCAGAACATTAGGCCTGGATGGAGGGTTAGGCCACTCCTTCAGACTCTGGGAGTCTGACATTCAGTCAGCTGACTGAATGTGCTCCCAAGGGGCCCATTTAGGGATGCAGGAAGAAAAGGGCAGACAAGCAACATGACCATGAGTTGCTCTTCACTTTCTAAATTGTGGACTCTTTCCATGAGAAAGTTGGGGGGGGCATCTTTTCTCAAAAGCACAGTCTGCTTGGCCTGAGTAACATATGAAGGCAATGACTCTGACTTCTCCTCATACCAAGATGTATATAAGACAAGGGAGGCCTTGTTGAAGGCCCATCCTTAAGATCCACAGCTATCCTCTGCCTAACACCATTTTTCTGTCTGGTGGCCATAGATAAAATGTCCCATTCTTGGGAAATGGTAAAGTCTCCTGGGAAGAGGCACAGTCCCAATAGAACCCAAAGAAATGGAAGATGGGCCAGCCTGGGGACATCATCACTTGAGAGAATGTCTGACAGGTTCTTTGTACTATTGGCAGATAGAAAAGATTCTAAGTCCTATTACTGTTATTCATAGATACTCTTGTTGCTTTGCCTTTTAAAATACTATGTATAAAATTCTCTCCTACTGCTTGAAGTAAAATAAGCAAATGGGCAATTAGTAAGAGAAGTTTTCTCATGGAAAAGCTCATGGAAAAGTACAAGTTGGCTTAAGGGACTATTTGCTCTGCCCCAAGCACAAGGACAACTGGGCAAAAGACCAAGAGGAAAGAATCAAAGAGTACCTCCTGCCCTTCTTTACAACCCCACCTGTTAACTCTGAGCTGTAATTCAAACCAACGTTTCCTAAGCATTGATGTCAGGGACTAATCTAAGAAGAATAATCAGAAGGCAAATGTACTTATTTATCCTTGTTCAAACATTTATTGATGGGACTGATGGTATGGCTCAAGTGGTAGAGCACCAGCCAATGAACAAAAGTGTCAGATACCAAGTTTAAGTTCCAGACTCAGACAATAAAACAACAACAAAAAAGAAACAAATACTCATTGACAAAATACTATTATGTTAGACACTTTGATGAACATTGGAGAAATGGCCATAAAACAGAAGATCTTGCTTTCACTGAGACTTCCAGCCTACCAGGAGATATATCATTATGTTACTGTATTCTGTCCACCAAAAGAAAGAAACATACAGGATTCAGAAAATCAGAGTGGCCTTTCTGATTTACCTCTGAATGAATTTCTTGATAACACCAAAGGCCTCCTTCACAGGGGATTTGTTGAGTCATCTGACTTAGGGTCCCTGAAGGAAGACAGAGCCCAAAGCCATGAAGATTTTCTATCAACAGCAAACAGTCCATGGCTATTGTCATCTTCCCTATCTATCTGATCAGAAGCAAGCTCAAGATGGTCACTCAGCCTATCTTCTCCACTGTGGAAGGACAGTGGTATCCCTGAGCTCAGTTAATGAAAAGAATGAATAGTTGGAATGTAGTAAGAGACCAGGTCTGCTACTCATAGAGATCACTCCACATGAAGTCAAAAAAAGAAAGGTTAAACACTTAGGATTATGGTAAGTGCTACTGAAAGGGAAGCCCAGGGAACTATGGGAAAACCCAGGAGTGGGGTATGTGAGCAAGACATGATTTCTGTTCTCAGATAATTTGTAGTTATACCATAAAAAGGATAGTCACCATAAAACAGGGAGAGCGAGTCATAAAAGTAAAGACAAATTCTATCCTCACAACTTAAGTTAGGTGTGAAAGAAGTATAGTGTGAGCAGCAACAGTTTGGTCACTATTATTTCCTATTCTTTTGCCTCTATTGTCTTTAGTATTAAGAGACAGTCTTTTCATATAAGAATAAATGACAAAGTAAAGACTCTGATCATATTAGGTACAAATACCAAAATGAGGTGTTTGAGGATTTTCATTAGTATGTTGTTAACTATCTGAGAAACTGTCAAATCAAATAGGCTTTATGATATTATGTAAACAAAAACACAATGTCTAAAAGTAAAAAAGCATCTGAAAATACTCATTCTCTTGCAGAGCAAGTGCATATTTGGTACTTCTAGCCCAGCTACGTTATCATTTTAATGTACTACTTAGTCTGGTAAATTCTACTCTGGTACAATTTATTTTATGGTATTTATTTTATTTGCATAGTGGTTTTGTTTTGTATGCAAAATCAACTCTCAGTAATTTGCAATGTATTCACTAATTTGTGCAATGCCTTCATTAAACCGATGGCAAACAGTCTGAGAGGAAATTCTGCTGCTATTCCAAATCCGTGAAGACTTTCATCAACAAATGCCAACTGACACCCACGATGTCCCAACATGCTTCTATGGGCTGAGGAATCCATGGTGAATAAGTCTTGTATCGAGTTTAGAAATCAGAGGTGAATGACTTGTACTGAATGCAGAAATCTTCCATGCAAAAGATAAATGTCCCATACTACCTTGGAGAAAGAGTAGGCATGTATCATGGGTAAGGTCAGCAAATTTATTTTAGGTGAAATTTATCAACTGAGGGGCCTTCTCAGAAATGTCATTTAAGGGAAACGAATCATGGAGGATGTGACTCTTTTCCTTGTCTTTTTCCAGGACCCAATGATGGGAACCCTGGCAAGTCATCTTACAGATTTACCTGAAGGCTGATAGAAGTAAAAGCTAGAGAGAATTTACGCTACCAAATGATCCTGTACAGTCCTTTGCAGCTCTGACCTGCCTCTTTTTTTTTCCATGTGAGAAAAATAAACCTTATCTTCCTTTGACCATTGCTATTTGAATTTTCCATTTGAAATAGCCAAACTTTTCTCTCACTGGGTAATTAATTTTATTGTCATGATAAATTTACACTTGTAATCGTTTTTATAATGTTCATAATCTTGGAGCATAATATCATGTTTGTTTATTTGGAAATTTTGCAGGCTTTCATGAACCACTTGCCAAGGACTATTTTTAGGTAAAGAATGTTTTAATTATTTTTAGTTTAACCTCTTGTTCTGTGACTTTTATACTCATTGTGTTCACTTTAAAGCATAAATGGAGTGTAGTTCATCTGTAAAGCTGCTAGCCACTGGTCTAGCAGGCATTCACATAAGACTGCTTGCTGGCCTGTGTTAAATTGAGTATTTGACCTAATGCTGCCTTAGAATATAATTCAAGTTTCTCCTCATGTAGTACAACCTAACTTGATGTGTAAACCAGACTACAATCTACTCTTGTAGCAGGTAGCCATGTCTCAGCCAATCATGAAGTGCTAACTATTCAAACCCATTTTTAATAAGAGAGGTATGTCTCAGCCAATCACCAAGAGCTAACTATTCAAACCCATTTCTAATAAGAGAGGTATGACTTTTGACCCTGCTTGGAAATCTCTGTACCCCTTTTCTTTTCCTGAATATAACTTGCTGAGTAGTAGACCAAGACATTCCCTACCATTTTTCCCATACTGCCACCTGATTCTAGAATTGTATACAAAACCAATTAAGATCTGTATGCCAAGGTTTGTTTTGATTATGTGTGTTACTGTCCATCCAACAGTACTTGGCTCAAAAGAATTCTTTTCATAGAAAGCACAGTGAGAGGGTATTTTCCTGTCCCACACCCTCTCCCCCTGTTTTCTGTACAGTCATTTGAAAGGAAGATCACAATGGCTCACTAGGAACACAAAACTTTCCTACTAGAACTATAGCTACCTGTTTTCACAGTTAGTAATAGTCTTAAGTCACAGAACTAGAAAGCAAAGGGAAAAAATAATAAAATATCCCACCATATCTCAGGAATCCAGTATTGCTTAATCTTCTTTGATGATGCTGAAAGGACATGGTTTGATGTTTCATATTCTAACTCCACTGACCAGAAAGTGTGTAGAAAATTATTATATATTCTGGAAGTAAATTGTCAGTAGTCAGGTACAACCTGGTACCCAGATTCAATCCCATAATTTTTAATAGTCTTATTTTTTCCTTGAAAAAGTATGTCACATCTCAATGACATAATTGTTTAGTGCATTTTATAGGTTGTTATCACTAGGGTATAGAATCATAACACATGAGGTGGAGACTTATTTAGTCATTAATGAAATATTAAGGTTATGAATTTTGCTCTTCCAAATTCATCATTGGTACTGTATTCTTTAGCTAGTGCTGTGTTTCAGTGTCTGTGCTAGACATCATAGGGACTGAAAGACCTTCAAAATTCATCATAGAAATGTCCCTAAGTGATCATGAGTTCTTGCAACCCCTAGGAATAGGAAATCTTTTTTGGCTAATGTATAAATTCTCCTGGTTAATTTAGCTTTTGTGGTGTTTAATGCATTGTTTGCAGTGTTTTGTAGATAGGGAAATTGTGGCTCCATGGAGCCATTTGTTCCTAACATCACAAAATAAATAACTACTAAGTATAGTGACTGAGTCAGCTGTTTGAGGGCTTTCCAGTCTCCTAACCTTCAAGACAATGCTCTTCCTTTGCCGAAGGAAGAAAGAAGCTAATAGCCAGTGTATTAACCAAAATTAGATACTCTGATAAAACACCTGATAAATACAGGTCACTTAGGAAGAGACAGAGGTATAATTAGCCCAGATTTCTATAGATGGATGGTATGGAATCTGCATGAGGTTAATTCTGGTGAGACATCTTAGCTAGGCAGTGGTTGACAGATGGCAGTGTAGGAGCAAGTAGTTATATCTTGAGACAGGAAAAAGAAAGGAAAAGGGCAGGCTTTCCCCTTCACTCTTAGGAGAACTAGAAAAGGATCACACCAGAATCACCTTAATCCATTTCTGAAGCACATCCCCAGGCACCCAAGGCTCTCCTATTAGTTTTTCTCTTAGAAGTTCAACTGTCTTCCAATACTGCCTCACTTCCCTTCTTGGGACAAAGCCTCTATGTTGTCTACCCTTGAAGACAGTTAAGGCATATGCGAACTATAGCAACCAGAAAGATAAGACAGCATGGCAGAAACCACATTGTAAGATAACAGAACCAGTTCTACAAATATTTATTAAGAAAGTGATACTGGCCAAGCACTGGTGGTTCACGCCTGTAATCCTGGCTACACAGGAAGCTGAGATCTGAGGATCCTGATTCAAAGCCAGCCAAGGCAGGATAGTCTGTTAAGACTTACAGAATTAATTATTCTGTAACTAATTACAGAAAAAGCTAGAAGTGGTGCTGTAGCTCAAGTGGTAAAGTTCTAGCCTTAAGCAAAAGGACCTCAGGGACAGCTCCCAGGCCCAAAGTTCAAGTCCAGGACTGAAGGAAGGAAAGAAGGAAGGAAGGAAGGAAGGAAGGGAAAATGAAGGAAGGAAGGAGGGAGGGAGGGAGGGAAGGAAGAATAAAAAGAAAGAAGAGAGAGAAAGAGAGAGAGAAAGGAAGAAATAAAGAAGAGAGAGAAAGAAAGAAAGAGAAAGAGAGAAAGGAAGTAAGGAAGGAGGGAAAGAAGGAAGGAAGGAAAGAAAGAAAGAAAGAAAGAAAGAAAGAAAGAAAGAAAGAAAGAAAGAAAGAAAGAAAGAAAGAAAGAAAGAAAGGGAGGAAGGAAAGAAAGGGAGGGAGGGAGGGAGGGAGGGAGGGAGGGGAGGAAGGGGAGGGAGGGGAGGGAGGGAGAAGAGAGAAAGATAGGAGAGAAGAGGAAAGGGAGAGGAGAGAAGAGGGAAGGAAGAAAGGATGGAAGGAAGAAGGAAGAAAGGAAAGAAGGAAGGTAGGAAAGAAGGAAGGAGGCAGAGAAAAAAGGAAAGAAAGTAAGAAAGAAAAGAAAAAGAAAGAAAGGAATGAAGGAAGGAAGGAAGAAAAGAAAGAAATTGATGTTGGATGCAAGATCTATTTATAATATCAAGTAATCAGTTGGCCGAAAAACTGGCCAATTAACTAAGCAGACACTGAACCATTGAGGGCTTGCTCTGCCTAACTGTAGAAGGCCACTAAGACTTTTCTCAGGATACTTCTCGCATCATCTTTTTTTTCTCTCAATAAACTGACATGGAGCATGAACAGAAACCACACTTGGGCACAAAGTTCAAGGACTTGATAAGCAAGAAAACATATTCCAAAAAATACAGATTACTGAAAAGGAGAGGAGAGAATTTCCTAAGTCCCAAAGTGCAGGCTATTTAAGTAGTTTTCCTAGTGAAAAATCTGTTCAACATCCCTTCCCCCCCACAAACAGCTTTTCCCATTTGATATCCCAAAGTCCTTTAATTATCCTTTTTTCTCCCCAGCTACTGGGGTTTGAACTTAGGGCCTTGTGGTTGGTTAGGCTGGCAGCCTATCCCTTGAGCCATGCATTGCCCTGTGTCCTTTGTGAGTTTCAAGACCATTTCTCTTCCTGTCTCTGTACTGACCCTTCTTGGTGCCACAGTGTTTTGGAAAATAAGCCTCCTATTGTAACGATTGGCAAGCCATTTCAGAGGCTTGTTTTGGTGTTCCTAATTATAACATAACTTTCCATGAAAACAAATTTGTGAAGACATGAATTAGGAAGCCTATGTCACAATGACCAGATCCACCCTGCTTTTCTCTTCTTCCTTGGCTATAGATAACTGTACCAATTGCACAAATGTGAGTTGTCCTAAATGCTGCAGCAGCTTTGGTGAAAGCTACAATAGTCTTCAGAGAGGATCACATAGGCACAATAGCTATGTGTATCTGACCATAAAAAAATAATACTGATCCAAATGAACTCCAGGAAACGGAGACAAGAGGCTTTCTTTTGTCTTGTTTTGTTTCTCATTGTTGCTGTTTTTGTTTGAGTTTTCTCTCTTTGTTGCAGTTGTTTTGTTTTCATTTCTTTTTGTCTTATGTGTTCATTTATCTGTCTTTAGGAGGGCAAGTTGGGGGCAGGCACAGAAATGGTGGGACAAATCGGTGAACAAATGCAGCAGCACTACTCACTAGATACTATGTGGAAAATGAACTATTCAACTTGTGGGTGGGGACAGCGGGGAAAAACTGGGAGGGAGGGAAGGAGAAAGGGAAGGAAGAAGAAAGGGAGGGAAGGAGGGAGGGAAGGGATGGTAATGTCCAAAAAGTAATGTACTTCTTACCTGGCTTGCATAACTGTAAGCTTTCTGTAAGCTGTCTGTACCTTTACAACACTAAATAAAGCAAAGTTAAAAAAAAAAAAGAAAGAGGATTCTCACATCATGGAGTTTGTTTTATTTTTCTCTCTTTCTAAGACCCACCCACCTACCATGGGCTAAGTTAGTCCCTCTGTCTCCCTCTACACCAGTTGCTACACTGGCACTGAGCAGCTTCTGAAGTGATGCCCCTGCTTTCTGCTTGCTTCCCCTACTTTGGTAATACTGAATCCTCGTCTTACTTTATTGGAAAAGATCTTACACAGAATGACACTCATTTTCTCTTTGAAGACTGCTTAGAAAGAACTAAGAACTCCTAAAAGAACACTCTCCATTTCTTTCTATAAGAACTTCTGAATCTCTGGACTCACCACTTATTACCTGCATTACTCTGACTAGTTGTTTCTCCTCTCAGCTCAGTTTCATCTACAAAACAGAGCTGACAGTAGGATTTTCTTCAAGGAGCTACTGTGAGGTTGAAAAAAATGCTTGAAAGAATCCAAACATTTCTTCCCTCATAATCTCACATCCTTCACATTACTAGTAGAGAAATCTATATAGTACTGAGGTTTTGTTCTCAATCCCTCATCCTAGTTCACAGACAGTGCAGGCATAATGACAATGCTTAGCATGTGTTATTGTAGCACGTGCAATGTGAGATTGCAAGTGAGAAGAATCAGAAAACATTTGAAGTTTGGTAATAAAAAATGGAGTTTGCTGTTAAAGATATCCAAGTTTGGATGCTAACTCTGCTGATTATATATTATTTCTATATATGGTATATAATATATAGTATATTATATACTGATTGTATTTAATAATTATATAATATAATATATAATGTATAGTATGTTAACAATTATATACCATATATAATATAATATATTATATTATAAATTTAGATATTGTATTATATTATATACTATATATTGTATTATATGTTTAGATATTGTATTATATATTGTATTATATAACATATAATGCATATATATGTACATATGTAATTTACATATATTTTATTATTTATGGCTGGCTAGTACTTGAATCTTCTAATACTTGAAAAATGTTCTTCCTCCTATGAGTCCTCATGTGAGTTTATACTACTCAAGCAATCCACACATTCAAAGAAATCAATATTTTCTGATTATTTTTTACAGAAACAAAACAATTATAAAATTTGTATAAAACCACAAAAGACCCCCAGATAGTCAAAGTAATGTTGGACTAGAAGAACAATGTTGAAACCATTTCATCACTTGACTTCAAAGTGTAGTGATCACAATATCATGGCACTGACATTAAAACAGAAATATGGACCAGTGAGACAGAGTAGAAGGCCCAGGCCAGTTACTCTTGTTTCTTGCCTGTAATCTGAGCAACTTAGGGGGCAGCTATCTAGAGAACTGAGGTTCAAGCCATCCAGCAGAAAAGTCTACAAGACTCCATTTCTAATTAGTCAGTAAAAACTAGGGCTGGAGCCATGATTCCAGTGGTAGTTTCAGCCAACAAAATATGCAGTCCTGAGTTCAAACCTCAGTATGGGAAAAATATAAAGAATAGAGTCTTCCACAAGAAACTTGTGACATAGGTATTAAGAATACACAATTATAAAAAGAATAGCACATTCAACAATTGTTTTTGGGAAACTTGGATATTCACTGCAAAAGATAGTATTAGAATGATACCTCACTCCATGTATAACAATCAACTCAAAATGGTTGAAAAATATGTACACTAAACATGTAAAACAAGAGAAAGTATTAAGGGAAAATGCTATGCTTGCTCTAGGTAATGATTTTTTTTTAAAAAATATGATTCCAAATGGGCATTAAACTCAAAAGTAAACAAGTGAGATTCCATCAAACGTAAAGTTTATGCACAGAAAATAATCAACTAAGTGAACAGAAAAATCTATGGAGTGGGAGAAATACTTTCAATCTATATACTTAAAAGGTTTAAGAGCCCGAGAAATTAAGTAATTCAGACAATGGCAAAAAATTTTACCTGTTTCAAAATGGAAACTAATTAAAAAGTAGATATTTCTCAAGGAAAATGTCTAAAGGATCCATAGGTTATATGAAACAAACTCTCAACAGTATTAACCATCTGATAATGCACATGAGATATCATCTCATGCCTGTCAAAAAAAGGAATGTAACAAGTGGTGGAGAGAATGTGGAGAAAAGGGAACCTTCCATATCATTGGTGGAAATCTAAAGTAGGATAAGTATTATGAAAAATAATATGGAAGATCCTAAAATAAAGTAAAATAGAACTATCATGGAATCTAACCATCATCAATGGATGAAGAGATAAAGACAATTATGGAAAAGATCTTTTTCCTTCTCTTCATGAAAAGCCATAGCCAAAATCCCTATTACAAAGGTTGTCAAGAAAGATTGGGTAACAAATTTGCATTAGTGTACACATGTACATGGAGATCATACAAAACATGACACTCAAAGAGACAGATGTTGGAGCATAAATATCTCTTCATAAAGGAAAACTAAGTGGGAGGCCATAGGAAATTTTAGAGATGGAAGAAATAAATGTTCCCAGAAAATACACAATGGCCTTGTACAAAGTTCCTCTGAACTATAATGTAGTGGCATTTCAGCCTTTTCTTTTGTGATATGAAGTTCATCTATCTTTAATTAATTAAATTTTATTTAGAAGACGAGTAGATAATTTTGTTCCTCTGGAGGATCTGGTCTTCAGATCAATAGGGCAAATTTATAGAAAGCCTGTCTATACTTTAGCAGAGTGAGAAAAGGGGTGGTAGGAGAGGGATGGGTAAGAATGTTAAAAGAGGTGACATTGACCAAGATTTGTTAAATGGAAACTTCTTTGTTCAATTACTTAAAGATATTTTTTATATAAATCACATTTTATATTTTAAAGCAATTTCTCTTACATATGCTATGGATGATAGAACATACAGATAAACTGTAACTACTGTTTTCTTTTGAAACTTAATTTATTCTTTTTAAATATATTTTTATTGTAAAAATGCTGTAGAGAGGGGTTACAGTTACACGAGCAAGATAATGAGTACATTTCTTATCAAGAATTGTTACCTCCTCTTTTGTTTTTCCCTACATTCCCTACCCTCCCACCTCCACAGCTACACTCCCCCCCACACCTATGCCTAAATTGTAAAGTTCATTTTCAACATAGTGTCTTGTATATCTCATTGTTACAATGGGTCAACCTGTATCCCTATTGAAGCATTTTGTTTTTTCCCTTCCCCTCCCCAAACTAGAGAAGTGTATATACAAGATACAGGACACTAACATCAAATACAGGGGCTATACCATGGGGGAGGAACATACAAAGAAACAAAAAAATCACATGGTACATTATGAATACATTAGAAACGATAGCAAGAAAGAAAAGGCCACTTGTATCCCTCTCTTGGAGTTTATTTCGCTTAACATCATCTTATCTGGTCATATGTACATAGCTTTTGACCTTTTCTGCTAGTTATTATATTAGCTATTGCAATAAGGGAAACCATGGGACCTATGTTTCTTTGGGCCTGGCTTAGTTCAGTTAATATAATTTTTTCCAAGTCTTTCCATTTCCTAACAAATGGGGTGATGTCATTCTTTCTTATGGAGGCATAGAATTCCATTGTGTGTGTGTGTGTGTGTGTGTGTGTGTATGTGTGTGTATGTGTGTATGTGTGTGTACGTGCACGCGCGTGCGTGCATGCATGCATGTGTGTGTTTACCACATTTTCTTGATCCATTCATCTACTGAGGGCCATCTGGGTTAGCTCCATATCTTAGCTATGGTAAATAATGCTGCAATAAACATATTTATGCTGGTATCTTTAATACGGTCTTGTTTGTGATCATTTGGATAAATGCCCAAAAGTGGGATTGCTGGGTCATAGGGGAGCTCTACGTGAGTCTTTTGAGAAACCTCCATACTGCTTTCCAAACTGGTTGAACAAATTTACACTCCCATCAACAATGCAGTAATGTTCCCTTCTGGCCACATTCCCTCCAGCATCTGTTGTTATTAGAGTTCTTAATTTTAGCCATTCTAACTGGGGTGAGGTGGAATCTCAAAGTTGTTTTGATTTCTATTTCTTTTATGGCTAGATAGGTTGAGCATTTTTTCATGTGTCTATTGGCCATCCTTCTTTCCTCTTCAGAGAAGTTTCTCTTTAAGTCTTTAGCCCACTTATTTATTGGGCAGTTGTTTCTTTGAGGATTTGTTGTTGGGGATTTAATTTTTTGAGTTCCAGGTATATTTTAGATATGAGACCCTTGTCCATTGGATGGCTAGTGAAGATCTTCTCCCAATCCGTGGGCTTTCTATTGATCTTGCTAGCTATGCCCTTTGCCATGCAGAAGCTCTGCAGCTTCATGCAGTCCCATTTGTCCAACCTTTCTTTGATTTCTTGTGTTTCTGGGTCTTTATTAAGAAAATTCAGCCTGTGCCAAGGAGACCTAGGGTTTCTCCTATTCCATCCTGTAATGTTTTCAGAGTGTCTGCTTTGACTCCAAGGTCTTTGCTCCATTTGGAGTTGATTCTGGTGCAAGGTGATATATAAGGATCTAGATTTAGTTTTCTACAAGAGTCTCATATCTAAAATATACCTGGAACTCAAAAAATTAAATCCCCAATCAACAAATCCTCAAAGAAACAACAGCCAATAAATAAGTGGGCTACAAATCCTCAAAGAAACAACAGCCAATAAATAAGTGGGCTAAAGACTTAAAGAGAAACTTCTCTGAAGAGAAAAGAAGGATGACCAATAGACACATGAAGAAATGCTCAACCTATCTAGCCATAAAAGAAATGCAAATCAAAACAACATTGAGATACCACCTCATCCCAGTTAGAATGGCTATAATCAAGAACTCTAATAACAACAGATGCTGGAGGGAATGTGGCCAGAAGGGAACATTACTGCATTGTTGATGGGAGTGTAAACTTGTTCAACCACTTTGGAAAGTAGTATGGAGGTTCCTCAAAAGACTCCACATAAAGCTCCCCTATGACCCAGCAATCCCACTTTTGGGCATTTACTCAAATTATCACAAACAAGACCGTATTAAAGCTACCAGAACAACTATGTTTGTTACAGCATTATTCACCATAGCTAAGATATGGAACCAACCCAGATGCCCCTCAGTAGATAAATGGATCAAGAAAATGTGGTATATATACACAATGGAATTCTATGCCTCCATCAGAAAGAATGACATTGCCTCATTTGTTAGGAAATGGAAAGACTTGAAAAAATTATATTAAGTGAAGTAAGCCAGACCCAAAGAAACATAGGTCCCATGATTTTCCTTATTTGTAATAACTAGTATATGTCTGAGACAAGCAGAAAAGGTCAGATAAGTTGATGTTAGGTGAAATGAACCCCAAGATAAGTGTTCAATTGTTTTTGCTTTCATGCAATTGTTTCTAATATATATATATATATATATATATATATGTATATATATATATATGATGATTTCTTTGTTGCTTTGTATGTCCCTCCCCCACAGTATAATCCCTGTTTTCACTGTATTTGATGTTGGTATAATTTGTGGAGGGGGAGGGAAAAAACAAATCGTTTAAATAGGGATACAGGTGGACCCATTGTAACAATGAGATGTACAAATCCTTATGTTGAAAAACAAACTTTACAACTTTGGCAGGGAGGAGGTGGGGGGGCAAGGAATTTGGGGGAGGGCAGATGGGAAGGGATAGGAAGGGGAAACAAAGGAGGCAACAATGCTTGATAAGAAATGTACTCATTATCTTGCCCATGTAATTGTAACCCCTCTATGATATTTTCACAATAAAAAAAAAGAAATTACTATAAGTTAGGCTGCCACCAGTTTATGGCATTTGTGATAGCAGCCTAGATTAACTAAGGTATATGGCCTAAGGTGATTAATTTATGACTCTAAAAATCATCCTGGGAAGTAGAGCTGCCTTGTGGGCTTGCTAAAATTCTAGTAGCAGCCAAAGTCCCTTAAAAATTAGGCAAATATTTAATTTGTAGTCATGATTACTATAGACACTTTCAAAACATATAAAGATTGTATATATGATCCCTAAGTGCTTTAGTGGGGCTCATATGACCAGTTCTGTCCAGTGAATCATAAGTAAAAGGGTCACATGGCTTCCAGGCCAAAAAAATTCTCTTGCTGATTAAAAACCTAGAGCTCCCTTTTCCTCTGTCTAGTGATAAGCAACATCCAAGATGGTGATTTCATTGTCAGCTTGGGTTCTAAAGGAAAAGGACTGAGAATAGAACTCTTGGTTCAATTGCAATATATAAGGCATGCACCATTAAGATTTGAAGATATGAAGGTGTTATAACACACACAATAAAACAAAGGTTCGTGGGTCAAAAGTCTGGTCCTCATGTGGGCCCTCTATTGGAAGAATAGTGTAAACTTTCAAAGGTGGGGCTTAGTGAGAGGTCTTTAGGTCATTGGAGACCTGTTTGAAGGCTATTGTGGTACTCTGATCTTCCTTCTCTTGTTCTATGTTGTTCCCTGGTGATCAAGACAATAGTTCTGCTCTACCATGTGAACAAATTGTGAGCCAAAGCTTTTCTCTTTATAGGACATTTTGTTCATTACTATGCCAGTTTGCTTTGGTTGATACAATAGTGTTTCATCTACTCCTACAGATAAGTGAGAACACTGTACTAGGCACTCAGGATACAGCAGCAGTAGACAAGTCCTTGTTCTCAGCAAAGTTATGTTCTAATGTGGGCATCCAATGAGACCAAATTTGGCAATCTGAAACAGCTTATTTTACAAGAAAAGTAAATGTTCTCTTTAAAGACAGCTTAATATTAGGAGATTTTAATCTATAACTTACCCTCAACTCTTTTCCAAAATAAAACTAAGTCCAGAGGGCACTGGTCTCCCTGATCAAAGGAGAATGTTAAAATATTCTCCCTCAGCCAGGTGCCGGTGGTGGTCACACCTGAAATCCTTGCTGTAAGGTCCGCCCTGGGGCAGACTCCTCCTTTCAATTGGCTAAGTTTCCAACCAGTACCTGCATCACCTAGGTAACTGGCATACCTGGAAGCAGTCAATTCCCTCTCTTCTGAGGTCACATCCTAGGACTCCCATTGGACTGTGGGAGAGTCTCAGGCCCTGAGGTCACATATGCATCCTGTGTGGCCATACCTTCCCCCTACCCCACCCCCTCCTGCCACACTAGGCCACACCTTCTCCCTGCCCTTGGCCTTTAGGCCATGTGCATCTCTACCATGCATGGTGGGGTAGCAGTTTGGTAATACAACTTCTCTCTGCTGCCTGAATACTGCCTGTTGTTCTCTTTATTGGCTACCTAAACCTACCTATTTAATTTACCTTACACTCACTACTCTGGTGGCTGAGATCTGAGGATCATGATTGGAAGCCAGTTCGTGCATACTGTGAGACTATAATTTCCAATAAACCACCAGAAAACCAGAAGTGGTGCTGTGGCTCAAAGTGGTAGAGTGCAAGCCATGATCTGATGAGCTCAGTGACAGCACCCAGGCTCAGAGTTCAAGACCCATGACCGACAAAAAACAAAAATCAAAAAAGATTTAGCAATCTGTGGAAGTGTGGAGAGGCCTTCCACATATAAAGGAATCCAGAGGCTCTGATAGAAATGCAAAAAGGCAGTGGTTCATCCCAAACCAGCTGGACCACAGCAATACCAAGTTATCCCAATGAACTCAGTGCCTGAAGCATCAACTTAGGCTCCAAAAAAAAAAAAAAAAAAAAAAGGTGATTTCATATTTTTTCTCCATAATATTCAGAGAGAGAAAAAGAGAAAAAGAGATGTTAATTTCCCACAAGATGAAGTCTATTTCTTCCTTGAGAGAAACCCTGAGCAGATTACACAAACAATTAAACGGAAATAGACCATTTTAAGCCCCGCTTCAGTTCAAACACCGCAGCTATCAAAGCTGGCTCGCCAAAACCAGCTGCTTACTATCATCCTTTGAGGCTCCATGAACTGAGGCTTTGTTAGACTAGCAGTGAGAAAGGATTTCAAAGACGACGGCCTTCCTTGGGAACAGATTTCCTGGTGACCTCTTTGAATTTTATGCTTTTTATTTCTCAGAGTACAACTAGCCCCTGATTTCTAGTCCCTCCATTCTGCATCTCGACTAGGCCACTCCACCCAGCCTGGCTAGAAGAAAATGAGGAGAGGGATCGCCATGTCTCCTTAAATCATAAGGAAACTCTACCTATGTGGGAAAACAAAACATGAGCAGGAGATGAGACTCCTTTCTTTCCTGACTGTGCAATCTGGATAACTTGATTCTGTGTCTTTCTACCATGGTTTAACTTTGACAACCAAAAGGATCATTGATGCATATTATAATTATATCCATTTCCAATACCAGCCCCATTGCCACCGGCTACTTTGATAACTCCCATGACAATGCCTAGGAAGGTTTGGAATTTTTAGCTAAAATAAAACATACATATTGGAATTTTAACACTAGGTGTCATTTTTTTTGCTGTAAAGTTGTTCTAGATTATTTTAATTCTACTGCCTGTTTTCGATTTATAGCTGATATTACTGCTCAGAAACATATAAAAAGTATTTTTGTATAAAGAACTGATAGCTTTATATCAGAAGAGAAAATAATAAGAAACAAATATGAACGATCTAGTTCGTAGAACCAAACAATCCTATTAGCACTCAATCTGAGTCTTAATATTAATTAATTAGGTAGGGAATATTAATTAGGTAGGGAATGCTCATAAAATCTATTGTGTGCATTTAAAAGAAAAACACCTTCCTGGAAAACAGGATGAAGAGGTAGAATTTTGTTTTCTGATATTCAGCTAGCTGGGAGAGCTCAGGAAAGAAGCCTCATGCACTGTCTTCCTGCCAGGTCTTGTACAAAGCAGTCTTCATGACTGCCCTCATTTCTTCTCCAGGCCCTACCTGACCTTTGTGGCAAGTGTCATTATAAAAATGACCATTTGGGAGAAAAGCAATCTGTGGGCAGGCAAATTAAATAACCTATGCAGGCCACAGGTTGCAGAAATTACTTTTTTTTTTCTTTTCCCTTAACTCGTTCACCACTGCATATTTTTTTGAAGTTTCATACAGGCTTAGCTTTGTCCCCAAGCTTCCAATCTCTTTAGTTCTTAAAGATGCTTCCTTTCACTAGCAACTTGCTATTTTGTGCGATTTTTCCTTTTGCGTCAATTGACTTATTTTAATGACTTTTGTCTAAAACTTGGATGGATTTTTGAGTATGGAAAAATTAAGAGATTAAAAAAACAGAATGGAAAGAAAAACTCCAGCAATGATATCTTGAGCATGGAGAGACAAAGGAGTTACCATTACTTTGAGACAAAAGTTTATTGGTTTTCTCAAGGGAATCAGAGCCTTCACTAATTGGCTGTAAGAGGCTTGAAAATAAGCAATGAACAAGCATAGGTTACACCCTTATTTCTCATTCCTCTCTACTAGTTTTTGTTTCTAAATAGCCCCAGTCAAAGACAAGTGACTTGGGACCCTATACATCTTACTTCCTTATCAAAACTTATAGATCAGAAAAAACACAAAACCAAAAACACCCTCACCATGGCAGAGTAGCTTAGTGACAAGCACTATAGACTCAGATACCTGGCTTAAAACCCATCTCTGCTGCATCTCTATTGAGTGTAAGAAATTATTTAACCTCTCTTGCCTTGGTGTGCCATATATAAAACAGTAACAATGGCACTTTTCTCTCAGGGTTATTCGGTACTGACCAAACAACCATGGGCTACCTAGTAAGCCTAGAATGACTACTCTTTTTGTTTTATAATGATGACAGGCCAGAGTCCCTAGTCACAAATGTCCAGCTTTCTTGAAGTAAATATTTTATCAAATTATACACATCTGGAAAATTAACTCCCTAACTATTATGAGCATGGCCTTTGCACCAGACAACTTCTAAGTGCAATACCAGTGTTAGCGGAAGAAATCTTCCTTTGAACTCCACCAGGTGGGCTAATGTTATTCCACTTGTTTTATAAGAAATTGAGGCATAGTAGGTTAGAAATATACCCAAGCTTACTAAGGAGGAAAATGAAAGAACTGGGACTCAAATCCAGATCTTTGAGCCCAGAGCCCTTAGTTCTACCTTAGTCTTCTTTACTCTTAATTCCTTGACCTCTCACTTCTTCTCTCTATCCATCACCCCAGGGCCTTCCTATAAGCTTCTCCATCTGTCTAGAACATGTCTCCATTGAACGTGGACACTCCTTCACATGGATAAATTCTACCTGTCAAGACTCACCTGTATCCTGCTCCACATCTAGTGCTCACAAGGGCACACATATATGCTCTTTACTAGTTTCGTTTTCACAATTAGCATTTAAAACAGTGTCTGGTTCAAAGAAAATGCTCAAACACAATACTCACCAGTTTTGTTCAGTCCAACATAATCATGCCACCCTATTGGATATGAACTGGGATTTATTTTTTTTTCTGAGTTCCACCACAGTATCTACTAGAACAAGTAGGTGCTAAGTAAACATGGCTGGTAGAAAATCCTCTCATGTACTTTTTTCCCAAACTGCTAGCTTCTGAGCCCTCTTGGGCCTGATTCTGGGAATAATCTGGTGACCCAAACAGCCAGACAGAAAAGAAGGATTGAAAAAATAGATTTAAGACTGGATTTTAAAACCTCGACTATTGGAAGTCATACCCCAGTTCTGCCATGTTTTGTGAGCTTGGGCTAGTTATGAAATTTCTTTGTGGTCTCCATTTCCTCACTTACAAAATGGCACTAGGCAAAAATAGTATCAACCTTATGAGGCTTCTCTGAGGAATAGAAGAACAAGTCCAAATAAAGTAGGCAAGGCTGGCCTGACACATGGAAAGAATCTAAACGTCATCTCTTTCTGTTAATATTCACTGAGCTTACATCCAAGGCCTGGGATGGGAAAGGGGCCAGACGCATCCTACCCCCAACTCTAATGCAACTGAGTCAGGAGATGCTTGTAAATGATATAACCTTGCCAAATCCATTGACCAAAAAAGGGTTAAAAAGAGGCAGTTTTATATGGAACAATTTAAAATGTCCAGGGAACACAGAAAAGGCAGGAACATCAGATGATCTTAAAAAAAAAAAACAACTAAGAATTTTTGTACTGAATAGATGTAACCCTCCCTCAAATACATCAATTAGTATTCAAATTTCCATATGTGAAGGAGTTTCTTATGTATTAATTAATTAATTAATATTGTTCTCAGTTGAAAGAAGATGAATTCCATAGTAGTCCTTGTTAGAGGCCTCCATGAGAAGCTGAGGTTTGGCACCACTGAAAATGGAGACCATCTTTTTGGTTTTTCCTTTAAAGACTGAAATCAGGGGCTGGGACGGTGGCTCAGTGGAAGAGTGCTTGCTTTGCATGCATGAGGCCCTGGGTTCGATTCCTCAGTACCACCTAAGCAGAAAAAGCCAGAAGTGGTGCTGTGGCTCAAGTGGTAGAGCACTAGCTGAAGAGCTGAGGGACAGTGCCCAGGCCCAGAGTTCAGGCCCCACAACCACCAAAAAAAAAGAAAGAAAGAAAACAGAAAAAAAGACTGAAATCAGAAATTATTTTGAAGACTTGGGAAGTTCTTACTTGATGGTCTTAGTTACAATGATAATACAGAAGATTAAATAGTCATAAATGCTTTTGTGGGCTCCATGAACAATCATCTCTCTTAATCTTCTCCTGTTACAAAAGAAAACTGAGAAGAGGGAACTTAAAGAACTTCCCTGTAGTCACTTTGAACATTCAGGGCTGTGCTTCTAGTTAAAGATGGCAGATTTAGCATGTGCTTTACATTCCATTCCATCCCCCAAGCCCACTAAAAAAGACAGTAAAGGGATAGATTTTAAAGACATTAACCCATAAAGACAAGAAGAATCAAGAGGAAAACAACAACAACATTTTGGAAGATGGAAAGCAGATGGCTGAGTGGTGAGTAGATCAGAAACCCGTGAGAGCTGAAATTTAACTTGACAGTGGGGAAACACAGAAAGAACCAGATTTATACTGATGAAAACCTCCAAAAGGCTCAGGAATTATCTGCAAGAGGTACCTGTGAAACTTGAGAATGTGGTTGAAACAGACACAGTAAGGGCTGATTATCTGTTTGAAAAGTAGAGTTGTGAAGACCTACTCTTTGGGGAGAAGGTATTGTTTACACCTAGGAAGGGCAAGGTACTGTATTAAAAACAGGAAGAGTTACTAAATAGATATATTCCAAATGATGAGTACCCCAACTTCCTAGTTCACATTGTCACTGACAGTCAACTTTGGTTCTTAGGCTAAAGACCAAATGACTCATTCTGCTCTTGAAACTCATCCCAGTGGTAAAGATCTAAACATACCCATAGTCAGGCATCCTCTAACGAAATGGTCCAGACAGATCCTCTTGGTAACGAAATACCTAGTAGTTTACAAGTATGGGTTGTGAACAGTGTAGAGGTGTGAAATCCTTTCTGGGAACAAGTGCGGAGTAAGTTTGATAAGGAGACTAAAGGATGCTAAGGAGCAAGTTTGATAAGGAGACTAAAGGATGCTAAGGTCTTTGATCCATGAAAAGAGGTTAGATTTTATCTTAAGACATTAAATTAGTTTAAGCATTGGAGTGACGTCATCTAAGTTAATAATATACGGTTGCTCTGGCTGTTATACTCACTGTGTGGGTCTTTGATAACATGCCCCCAAAATAAACACTACACATACTACACACCTCATTATGGAGAAAATGAAGCACAGAGATTAAATGGTGCCTTTTGAAGAGGTAGAATGATTGGAGGGAGATACAGAGCAAGATTGAATGCTTAGTACACAAAAAGAACCCAATAAATATTTGCTACATTTATATAATCCAATAAAATTTGTTGTGTCTTTCCATAGCAACACAAAAATTATGCACAAATCAACCACCAGGAGAGTCATCCTTTCCCCTATGTACTAGAAACATGAATTGTGACAAAGACAACACAGAAGGGGGAAAAAAAGCAAAACAAAACAACAAAAACATGTCAACTGAAAAAAAGTGCCTTCTCCAGTTTACACCAGAAAGATTTCATGAAAATAGAATTGGGAGCAACACAACAGGCCCTTGGTGATGTGTTTGATTTGGCTGTCTGTCCATCAGATTCAGTTATGGACAACCTCTTGAATCTGTTAAAAATAGGATAAATTTTTATAAAATTATGATTACAAATGGGTCCTCCAAAGTAAAGTGTCATTAAGTGGAAATAGCAATTATTTCCTGACCTGATTCAAACTGTATGCCAAATTAAATGATGATTTTTCTTCACCTAACTCTACTGTTTTAAATTTCCTTAAACTTGCTTCAGAATAAAATTTTGGAAGAAGAGACTTTGCCTGTCTTTCCAGAGGCCTACATGCATGTTTTCACTCTGCAATGTGTGCAAAATGCATACAAATAAGCATAGAAACAAATAAGCATAGAAACAAATATACCCACACCAATACACAATACATACACACTTACCATAAAAATGCCTTACAAGATTTACAAATGCCAAGCACACTTTCCCAATTTAAGTAAGATTACATTTTGTCAACAACTAGTTACTTTGCAAAGTCTTATGTGTTTAGGTTCAGCCCATGCATATTCTAGATACAGGTGTGTTCTGTCTACATATACTATCAGATTGTGGATCAATTGTAGTGACAAGATCCTGCAGAGCCTTGAGTGGCACTTTAAGGAGTCCAAACTTAATTGCTCAGTGATGTGAAACTGTGAAAGACTTCACCAACAATGGGATTGAAGACAATCATGTCTGGGCAGGTAAGACAATGCAAGAGAGATCTCAAATGGTATAATTCCCTGGAAGGCCAAAATCAAAGTTTAGTAAAATAAAATTCTAGGAAGCAGATACTTGGAAGGGGTGGGGTGGGGTCAAGAGGAAAGGTGTAGATGAATGAAAAGGAGAAGATACAGAAAATGCATGCAAGAATCCAATTCATATTGTACAAAACTAAGTGAGGGAAGGGATGGATAGGGCAGGGATGAATGAGAATGTTGAAAGGGATGACAATGATCAAGATATGTTGTATTCATATATTGCTTTGTTAAATGGAAACTCCTTTGTATAACTAGTTAAAGATAATAACACTACAAAGAAAATGAAACAACAAAGCTGAAGGCACAATTGCCCACTAGGGACTATGGCAAGCATCCAAGTGAGGAAAGAAAGCACACACTTCAATGAGAAGATCTGCAATAGAAAGGAAGGGATAGAATGAAGAGACAACTCAGAAAACAACCAAACTCAGGGAAATTAATAAAGAGCAACAGAGGGGTGAATTGTATCAAAGTACATTATATGCATGTACAGTATAGAAATATCGCAATGAAGCTTCATTGTACAAATAACATATGATCGTTAAAAGAAAATTACCAAAAATTAAAAAGCAAAACAAACATTTGTTAAGTTATATAAATGAGATGAAATCCAGGTACTTGTGGCTCATGCCTATAATACTACCTACTTAGGAATCTGAGATCTGAAGATCACAGTTCAAAGCCAGGCAGAGAAGAGAGGACCATGAGACTCTTATTCCAATTAACTAGAGAAAAGCTGTAAGTGGAGGTGTGGCTCACATAGTAGAGCACCAGCCTTATGGAAAAAAAAAAAAAACTAAGGAAAAGTGCACTGGCCCTGAATTGAATGGAAGAAGGAGAGATGTGCGGGGGAGGGGGGGAGATGAGAAAGAAATACAGAAAGAAAGAAGGAAATAAAGGAAGGAAAGAAGGAAAAAGGAAGGAAAGAGAAAGAAAGAGAATCTGACATTAAATTGAAACCCCTTTGTACAACTACTTAAATTTTAAGCATGAAAAATAAATAAAATGAACTAGTATAAACAAATGATGTGAGTTTGCAAGACAGAGGTAAAATAAAGGGGTAAAAAAGCCAAGTATGCTTCAAGAGAAGTCACTCACACAATTGAGTATGGAAAGCTCTGGTCTGAGAGAGATGTCAGTGATATGCAGAAGAGGAAAAACCCATGAAGCAGACTATGGACCTGGGATCCAGACGCAAAGAGGGTTGTGGAGGAGAAGCTTCAGAATCACTTCTACAAAGGCCTAGGGTGGGCCCTGAAACCATGGAATGGATTAACTGTTGAGAAGGAGAGAGAAGGAGGGGAGAGCAAGGGGAAAGAGAAGTAGAAGGGAGGGCAAGGGAGGAAAACCAAATGCCTTTCTTTCTCAGCCGAGGACCTGCCATTTAGGCAACTAGAAGAAAAAAACTCTTGTTGCAGGAGGAGAATGATACAACTGTAGTAAAGGGTAGCCTTTCGAGAATGGGTGTCAGTGGAGCCCTCAACACTGGAACAGGAGAAGCATGAGAGAGCTGAGAAGGGAAAAGGAAAATCTGACTTTGTGTCTAGGAATTGGATGGCGACCATTTTGAATAATGGCATCTCACTGGAAGTGAGGTTAGGTGGCAAGGATCAAAGCAACAAGAGAGACTGAGGAAGAAGAACCAGCCAGTGCTGGGCCCTGGTGGTCCATGCCTGTAATCCTAGCTACCCAGGAGGCTGAAATTGGAGGATCATAGTTCGAAGCCAGTCTGGGTAGGAAAGTGTTTGAGAGTCATCTCCAGTGAACCACCAGAAAATTGGAAGTGGAGCTATAGTTTAAAGTAGTAGAGCACTAGCCTTGAGTGTAATATTGAGGGACAGCACTCAGGCCCTGAATTCAAGCTCATGACTGCCAAAAAGAAAAAGATAAAGATAAAGAAAAAGAACCAGTCAGTATGGGCCACTAACTCAGCAATTCCAATGAGGAAAGGAAGAGACAGAAGAGACAGAGGTGTGCTGATTGAGTCTGTTAAGAGGACATTTCCACACACCAGGAAGTACAACCTTCTTTCACACACAAAAAAAGGGGGGGGGGTACTGTTGGGAAGGAAAGTCTGGAATAACCTAAGATCATCACCATAGGTGAAGCCATTGAGTTTGGCAAGTTTTCAAAGCCATCCTCGGGGTTCAAAGGCAAAAGGAAGGGCATGGGACAAGGGTGGACTAATGTCCTTGTAAGTTGGAAAGGAATTGTGTGTGAGATAGATCTTTTGAGAGTTGGGTGAGGAGGGTCACCATGACAACCGGACAATGAGAGCAAAGCTTCAAAGCAACCGAGGCTTGAGCTAAGCCATACCCTGGGAGTCAATGGTGAGGAATCAAATTAAAACAGCACATGCTCCTTTTCTCTCTGAGCTCCAGGTCCCCGGCCTCCGGTCCATGGTGACTTACAGCCATGGAGTTGGAACTTCACTCTTGGCAGTTCCAAGTCACGGAGACCATGCCACCTGAGAGGAATCTGGGAGGCTTTTCCAGGCCCTACCTGGCAAGAAAAGGGACACCAAAGAACAAGGCAAAAAAAAGCAGCATTGAAAAACATGTTTGGCAGCTAGCCATCTTTCTACCACTGCTGCACCCAAGGGGTAAAAGGTTAAAAATTGGGGACATGCCTGACCAACTTTGTTGGGAAGAGGAAGGCATAGATTGAAACCCATAAAATCCCCAAAAGCTCATTGTGAAGGGTAAAGTCCTCAGAATTTGTACTTCGATAGCTTTTAAATATTTTCCAAGTGGGTGCTTCCAGGAGTAAGTTAAATAGTCCCATTTTGAAGGGCATTTGATTAAATTCCAAACATATCAATGTCCTGGGGTGTGCATGTGGCGGCTGGCGCAGGGGGTGGGTGGTGGTGAGTGACTCTGATACCTCATGGCCAAGTTTGCCAAGAAAGTTCAAATGTGAGAAGAGCCCCAGAGAAACAAGGGAACCATTCTCCCAGGAGCAGATTGTAGGACCCCACAGCAGAGAAATGTTCAGACTTCTGTCTGCTTGGTGAAGAGGAGATTAGAATGGAATAAATTAGCAATGTGGGTGAGTGCTGTTACTATGTAACAATAACACTTTGTGTTCCATTCAAAGAGCTCCAAACCCTTTGACAAGACCTGAGTTCTGGCATTCTTTTGGGGCTCCAAGATGGCACAGACCAAAAAAAGAAAAAGAAAAAAAAGATGGCACAGATCAAGTTTATAACAGATCCAGAGAGAAGCTGCCTCCACACGTCCTTCTCCACATCTTGGCTGTCCTTTCCTCTCTACCTACCCCTGCCCACCTTCCATCTCTAAGAAACACACAAGCAAATCTATTAAGTACACCCCAAAGCATTTGCTTATTGATATTATTCTGGGATTCACATTGAAGTGTGAAAGTGATATTCATCACATATTTAATAATAAGTTTGGCACAGCCACTAACCCATCAAAAACCTCTCAGGAAGTTTGCCAAAATCTCAGTGAACCCTCAAATTTGCCCTGCAATGGGAGAATTCATTCATCAGCCTCCTGGGCTTTCCTTCGTCTTGGCTGAGCTGTGGAAACGTTTGAATATTCCAGGACAAGTACAGGTTCAAAGGAACCAGAATTGGGTGGAGTGAAAATTGATTGGAAGTATGTTAATACTGAGTATCTTTATATCAGTCGTGTCAACTATAACAAAAGTGTTTTCATATCTTTAAGAATTAGTATTGGCGAATCTTGGTCCTGAGTTATTTCCATAGTACAGATTAAAATGGGGCAGAGAGGTTCTAAAGAACTCACCCCTGGTTGTATTAAAGGGTTTCTTTGCACAGGCCTTCTTACCCATCCATTCCCCTTCCTCTCACTGGTCCCTGTCTCTTTTCTTTCATCTATTGTTTGCTGCTTAGGATGGGAAAGTAAGGTCGTCTGGAGGGATTACAAAGTATCCAAGGCTTTCCCGGAATGGCTGTTCTCAGTTGTAGCAAAACCAAGAGTGACCACTCTATGGGGAGAAGCCTGTATTTCCCACTCTTACATAAATAAATAAGAAGCATGTTCGGTTGTTTTTTTCCCTTTTCAGTGTCCTTAGAGTGCAGAGTATGATAAAAGGCTAATACAATTTTGTTGAAGGAAGAAAGGACAAGCAGGAGAGGGAGAAGGAAGGAAGAGAGAGTAGGAGAAAGAAGGGAGGAGAGGGAAGAGAAGGAGAGGAGCAGGTGAAAAATAATATAGCTTCCCACCTGATTTCATTGAGCCTTCTACTAATTCAGCAGGATTATAGAAAAATACATTTCATCTCAGTTTAGAGATAGATGCAGAAGCCCAGGAGCAGAACTAAGACAGTTTGTTCACCATCACAGAAATAACCACAATGGAGCCAGGATTGGGTCCCACCAACTCCTACTCCAAGGTTCCTCCCCCCTCCCCTTTCTCTTCACATTGTAACATCTCCTGAATATGAAGAAAAGTTAGTATAACTAGAAAACATATACTTATGTTTTAAAAAACTGTCATAGTCTTAGTAATAGAGTGAAAGAGAAGCAGCAGTCCTGGTTCTCTCCCCTGGTTCCCCAGCTTCTTCTGAGTTCACCATACCGGAGCACGCTTCCAGGCTTAGCCGCATCACCCGGATGTAGTACCTGGCTTCATCTCTTAGTGTTTTTCTTTTAGGTGAATTCCTCCAGGAAATTATAGTCATTGCCTACACGAACTTGAAGAGTCCCTGCTTTGCTCAATACCCACAGTAATTTCAAAGATGGCAGAGAGAACAGCATGGCACTCAACGTATGGACACATAGTCACTCACCACCTTAGTCCTGGGGGTACCACAGGGCAGGCAGGGAGGTGATTTTAGAGCACTTGGGTCTTCTCCCCTACCTCCCCGTCTGGATTTCCCTGTTACAAAAGTATCTAAGAAGTGGCTTTCTGAGATCACATAGGATCTTGTTGGAACTTGCAAGTTCTGCAATCCTAGATCTCCTAGAGTTGCAGACTCTGGTGAGTGGCTTTACAGCTCTATAGATTTTTCCAGTACATTTGAATGTTTGAGGGGATAATGATGATTGTTATTGTTGTTATCATTATTAACCTGTGCCTAGTGATCCTGGGGACCCCTCTGCTCACTCAACTCTCTTACCTCTTCTTCATACGAGCTTACAGTACAGTCCTGTTCATTTATGCCCATGCAGTAAAGTTTGGACTGGATGATCAGTTGCTTTCAAAGCTAGCTGTCAATGTGGCTCAAGTGCTAGAGCACTATCCTTGAGCACAACAGCTCAGGGACAGCACCCAGGCCCTGAGTTCAAGTGCCAGAAATAGCATACAAAAAAGCTAGCAGCTCCCTTTCAGGGGCCAGGGCTAAGCAGATGGTCCAAGGGAAGGCCAAGGGAGGGTTTTGGCCTATGTGTTTCCTTTGTGTGCAGGCCCAGGGCTGAAGTGAAGTGAGGACATGGGCCAATTGCCAACTCTAGGTTCCAACCCCAGGAGATCTTTGATGTCCTTTCCTTGCTGTCTGGGGTCCCTGTTTTCAAGAATTTATCAGAATGACCCAGACTTCGCAAACTTGCTCTATGTACCTTGGACAAATAACCGCTGAGTCAATCCTGAGGCGTCTTGGGTTGTTGGCCTACAAAAACCTGTTTATAGTTGACTTCCTCTGGCAAGCGGCTAGCTGATGCAAAAAATAGTATCCTCAGTTTGGCATGGATTAGATCAGTCTCAGTATTTGCGTTAGGTAGGTAGCCAATGCAAGAGCCAACAGCAAATATCAAAAAAATTTAATAATCCTGTCCTGGACTCCATGACTTCTTCCTTCTCCTCTTCGTCATTTTCTTCTTTCTCAAATCCCTCTCTCTTGCAAAGATGACTTGGAGACTCAAAAGAAACATGACTTCTCCACATCCTGGAAATTCTGATACCATTTAAAAAAAGAGGAGCAGCGGGAAGCTGAATCTGTGTTTGGGTGCTAGTTTCAGATATTTCTCTCCATTTACATGTAATCAACTGCTCATTGATAACACATCAACCACAAAAATTACTCCACTCCTGACCTGTGCATCTTCACTTTCCCGCCTTCATCTAGGTTCTTCAAGTTACAAAAGCATAATAAATGGACAGAGAGACGGCTGAGTCAGATAAGACAAAAATGTTATAGTCTCCATGGAAGACAGAAGACAAAAGGTCCTGAAATGGAGTCCTGAGACTTAGGTTCCAGCCAGAGCTTTGCATTGGTGTTATGCTGGGAGATCTTAGCAAGGTTTCCCCACTCCACCAACCCCCAACCTGGGTCACCACAAAACAAGGAGCTTGAGCAAAACAGATCTCCAAGTTGTTTTCCAACTCTTTGATACTGTAACTAAACAGGTATGATACAGTTATGTCCTTCTTGGGGGGAGGGGGTTGTTAATATCCTTGTCTGAAAATGTAGGTTTGGAGACAGAAGGTACATTGTAATTTTCTTGTTGACAGCAACTGGGAAAGGTGAATGACAGTGTGGGAACGGGTGTCCTAAATGTGACTGACAGTTTTATCACAGCTTGACAGGGAGAAATGAAAAAGCTAAGGAGTTACTTTCCAGCACTTTGGTGGCTGGAAATTATTTTAGTGGATTTGTTGTTGTTGTTGTTGTTGTATTTTGGCTACTTAAAATACAAATGTCATCCTATCATGAAGTCAAGTGCTGGTAGAGAGCTTGTTAGCTGATAGGAGCTTGGATAGATAGATAGATAGATAGATAGATAGATAGATAGATAGATAGATAGATAGATAGATAGATAGATAGATAGATAGAAAGAAAGAATAGATGAATACATATAAATATTTTTCATAAGAGAATGAGTCTAAGTAGCTTCAGAGCAGGTGTAGTGCAATTTCAAAGCAGCTGAGAGAGCACACTAGTCCTGGACACAGGAAAGAAGAGTAGACACAGGAGGAGAGAAGAGGAGTATCATAGAATGGAGGTCATGATACTTGGGTTCCAGCCAGGGCTTTGCCATTGGTGCCTCATTCCAAGTGTCTTTTAAGGGTTCTTATTAGCTCTAGTTCTTATTTTCTCTAAGATGGACAGCAGGGTCTCCAACTTGATGGGGAAGAGGACAGTGGTGATGGTGGTAGAGATTTTATTTTACTGGATGTATGCAATGAACACATCTTTTGGATATTGCATTTTTTAAAATGATATTCTTCACAGAAGGGTTAGACAAAGGCAACCAGCTAGAAACAAACAGATTTGGAATGGAGGCTAGATCATCTTTATGGCTCTGATTTTATAACTATCAGGTGAATGTCCCTGGAGTCATGAAGACCTCATTCTGCTATCCTTTGTTCTCCATTTGGACAGGAGGGAGTATTATAGTTGGGTATTCAGCTTTACAGAAGGCTGGGAGACAAGGAGGCTTTCTTGGTAAGCTTGGCTCTGTGGCTTGGCAGTTGCACAATAAAATGACTTTATCCCCAAACCAGATGTTCACGTTGTTTTAATAATATCTTATGATCCCTCCTCTAAATAAAATAAAAACTGACATTATAGGAATGTTCTCCAGGATTAGAAGTTTGATCTCTCTCCTCTCTCTCCTCTCTCTGGTTTTACCCATCAGAGGGTAGTACCAAGATGAAATGCAATAGATCAGGTTTGGTTTGGAGTGACTTGGATTTTGTTCTGGATTCTGTGTAAGAGCACTTGAAACAATCAGGTTCAAAAACACCTTGTAAAGTTTCTAGGAAGGCATGGGTGTCTGTCTGTCCTCAGGAACAGTGTTGAGGCATTGAGGAAATCCTTAACAAGTAGCCCTGAGTCACATGTTCCTTGAGTAACTGGTTTACCTAGAAGATTCATGTATGCTTCCCCAGGGTGTGTGAGGCTGAGCTTAAGGATCAATGAGGTCTCTGCATGAATGAGACATCTTTGTATGAATAATTTGACTCAGACAGACTTATCCAAAACTTCCTTCAATTGGCCTGCTCTAACAGGGGTAAATATCCATTGGAAAAAATGAATAAAAGAGTAGATAAAATGAATGAACAATTGAATCAATAAATATTCTTCTAAGGATTTTTCTGAGAGTTGGAAGTAGCTTTTTTTCTTATTTTGTTGCTAGTGCTAGAGTCAAGAACGTGTGCCCATGTGGCTTGCTTTTATCACTGGCACTTGGCCACTTGAGCCACACTTACAGCCTGGCTTTTTGCTAGTTATTTTGGAGATGGATTGTCATGGACTTTTCTACCTGAGCTGGCTTCAAAGCAGGATCCTTCAGACCGCAGCTTCTGGAGTAGCTAGGATAATAGGCATGACCCACTGGAACCTGGCTGTAAATTTTTTGTTAATTAACTCATGAAACGAATTCTTAATTTAGCAGAAAATGTCTGAGATGGAAAGATGAAAGTATTTGTCTTTCCGCAACTTAAAGAATAGCGAAGGAAGCAAAGAAGAAATTACAAGATGATTAAGGTGAAGTCACTTAAAAATGTAAAGTGAGGGATTAATATCATTTTGAAGAGCAATGTCTGCTTCTGTGTGCAGAAGGTCAGGGGTGGCTGCTTGGAGGATGCATCCTGTTCTGAAGGGCAGGGAAAGGAAATTCATCTCTAATAATGACCACACAAGAGATGGCACATGGACACCCTCTTATATGTATCTGCCTCCTATAAGGTCAACAACTAAATGGGAGAGGGAACATGGCCAAGATGATAAGATTATAGCCTTAGACTGTCTCTCAAGAACTCTGCATCTACTCCACCCTATAAGTTGACTTGTGTGGCCGACAAAAAGTTACTGCAACTCTTGGTGTTTTAATTTCTTTAGAATGTCAATAGTACTACCACCTTTGTGGGACTGCATGAGAAATAAGTGGAGTTACTCATGCAAAGTATTCAGAATAGACCATGACTCACGGGAAGAATCATTAATAGAAGTTATTATGATGATTGCCATCATATCAGTGCTGCTAAATGCCTTCTTGGATGGGATGCATTTTGAGGGCATGGTTTGAGGACAATGGGAAAGAAAACAATGAGTTGGAGGAAGGCCACACTGATGAAAGAAAAATAACTATATTGGGCTTGAGGGTTGACTCAAGTAGTAGCCTATGTACAAAACCTTGAGATTAAATCCAAGGACCACAAAAATAATATTTGAGAAAACCAACTAATTCTATCTAACGAATAACCACTAATTTTGGCTCACCCAAATCATCATCATGCCCTGTGTTTCCATGGGATGGTTCTGATACCACTGATTATTGGGAGATTGAAATTGAGCGGTCTCACCTTTCCCCCTCCTTTTCTCCCAGTATTTTCCCACCTCCCCAACAAGTTGTATAGTTCATTTTCAACATAGTATCTAGTGAGTATCACTGCTGAATTAGTTCACCCTTTGTCCCAGCATTTCTGCTCAAAAGGAAATGTACTCATTACCTCACCTATGTAACTCTGTACATCACCTTTATGCTAAAAATGAATTTTAAAAAAGAAAAAGAAACTGAACATCCCTGGGTTTTCCCATATTACTTTGAAACTTGTTCCTCAGTTTCTAGAACAAACTGGAAAATTGAAAATATCATCCCTGTCATCATCACAAGAACCATATTTATAAATATGTGAATACTCATTTACTTTTCTCAACTAAATGTTGTGGGTCAACTACATTTGACCAACCATGATTAAACCCTTGCATATGCATCAGAGTCAAAGATGACCAAGATGTGACCTTCGCCTACAGAGCCAAGTGCTTCCAAGGAGGCCTGCAGATGTGCACAACAAAGATTAGAACATAATAAATGTGACGAGTGCCAGAGGAGAAGTCTGCACAAAAGGATAGAGAAGACAGCCCACATGTCTGCCTAGAGGCAGCAGAATCTACAGAAGGTACGTGGGAATTTGAAAAAGAAGAAGAAGGAGAAAGAGAAGAAGGAGAGGAAGAAGTGGAGGGAGAGGTAGGAGAAAAAGGAGAGCCAGCAGCAGGGCATTGATGGCTCATGCCTACAACCCTAGCTACTCAGGAGGCTGAGATCTGAGGATCATAGTTCAAAGCCAGCGGGGGCAGGAAAACTCATGAGAGTCTAGTCTCCAAGAAACTCCTGAGAAACAGCTGGAAGTAGTGCTGTGGCTCAAGTGGTCGAGAGCTTGAGCATGAAGAAGCTCAGGGACAGCATTCAGGCCCTGAGTTCCAGCCTCAAGACTAGCAAAAAAATTAAATAAACAAACAAAAAAAAAAAAGGAAAATCAAGTCCTCTTGAATTCAACAGGACACACACACACATATAACACACACACATACACCACACACACACACACACAAGCCTAAAAGATCTCTCTCTACATATATGTGTGCACTACAAAAAGTTCCTTTACAAAAAGGAGCCTGATAAATAACTATGCCAGTGTTGGCTGGATGCACAGGGAGGCTAGTTTCCACACAGTCCTCTTTTCGGCTTTACCCCTCCCAACTCCATTTTCCCACACCCTTGCTTCCACCCTAGGGAGAGCCTCTACTTCATTACTCATCCCTCTCCCACTTTCTCTCTCTCTCAAGCTCTGCCTAATCTTCTATGAACCTCTCAAGTCTCCCCTAGTATTGCTCAACCATCGCAGGTGTCCTGGGTGAAGCTGACAACACTGTAATCACAAGGAGAAATGGACACCTAGTGTATTTCTCACTAATTTTACACTGGAGAATGGGAAGTGCTGAGTTAGTGGTAAGAGGACAGTGTGTGTGCTGTGTGGTAATGGTCATCACTGTGCCACATCCAACCTGGCTTTTGCTCTGGAACAAACCATAGAGCAGCATGCCAGATTGGGTGACTTTCCCAGCTACAGACACAGACACAAAACATGAGCTCCCGCCCAAGTCCCGAGGGCTGAACCCAGCACACCCTGTGCGTCCTCATCACCTCATCAGAAACAAAGAAGACCCTCCAGGAATCCCAGGAAATGGACCCCAAACCACCCCACAGCTGTAAGCAATGGGATTGCTGCCTCTGGAGCCAAACCCTGAATCCCGTCCAACCTACTCTTCCCCTCTACAACTGCTCTACCCCCTGCCCCAGTGCTTCCTGCACCTAGATTTTATTCTCAGTGCTAGAGAGCCCACGATCTGAAAGGTCTTCCAAATAAAATCACATTTTCTTCTCTTTACATCTCCAGAGCATGGCGTTTTCCAAACCACGTGCAAACCTCACTCCTCATAAATCAATTGTTTACTTAACAGAAGAGATTTCTTTTTTGTTTTGTTTAGAGACTCACAAACTCAGAAATGTATATAACCCATCTTCTCCAAAATGCCTCGATGGTCTGTTGTTTTCCCAGAAACTTTGGAGCTCCCACAGTGTAGAGAAGGGTCAAGTGTGTGCGTGCCAATTCTCGTCCTGTTACTCTAGGCTGAGAAGGGCAGAGGATCATCTGGGGTTTGTGGTAAGGCCTGTTGTGTGTGGCCTCCTTGAATGAGCATGGGATGAGATGTTGGATGAAGGAAGTTTGGGGTTTTTTTTCCTCTTATACATAGATTGCCCACAATACTGTGCAGAGAATTCTCCAAGTTTCTGAGTTTAAAAAAAAATAGAAAAGCAGAAAGAAAATGAAAAAGGAAAACTTAAGCATATCTGAGGAAACACTTTAGAACATGTTGGGAACAAGTAAGAGAATTAACATAGAAAGAAAGAAGAGCAAGGAAGAACCACAGTGAGAAGCTTCTATCCATGCATACCTTCTAGTAAGCAGATTTCCCACTTGAATGAAATTCCAATCCAAGGCCTTCAACATCTGTAACCTAGGTTTGGTAGGGTCTCTACAGGAGTGCCACAGACTGAGTGGGCAGAATTGGGTGGCGTCATGTTATCATCAGAAAATGTGGGTTGTAGCCTTAGCCCTGCTGACAAAGCAGAGAACCTCAGGTTCAAGTATACCCATCTGACCCCACTTGGGTGTCTGATCATCTAGGCCAAGTTCATCCCCATCTCCTCTGCCCCTGGGCAACTGTTGTCCTATCACCATAATACTCATCTTGGGGACACTGCAACAAGTATTAGGAAGGAACAAAAAAATCATCTTGCCCTGGGGCACCAAACTGGGGCATATACTCGAATCACTTGGGCATCTTTTAATAATATTAAAACCTAGCCTCACTGTAGCTCCAAGAAATGAGCAACTCTGGAGGGTGGCCTTAGAGGCCCTTGAGGGGATTCTAATGCATCTAAAAGACTTCACATAGATCTCCCCTATGATCCAGCAATCCCACTTTTGGGCATTTACCCAAATGTTTACAAACAAGACCACACTAAAGCTACCAGCACAACTATGTTTATTGCAGCATTATTTACCATAGCTAAGATATGGAACCAACCCAGATGCCCCTCAGTAGATGAATGGATCAAGAAAATGTGGTATATATACACAATGGAATTCTATGCCTCCATCAGAAAGAATGACATTTCCCCATTTGTTAGGAAATGGAAAGGTTTGGAAAAAATTATATTAAGTGAAGTAAGCCAGGCCCAAAGAAGCATAGGTCCCATGGTTTCCCTTATTTGCAATATCTAGTATAGGTATGAGTCAAGCGGAAAAGGTCAGATAATGTGATGTTAGGAAAATGAACCCTTAAATATGTATTTTAATGTTTTCGTTTCTTTCATGCATGTGTTTCTAATGCATTTATAAGATTATTTCTTTGTTGCTTTGTATGTCCCTCCCCCACAGTGTAACCCCCGCTTTCACTATATTTGATGTCAGTATAACATGTGGAGGAGATGGGGACAAACAAGTCGTTTAAGGATTCAGGTGGACCTGTTGCAACAATGAGAAGTACAAAATGTCATGTCAAAACCAGCTTTACAATGTCGGTGTGTGGGGGGGAGGGGGGTATAATTGGGTGGGGGGAGGGGGGTAAAATTGGGTGGGGGGAGGGGGGAGGCGGGGAAGGGAAGTGAAGGGTAAACAAAGGAGGAGGCTGCAATGCTTGGTAAGAAATGTATGCATTATCCTGCCCATGTAATTGTAGCCCCTCTGTACAGTATGTTCTCAAATAAAATAAAATACAATTAAAAAAAAAAAAGAATAAAGGACAATCCACCTGGAAAAAAAAAAAAAGAACTACTTCAACCTAATGCCTGGAAAGACGTTTATGCAAGTATTACCCAGATGTCTGTGAGAACCTAAAAGGGGCCAGAAACTGTGCTGTGCACTTCACAGTGAACACATAGTCTTAAACTTTGGAACATTCAACTGGGAAGAGGAAGCAAATAATCAACAAAAAATACAACCACATATTTCTAGACAAGTTGGTGTTTACAAAATGTAAATCAGAGTTGTGTAACAGCAAGTAACTTCAGGGGTTCCCAGATGGTCGGAGGAAGACCGCACTAAGGAGAAGAGTGACAGGAACTGGAGCCATGAAAGGAACAATGAAAATATTCTGACAGAGGATCTAGATGAAGAACAGGTAAGCAAAAACAATGGTCCTGAGGTGCTTGGCAGAAGATTGAAGCATCAGCAGGGATAGCACAGGGTCCTTTAGTAAAACACAGCTCATTGCACCTGCCCTGAAGTTTTCATAGGCACCAGATAGAGTCCCATGACATCCCATTGACCCTGACTGTGGAATATAGACACTGCACCATGATGCAATCACAGATACTTTTTCTGAAAAGTCTTGCAGTAATGCAGCTATGTTCCGGGAATTTTCTGTGCTAAAATGCTAGACAGGTTTCCATTTATTACATTCAACTCTCCTTACATAAGAGGCAAAGTTGAAAGTAAAAGTTGCAAGTCCTTAAAATGTACCAAAAGAAGATGTGTTACCATGCTGTTCACATGGACACCAACCTTCCTGGATGGCCTCTTCTTAGGCTACTCTGGTTGCTTGCCTTTTGCAATATTTACCCCAGACACTGGGCTAGACAAAGTCCAACCACACGATTCCCTCTTAGTATCTTCCAGAAAGGTGCTTTAGAGAATGAGGTTCACTTTCTTATTTAATATTTGTTTCATTTATATTTTAATCATGTTTTAGCATGCAAGTAATATATGCAGGCATTCTCCTTATTGTATGCTCCTATATAGAGCAGGAAAAAGTATCTTTAAATATGATATTAATCTCTTCTCCTCCAGAAGCAGTATCAACAGACTGTTTAGGTACATTTGTGTGTATATTGTACATTTCTTTATTGTATTCATTTTGGTACACAAATATATATCTATATATACATATATACATATATAAATACACACACACCATGGGAAAACATATACATGTATATATAGGTATATATAAATGCCTTGGAAAATGTTCAGAAATGTTTATGTAGAGGACCTCAACAGTGATTGTCTTCAGTGAATACTACACAAAGATGCTTATTTTAAAACATCACAAAGCAAAAGCTACATATATGACCATCAGTTAGAGAATGGTTGAATACATTGCAGTGTGCTTAAATTATTGGATTCTATGCAGCTGCTTAGAAGACTGATATGGTTCTAAATGGATAGCAAAGCTTCCATAAGCATTTTGGAGTGTATTAATCAGGGTTTTCTAGTAAGAAGGACAAGTAGGAGTGTGGGGGGGGGTGTATGTGTAGTAAGATTTATTATTTAATAAAAGGATTGGCTCATGTAGTATATAGATATGGGAGCTGTGAAGTGTCATGGCCTGTCATCTGTTATCTAAAGACCCAGAAAATCTGGTGGTAAGTTTAAATCCCTAAGAATTGGAGAGCTAATGGTGTTGATTCTAGTCTGAGTCTAAAGTCCTCAAGACCAGGCGTGGAAAGGGCTGGAGATTAATGTTCTCTTCAGGTATTTTTCAGTTAATTTTATCATTTGCTAAGAATATATTTACAGGGGTTCAGAAAATAAAATGATGCAAATCTAACTGCATTGGGCACAGCAGTCATCTCTGCTCTGTTAACCTACTCATCCTATCGTTTTTATAGACCCATTTGTATCAGATTTGATCATGGGACAAACTTGGAGGTGTAAAAATAACTCTTCATTTTACCTCATGCTTCTATAATAGGCTGCACTGTTCTGCTGGTCTTTTAATTTGGGACAAACTCTGCTAAGTAAAGTGTCTGGGATCAGTTGGGCACTTGGCTAGGAGCTGTATTACTTAGGTTGGTATCGTAGGGAAACTGCATTCTCTGAGCTTAACTGCAAGGAAATTTCTTAGAATTGCCTCCCCTCTTCAATTTGGTTTAGGGTAGATCACACAAGACATTTGCATGATAGTTAGAAGGCAGAATTGAAATTGCAACTCTTACTTTTGCAATGTTGGTTCAGGGATCCATATACTGTCTCGTCTCATGTATGTCATTCACCCATCAGTCACTCAGCATTCATGGATCTCTTTTGGCTTCCTTGGGTCCTAGACCAGAGACACATGCAGGTCTGTAGCAAAGGGATGAGATGTAATAGAAAACAGACATGGGTTCCAGTTTTCCTCAGTCTTTCTTGCTCTGTGCCAAGCTTTTCCATTTGTTCACCTGCTGTGCTTCATTGACTTCAAGAAGAACGTCAGTTGCAAAAGCAACAGTGGTTGATAGACTTCCTGACTCGCTGTCTCTTGTATTGCTGGTAAATAAGGTTCAATTGTGCAAGACTTTGCCCTGTAATAAATCCCCTATTCCACATAACTCTGCAGTCAATAGGCTGCCAGCTAGGCTACAAAGGAGGAGTTGGAGGAGACAGTTAGTCTTGTGTCTCTCATCATCCATTAGGGTAGTCTGGCTTCTTCACATGGCAGACTGAAGATTCCAAGGGCAGTAACAGAAGGCAATTCCCAGATTCTACATACTTCACCTGGGCCAAAGAAAATGTCATGGCCAAGCTCGGAGATGGTGTGGTACAGTACCACCCAAAGAGGGTAAATAAAGAGAGGTATGTAGTCATGAAGATATTTCCACAAGCAAAATATGTAACAAAGGCGACAGTAACATTTGCTGCCTGAGCACTGAAGGTAGACCACCACACCCAAACGGTGTAAACCAAGGGCTGCCAAGGAGAACTTACAAGCATCTTTCTTACTGAGCAGATTAGGCTCTGTAATCTGCTTATTTTTAGATGGACCTGCAAACAAAGTGACCCATACTGTATCTCTTGGAGTATACTGATAGCTTTCTATGCCTGATTATTTGTGCCTCACACAAATTCCTCTTACTCACCATACCTTCCCTGTCTCTAGGCCAATAAGTAATACATATTTGAACTTGCCTGCTGGTGTGGTAGAGTGTGGAGTTTGTGCTGTCCCTCTGAAGGACCAGGGGCTACCTCAGCCTGGACAACCCAGTAGTAGTCTGGCAAGCAAATACTGCAAACAAATCAGAAAAGAGTCATGCATGTCATATGGTCATAAACAAGTTCTCCTGGTGACAGAATCCCTGGTCATAGGTGGCACAACTAAGAGGCAATTGGTCATCTAGGTAAAAGAAATAACCTAATAAAGGCATACTGTCAACACTCATGTCTGGATTCTTTACATTTCTTGTACATACTGTGTTGCTAGATGCTCTGGTACTAGCCTGTCAGTTTAGCTGAGGACTCTCAAAGCAATATGCCCTGCTACTTCTGTTGATTCTTCTGTATCCTTCCATCTCTTTATGGGAACACATATTAGTAAATATGAATATATAGTTGACTTTCCCCTTTTCTCATGCACAAGACCATTAAGATACTTGCCTGCAAATTTAGTGACCCATACACTATCCCTAAAATATACTTCTAGCTTTCCATGCCTGATTCTTTATTTGTGACTCATCCAAAGTGTGGGGACATTGCTCTTCCACATCACACCTTCCCTGTCAAGACCTATAAGTAATACATATTTGAACTTACTTCTCCTGGTGTGGTACCTACAGTGCCCAGAACTTCACTTTCTATACTTAACGCTTATTTTAGCAGTTTTTAACTGTTTTCATTCTCTTATAAAGTTAGGTAGCATTTTGAGGTGGAATGTATTGTCATTCACCTTATCTGTAACTCATGTACCTTTTGCTATTGGAACAATGCAGTGAAGAATCATCTCACATGTGTGTTATTTTTACTCATTCAATTGCCCTTTAAGACAGCATAGCTTCCTCCAGTAATTGTTTATATGGTTATAGTTATTATGCTGGTATCATATACTGTGGTCATTAGGAAGAATGCAATAGCATCCTTCACGTGATTAGTCACAAATGAGCAAACCATTCATTCACCTGGGTAATTTATACCATTGCCAAGTCTTCCTTCCTCTCAAGTCTCTGTTCAATACAAGTTACCATTGCACAGATCCCCAGAAAAGGTCTACCAGAGTAGAGCTAAGAATCTGCATTTTAACCAAACACCTCAAAGTGAGGTGAAGCTGTTCATCTATGATGCCTGCAGAAGTAGGCTTTCAGATTCTGGCAACCTGGAACTAAAGAACAGCAGGCATGCCAAGAACTTATCAGAAGAAGATGCGTTGTCAAGAGACACAAGCCCCAATCCTATGGCAAGCATTGCACTTGTTCATTAATTCTCTTACCACTCCTAGTAATGGCCACCCCATTGCATATTCTGAAACAGGAGTTGTTTGGCTGAGAAATGGGGTGCATAATTAGAAAATGAATATGAAAGATTGTACTACTTGAAAAGAAGCCTAATAATCTCTGAAGTACCAAAAGGTAGCTAGAGTTTGGTGAAGGCTTTGGAGCCTCTCTGCATGACATTCTTCAGCCCAGTCCTGGCAAAGCACTACTGACTACGGGGAGGAAGTCACGGTAGTGGTAAAAGAGCCTGTGGACAGGGATTAAACCGAAACCCTGAAGTACACAATGGGAGATGAGATTCAGGAATGGGGAACGAACCCCATGATTCAGTAGAAGGCTAAGTTTTGTCTTTCCTCATGCCACATTACCTGAGTATCCACTTCATACATACTCCATGTTCCATTGTAATTATCACTGGGGAGATTTCTTTCCAGAGCATTCTTACAGAACATAGCTCTCTGGCTTTAAGTGTGTTTAATTGTACGATTTTTCAACCCCAAGTGGCTGAAACTTACATGGAAAGAAGGAAATGGCTGAATTTTGCCTCTGTTGATTACCTGGATAACTCACTGGTGTCATAACAACAAAAAGCAAACCAGAGGCTATAATTAGGTATGACTATGTCCCGTAGTGCCTGACTCCAGAATATGTAAGTAGTGGAGGAAAGGACAGGTTTGAACTACATAGAACTAGAAACTAGTCTGTTGAAACTTTCCTGATTTTTGTTACCCTTATAAGACTATAAGCAGAGAATTTAGCTTTCATCGATAGATTCTCACATGCAATGAACCTGAAAATGCAATTGATATAATTGTAAATGTCAAGTGCACTATTTTTCTTTGTTAATGGAAAACAAATTAAATAAAATCTATCTATTTATCTTCCCAGGTAAGGGAAAACCTATATAAGCATTATTAACAACATTTGATCAACAAAGAGACAATTATTTTCTAGTTGCAGAAAATTTTGCTAAACCAGACTCATATGAAAAACAACCCAAGAATATGTAATCAAAACTGTAATTAGCTGGGTGCTGGTGGCTCACACCTGTAAATCCTAGCTACTTAGAGTGCTGAGATCTGAGGATTTCAGTTCAAAGCCAGCCCAGGCAGGAAAGTCTGTGAGACTCTTATCTCCAATGTAACCACCAGAACCTAGAAGTGGTGCTGTGGCTCAAGTGGTAGAGAGCTGAAGAGCTCAGGGACAGCACACAAGCCCAGAGTTCAAGCCCCATCCCCCCCACCCCGCAAAAAATGTAGAGTTGGATATGATGGCCTGTAATCCAAGCACTTGGTAGGCTGAAGCAGCAGGATCATAAGTTTGAAGTCAGGCTGGGCTACTCAATGAGGTCTAGACCAATCTAGACTAGAGAGTGAGAACCAGTCTCCAAAAAAGGTACTTATAAAATACAATATATCAAAGTTCCAGAAAAATATTTTGTCATATTTGTCAGCTTTTAACAATCTGTAATTTTCTGTGATTTCATTTTCTGGAGCTGTAATTTCTACTTTCTCTCTTTATAAGGTTCCCCTCTCCCCCACCAGAATATATCTGACTATGTATCTAGGAGATAACTTCTCTTTACATGCTTAGGTGGGAGATAGCTGTACAACCACTTTGGGTTGAGAATATAGTCGAGGTATGATTCAAACATCTCAAACTAATTTAGGGCTGATTCTTCTTTCATCTTTTGTCTAGGTGTATTTCAAACTGGGAAAGTACAGTTGGAAATGAGATATTAATTGATTTCTTCTACAGATTTTCTATGCTGGTATTCTCCTCTCCACTTCGTCTAATAGTTTTGGACTTCATGTAAGAAGAAAGGTTCTACAATAGCCAAATTATAGAAATAGCCCAGATGCCCTATAATAGATGAGTGGATCCACTAAAAAATGTGACAATTACACAATGGAATTTTACACAGCCATTAGAAAAATGTTATTTGCCGAGGAAACAGATGGTCCTAGAACAAACCATGTTAAGTGAGGTAAGCCAAGCTCAGAGACACAAAGTGCATGTTTTCTCTCATAGGTGGAAACTATAACTCAAAGACATGGGAACATAATAAATTATACAGGACTCTAAGCATTCACACACAGTGAGACCAAAAAGGAGCATATTCTTAGGGGAGGAACACAAAGGCTCAATATTTCTATGTATCTGAACATATAAAATAATATTTACTAACATGAACTCCAGGAAACTGAAACAAGAGGATTTTTCCTTATTGCTTGTTTTGTTTTCTTTGCATTTTGTCTTGTTTGTTCATTTATCTGACTTTGGGAGGGAAAGAGGGGCATAGATATGGAGGGACAAAGGGTGAACAAATACAATGGTCTTACTCACTAGACACTAGGCTGAAAATGAACTATACGGGGCTGGGAAGGTGTCTCAGTGGTAGAGCACTTGCCTTGCATGCATGAGGCCCTGGGTTCGATTCCTCAGCACCACATAAGCAAAAAGAAAAAAGCCGGAAGTAGGGCTGTGGCTCAAGTGGTAAAGCGCTAGCCTTGAACAGGCCCCACGACTGGAGCCTTCCCCCAAAAAAGAAAATGAACTATACAACATGTGGATGGGGATGGGAGGGAAAAACTGGAAGAGAGTGGGGGGAAGGGATGACATTGTCTAAAAAGAAATGTATTCTTTACCTGACTTATATAACTGTAGCCCTATCACCTTTATAATAATAATATATCTCTTTTAAAAGAGATATTCTAATGGAGTCTCAGAGGATTTTTCCTGCTCTCTGGAACATTCTATCTTCTTTGGAGCATTTTGAAGGGCTCCCAAGAGGTTCTGCCCTGTTTCCTCCCTTGTGTGGCTGCAGCCTGCCTCCCTTCCTTTTTTGTGCTAGTACTGGGACTCGATCTCAGGGCCTCTCCATTAACTTTTTCACTCAAAGTTGGCACTCTATTGCATTGTACAATTTGAGCCACAGCTCCACTTCTAGATTTTTGGTACTTAATTAGAGATAAGAATTTCAGAGACTTTTCTGCTCAAGCTGCATATGAACTGTAAATCCTCAGATCTCAGCCTCTTGAGTAGTTAGGATTACAAGTGTGAACCACTGGCACCCAGTATTACATCTCCCTGACCTTTTGAGTGATTGTTTTTCACACCTTTTCCTTCTAGCATGATTGCCTAGAGCTTCTTGATTTTATCCTCCTCTATCCCAAGGATGAGAACCAACCCATTCTGATTATCCCTTCCTTACCCCACTGATGGTCTTCCAGAATCACTCTTCATGTGATGCTTTGGTCCAACGTGCCCTTGGAACAAAGGCCAATTTCATTAAAATGATTCTTTCCTGACTCCAGTGAGCAATGCTCTGAGGATTTTGGATTTATGAATTTTTTTGAGGATTTGGGATGTTGGATTTTGAATTCCCCAGACAGAGATCAGACCTTTGATCTTAACTACATAGTGGTTTCCTCAAAGTCAAGATGAGAAGAAATGACTAGATTAGAAAAGAAGGACTAACACATTATCTGCCAGCCATCCCTTTTTAAAGCCTTGTTCTAGATGAGGGGGCCAAAATTTCACCTACTAGTTCACAAGAGTCATTTCCTTTATAAACATGCAATTGGGAATGTGGTACCTTTCTTTGGAATTTGTTACAATATGTATTTGGGGACTGGGCTGTAACTTCAGGTTTAGCATTCCATTACAGGTATAAGTGCCTTTGTTCCTCTCCTGGTACACAGCTTCATTTTCTCTTTTGAACAGTAAAATTGGCTGGCTATAAAGAAAGATATGGTCCTTCAAAAATGTCATGTATTCAAATTAGAATACTCTTCCTCTCTTGTTTACTAATTTTTAATTCTTTTAGAAGTAACAAAATTGCACTGAAATACTGTGTTGTTACACGAATGGCCTCTATAAATACCACACAATGAGTTAATTCTTTAAAAAATTTTTCTTTTTAAAAAACTTAGCATCTGTTAGTTGTACAAGGGCATTCCATTGTTATCATTTAACATTTTAACACTGTTTATGAATACAGTACATCTTGATCAGAGTCATGTCCTCCATACTTTCCTTCCCTTTCCTCTTTGAGTTTCTTTGTTTCATTTTCACACATGTACATGTAGTTTTTATGACTATATTTGCCCTCCTTTGTCCTCTTGATTTGCCCGGCTCCTCCAACTACCAGCCATACTCCAGTCCAGATGTATTTTAACTCCCTAATACTCGTATGTTATACACTGTCTGTTAATTCCTTTAAGAATAAATATGCATTTTTTCTCATTCCTCTTTGGAGGCCTGGACACTGTCCTTTGGCTTTTCTACTTAAGGATGGCTCTCTACTACTTAAGCCACAGATTTACTTCTGGCATTTTAGTGGTTAATTGGAGATAAGATTTTATCTCCATCTCTATTTTCCTGCCCAGGCTGGCTTCAAACTATTCTTTTTAATTGTCAAGGTGATGCACAGAGGGATTAAAGTTACATAAGTAAGGTCAAACTTGTTCCCCTTTCCCTAAATTTTCTCCTACCTTCCCTCCCCCAACCTCCCACCCCCCCCCAAGTTGTACAGATTATTTCCAACATATTGTCTTGTGAATATCACTGTTGCATTGGTTCCCCCTTGTCCTTTGTCTCACCATTTTGTTGTTTCTCTTCCCTTCCCTAATTCAAATAAATGTATATACAATACCAGGGTACCAAAATCAAATACAGTGACAATGGGAGATATACTATAGGGGGAGGAAAATACAAAAGAAACAAATCACATAGTACATTAAAAACAACAACAAAGAAAAACCTCATGTGTCTTGGAGTTGATTTTGCTTAGCATCATCTTATATGGTCATATGTACATAGCTATTGAGCTATTCTGCTCCTCTGCTCAGATTATCTTAGACATATATTAATTATTGCAAATAAGGAAAACCATGGGACCTATGTTTCTTTGGGTTTGGTTTACCTCAATATGATTTTTTTCAAAGTCTTTCCATTTCCTTACAAATGGGGCTGTGCCATTTTTCTGATGGAAGCACAGAGTTCATATATATATTTATATATGTGTGTATATGTGTATATCACATTTTCTTGATCCATTCATCTGGGTTGGTTCCATATCTTACCTATAGTGAATAATGCTGTGATCAACATAGTTGTGCTGGTAGCGTTAGTATGGCCTTGTTTGTGTTTATTTGGGTAAATGCCCAGAAGTGAGATTGCTGGGTTGGCTTTGAACTATTATGCTCAGATTTCAGTCTCCTTTGTAGCTACCAACACCTGGCTTGAATATGAATTTCCTTTTGTACAAAGCATTCAGCTAGGCTTTAAACAAAATAACTCACCACAAAAAATTATGTGGATGTAGATTGTGTGAATTATTCTCCATGTGTTTCCTACCCTTTCTTTTTTGCCTAAAACATTAGAAATCTAGAGAGGCTGAAAGCCAGGCTTGCCAGAGCATGCTAGCAAGCAAATTACATGACAATATCTACATGCGGTCAATATCTATTTAAGGTAGTCTCCTGGAGTAAAGTGGAGCGGGGAAACTATCATCTTATATTCCCAAGAGAGTCCATCTTCTAACTAACGTCATGTTCAGTGTGTTCAAGATGTGAAGTTCCAATGTGGTGGCCTTTCTTTCATCTTTTCCTGGCATATGTCCTTTCCTCCCTGTTTGCCTGCTTTGAAATGGGAATAAAGCCCTTTGGGCTGCATTATTTGGTTTGAATCTTCAAAGAATCATGATGCTAGGGAAAAAAAATGACTCTTCTATCAGAAGTGGGCTTTGACAAATATCCTTTTCAAGTACCCCGAAGGAAGACTGAATCCTTCTCCTGAAGGGTTAACTTCTTCAACCAAGATAGATTCTATTGAGCATTGGATCTCTCCCTTGGTTTAGATGGGTAGGGAGGGATGTAAGTTGTAGAGAACAAATTACATTCCTGGAATCCACTAGAAAATGGAGTGGCCTTAGTTGTCTCCTTCCAAAGATTTCTGTGAAGAAGTTGCAGCTGCCATTTTAGTTTTCTTATGGACAGTATTGTATCTTTTTTCCCCTCCTTAATGGCTTCAAGGAGTAAAGCAAAATATATCTTCTTTATGACCATGCCAGGTTCTACATCTTGTTAAGCACTAAAGGTTTTCTTAGGTCTTAAAACAAGTGTCAGGGGTTTAAATTCTTTTTTATTTTTTTTAAGAAAAGAAAGAACTGGATGTTCCAAAAACAGACCACATGATTGCCACTTAAAAGTACAAGTTTATAGCAAAATGGCTGAACCTTTCTAGTAATGTTGAATGATTTTGTATGAAAGTACCGTTTCCAAGACTGTTTTTTCAGGATTCATTTGGGAATGATTAAGTTAATGTTACATCGTTTTGCTGTTATGAAAAAGATGACTTTCAATCAGAGAGTAATTTCAGCAATCATTGTGGAAATAAAACTGATCTGGTCCTTTATCTCCTCTCCCCCTCGGTATGCGGAAGAGATGGACAATTGCAAATGGGGCACCTCAGGACACTCTGAGTGTCTGCTACGTATCCAATAGAATGAAGTAGATGCACCCTTGGGAGCTTCCTGTGGAGTTTAGAACAGACTTTACTTAGAACAGAGGATTGCTATTGTGCCCATGACTTGGAATTCTCAGAAGACATGCCACCAATATCTGCCCCACAGTGCCAACCCACCAATATCTGCCCCACAGTGCCAACAAGGACATGTTTCACTGCATTATACAAATACACAAATGAAATGAAAGAGCCTGCTCAGAACCATCTGGGAACAGGTCAGGAAAGGAATTTGTAAGGCTTAGCTGGCCAATAGCTGAATGGGTGTTGTAAGGCCAATGTGCATATTGGCTAGGGCCCTGGCATGCATTTGAATAATCCCCATGCTAACAGGGAGGTCTCCTACACATTTTATGAACTGGATCTATTCCTGTGAATACTACCTGAAAGCCACTGATACATGATGGTGAGAGGCTCAGCTCACCCAAAGTTGGATGAACGAGAGGAAGAGGCAAAGCAGATGCAGAATAAAGGATAAGTTAAAAGTATCTGGGTTGGTTTCTCCATTGGTTGAGAAGGGAAAGAGAAGGGCTGGAAAGAAAAGTTTTAATGTCTTAAAGACATTTAGAGAATGGATTTATTGACTTTATTACTGCCAATCCAAATTAATATGGCCATTAAATCCTAAAGATGTGTCATTTTATGGATTCAGAGAAAGAGTGTGTTTTGGTGGAAGAGCATGTAGGCAAATGAGTGAGAAATGTGTTTCTAGGGTCAAGAGCTCTAATGTCAAAATGATTGGATTCACATTCAAGCCCTGACTTCTTTCAGATATAAAACTTTGAGTAAGTCACTTAGAGTTCTATAACTCAGTTCTCACATAAGATTGTGGTATTTTAGGTAATCATTGAAAGCACTCAGAGTGTCCCTAGCCTATAATAAGAGATGAATTCAGATTAGCTATTCTCTTACAATATTGTTATTATTCCAAAATGAATCTTTTATTTTTTTATTTTTATTTTATTTATTTATTTTTTTGTTGGTCGTGGGGCTTGAACTCTGGGCCTGGGCGCTGTCCCTCAGCTCTTCAGCTCAAGGCGAGTGCTCTACCACTTGAGCTACAGCGCTACTTCCATCCAAAATGAATCTTTTAAAACCTGGAAGCACTTTGTATTCAGGTTGATCCAAGAACCAGATCAATATTATGTCTGTATATGCAAGTTTGCATTATATACAGGTTCACCATACATTAATCACATGTTCCATATCTGTGCATTCAATTAATGATCAGCAAAAAAAAATATTTGAACTAAAAAGGCTAAGTCAAGAGTATTTCAGGATGGAAGGCAGGTTGGGCTATACAAGAGACTGTTTCCTTACTAAACACATACAACCCCCTTTAACCTTGTAGTATTCCCTTAAACTTGCCTAAAACTGTTTGCATATTATTTACATCATATTAGACATCACAAATAATCTATAAGGACTTTAATAAGTGGGAAGATAATTATATAGGCAAACACTACAACATTTTATATAAGAGATTTAATCATCTATGGATTTTACTATCTGCAGAAGGAGTTATTCCTGAAACCACTTCACCCTGGACACCAAAGGATTTTGATCACCATATGAAGACATAACACATGTTATATACACCATCATTCCCATATTTCTTAGCACTTGTTGCTGACGAACCCATCATTAATAATTATAGAGGCAGATATATAATCATAAACAGACATATAAATAAAGGTTAACAAGGAAAAGCATTCAGAGGATTAGAAAAGATGAAACAGGAATTTTACTTCTGTGGGAAGTTAAGGAAGACTTCCAAGGAAATCATGTCCACCAATTTCAATTTACACTGCACATCCTCCAATCATCATCTGCAAATTTGATGATCTAATAACTTAGCCAAAGTCTAGATATTCAGAAAGGTCTTGTCCTCATCTCTCCATTTCTTGGAAGATTTTTACCATCTGCTTTCTGTCTAATGTAATAGAAGGAACTTGAGATTAGGAATCACCAAACATAAGGATCATAGTTCTGTGCTTACAGAGCTGTATGGTCTTACATCAGCTATTTCAACTTTCTCAAATTCCATTTCCCTAAGTGAAAATGGACCATGTTGCTATCCATGTTCATAGATTTATAAATGTGACTTTTATTTTAAGTGCTTATTTTCCTTTATGTGAGCTTTACATGAGTTCGATGTTTATATATTTGCTACTTGAATACATCTGAAAGTGCCTTTCCTACCCACCCCTTTCTCTTTTGAAAGATGTTCCATCCCTAATAACTGTATTTTGGATGTGGACATGCCCAATTTGGAAGCACAAGATTCCCCTGAATTTCTAGATTTTTCTCCTACTAACATCCAATGTTCCCTTGACATTTGGGCTCTCCAAGAGATATGCTGGGATAACATCATGAATAATGGTCAGTATGACTTTGGGATCCTGCAATTTTATTCTGTAAGTGCAAGTTGGAATGTTGACAGAAAATTGATATGAATCTATCTATAGTTCTTCCTGGGAATATAATTTTATTCTATCCCATTTCCTTATTTCTTACTGAAAAGCAACAGTTTCCTCCTTATACTCTAAAGGTTGCTATCTTTCTCCTTATGAGTTCATTTGCTTCTAGGGTCTAGTGAGTCTAATGCTGCCTTGGCATTATATGTGCTAGTGATTATTTACAGAGTAATGCTTCTTCTATATGCTATTTAGTCTTCACCCAACTCCACATGAGGAAATATTTCCATTTTGCAGATGAAAACATTGTAGCAGAAGGAAGTAGAAATAGTTGTGTGGTACTTCCCAAGGGTGCAAGGACAACTCTAAGCCACCTAGCTATTGGTTGTATAAACTCAAGGAACAGAGTTCCAGAGACTCAACTTTTACTTAGCCTCTCAGGGCTGAGTGGAAAAGGGGATGGAGAGAAACACAAGTCCTGAGATGTTTGCTCTTTTTTCCATCTGGATAATGTCAGGAAAATCTTTATCATAAAGAAAATTGACTATCTTAAGCTCCAGTCATATGGCTCATCTGTGCCAGCCCCTCATCATGCTCTGATGTACAAAGAAATCCCCTCCTTCCTGCCATGACCCGTCTCTCTTTCCCTAAGTCTCATCTTCAAAAATACATTTTTTCTTATTTCTTTCTTCTCCCCTTCTCCTTCTCTCTCCTGATTATTTTTTTCCTTTTCAAATAAATATGCTCAGATCTGCTCTGTATTTTTCTTTTCTTGTGCCATCCTGGGCTTGAACTCAGGACCTGATCACTGTCCTTGAGCTTTATTTGCTCAAGGCAAGTACTCTACCACTTAGCTTTTTAGTAATTTATTGAAGAAAAGGGTCTTGCAGACTTTCCTTCCCCAGGCTGGCTTTGAACCACCACCTTCAGATCTCAGGCTTCTGAGTAGCCAGGATTATAGGTATGAACCACAGGTGCCTGGTTAATCTATTCTATCTTTAAAAATGAAATAGAATCCATAGCAGAAAGATTAACTCAAATCTTTGCACTTGTCTAGGACAAGCAGAGAAGGTCAAAGGCTATGTACATATGACCACATGAGACAATGTTAAGAAAAATGTACCCCAAGAGAGAGACACAAGTAGTTTTTTCTTGCTTGCTATTGTTTTTAATGTACTTACAATGCACTATGTGATTCTTTTGTTTCTTTTGTATGTTCTTCCCCCATGGTATAACCCCTGTTTTCACTGGATTTTGGGGAGAGGAAGGGATATTGTGGAACACCTAAATAGGGATTCAGACAGACCCATTGTGATGACGAGATGTACAGGACACTGCTGAAAATGAACTTTACAATGTCAGGGTGGAGGGGGTGGGAGGAGTTGGGGAGGTGGGGAGGGAAGTGAAGGAGGAAGTAACAATGCTCCCTACAAAATGTACTTATTACCTTACTCATGTAACTGTAACCCCTCTGTACAACATTTTTACAATAAATATATATTTTAAAAGCTTTGTACTTTTCTATGTTCTCCCTTTGTCAATTGAATATATTGAAAAAGTGATTTGCTGTCTTTTCATTTTACCCTCCCATGTCTTCTGTAACAAAATGGAAAATACTTGTTTTCTGCCCCTCTTTTAACACCAAAATAGCCTTCTTGTCATCTACAATGTCTTAGTTTCTTTTTTGGGGGGGGGGGGGTCCGGTAGTAGGGCCTGAACTCGGCCTGGGCGCTGTCCCTCAGCTCTTCAGCTCAAGGCTAGCGCACTACCACTTGAGCCACAGCGCCACTTCCGGCTTTTTTCTTTTTGCTTATGTGGTGCTGAGGAATGGAACCCCAGGGCCTCATGCATGCAAGGCAAGCGCTCTACCACTGAGCCACCTTCCCAGCCCCTACAATGTCTTAGTTTCTAACCCAGTGTTCTTTGTCTTTACTATTGAGGATGTCCTCATTCATAGAAGCCTGTTCTCTCTTCATCTATGGCCCTCTTCTTCTCTAGCTGTTCACTTCATTCTGCTTGGCCTTTACATTCAGGCACTCCCATAACACCTTATGTCTGCATCACCTTTGTCCATACTAATTTGTCTGGAGTTCCCTCATCAGTCCACTTGAGAATGTTTGAACAGCCTTTCAGTCTCTGACACCTCCTTAGTAAAGTCTTCTATGACATCCTCATACAGACTAAGACCTTCCTTCTTCTATGCTTCATTTTTCTCTCATGGTTATTTCTATATAGATAAACTGAAGGGCAGATAGCTTTCTGTATAGGACATTCACTGACTCAATAAAAATTTCTCAAGCATCGGTGACACAGCAAACAAGAACTCATATGAGCCCTCTCTCAAGGTGCTCATATTCTAGTGGTCCAGGTGGATCCACATTTTAATGGTTTTGCTGACTAACCATATGGAGCCATTCTCAAACATTTCCACAGTGTCATCCATGAACCTACCATCAGGAGAGACTATTAGCTCCCCGTACTTTATCTAGCATGTCAGTCTTCCCTGACCATAGAAAAAAGCCCAAAGAATCCTCAAGAATATTTTCAGCTTCAAAGTCTCCTGGCTTCATTAGGAGCCCAGAGACATCATGATGTCCTTGAGTGTGGTACAGAGAGAGACACTGACCAGACACTGTGACTATAGTAGCATGAACTCAAAGCTGCTCAGGCTGAAACTGCAACTGCATGCTTAGAATTTCCACAGAAAAGGTAAGGCAAAAGTAGGAGGCATAAAAGATGACCCAGGTAGTAAAATTGGTCTGTAGCAAAAAAAAAAAATCCAATCAATAATGTGTGAGATATAAATACAAATGGGAACAGAAAGATCTGTTTGAGGGGCTGGGAAGGTGGCTCAGTGGTAGAGCGCTTGCCTTGCATGCATGAGGCCCTGGGTTCGATTCCTCAGCACCACATAAGCAAAAAGAAAAAAAGCCGGAAGTGGCGCTGTGGCTCAAGTGGTAGAGTGCTAGCCTTGAGCTGAAGAGCTGAGGGACAGCGCCCAGGCCCAAAGTTCAGGCCCCATGACCGGACCCAAAAAAAAAAAAAAAAAAAGATCTGTTTGATTGTAATAGTAGTACTTATGAGACTCAGATCCTGGGTTCAAAGGAATACAGTAAATCAAACAGTTAAAAAAGGGAAAAAGTGATGGAGTAGCTATTGGATGTCTACTGGGAACTGTGATGTGGCTACACCAGAAATCTGATGCTCTAGAGACAAGGAAGACACGTTCCTGTAGTGTGCTTGCTCAACAGATGTTTGTGGATCTCAACTAGAATAAACAAAGTTACCCACACAAGGTCACTGGCAATTTATTATCTCTCTCATCTTTGGAATAGTAGGCAGGTATTCTCTTGCTCTTCCTACATACAAGGACACAGACGATCTCAGAGATTAAATGACTATTTCAGAGTCCCACATCTAGCAAGTGGCGGAACTTGGATTTCAACCCAGGTCAGCTTGTCCTCTAACACATTTCATTTGCTGTACTGATGGTCACACAGTCTGAATCATTTAAGCCTTCTTTTTCAAAAGAGAACTGATCAGGCAATTATAAACTTCTAAAGATTAATTCATGACCAGAGTCCCTTGTTTATTTAATTCACCTAATGTGCATTCAATTGTGTTATTAAGCATTTGAACATGCAAAGCCTTTTGAAAACAATACAATCAAAAACTTCTCCAGCCCACACTTAGACTTAGCAAAATTAGCCCTGGCTTGAGGCAGTGTTGGGGAGGGGGGGCGGGGGACGGGTGAGGGAGGGAATTCATGTACTCAGCCATGGATTCTCAAGCTACATGTTCTTAAGCCTTTGAATCAATACACATTTAGCCTTAGCCAATGTACACAACCTTGTGATCCATAACTCTTTCCTTTTCTCCATCTAGCCTCTCTAGCTCAGACATAGGATAGAGCTAAAATGAGCTTAAAGGTAGAGTCTCGGTCCCATTATCTCACCCCATGGCAAAAGCAGGGGCACATGTTTGGGATGGCAGGTTTTCCAAACCTTGAGGACCCAAATCCAGACAGACACCCTGGAAGGAGCCAAGCATTCTTTGGTGAGGAGGATTCCAACAGGCAGCTTCTTAGCTTAGTAATTGCTCATGCGCCATGCTGGGCTCTGGCTGATCCCAGGGGTGTCCTAGCCATAGCACTACCAGTCTAGACAGATGGAGCAGACAGTCCTCCTCTGGGTGTCCAGGGGTAAGATCCCAAGGGAGGCGTATGCCAACAGCTAGGGAAACACAGAAAGACTGGTTATCTGCTTTTAGAGAGGGCAAGGTAGTCTGTGGAAATGTTTCACAGGGGAAATAACCTTAAATTGTGAGACATGTTCTCCAACTGGAGATGTTCACTTGTTTTCCCTGGCCTCTTGAATCTACCTGTGCTCTCCCATCTCAACCACATAGCAACAGTGACATTATTTTAAAAATGCACTGTGTCATCTTTCATCAAGTTTCCCAAAGGTTTTTCAGGGAAATCAGAGCAAAATCCCTGTCTCTTAGTCATCCAGACCTGCATGAATCAGCTGTATCTCTGTATCTCTGTATCTCTGCTTGACTCAAGTCTCACCTCTCTCCTTCCTATTCTTATATTCCTACTATTCTGGGTTTCCTTGTGCTCATGTGTGTATTCCTGCTGAGTATCACATTTATAAAATATAAGAAAGTGTAATTGTGTAAACTATAAAACTATAGGACTTCAAAATATTAATTGTCGAGTGAAGAATCCAACACTTAAAAAAAAAATCAAATGTTGGCCAGGTGCTGGTGGCTCACTCCTGTAATCCTAGCTGCTCAGGAGGCTGAGATCTGAGGATCACAGTTTGATGCTAGCTTGGGAAGGAAAGTCTGTGATACTCTTTATCTCCAATTGACCACCTGAAAACCAGAAGTAGAGCTGTGGCTCAAAGTGTTGGAGCACTGCTAGTCTTGAGCCAAAAAGCTCAGAGACAGCACCCAGGCACTAAGTTCAAGCCTCATGACCATCAAAAAATAAAAAATAAAATGTTAAGGAATGCATCTATGTTTTTTGACTCAGAGCCTTTGTGCTTATTCCTTGCTTGGGGACGTGTGGACTTGGCAAAGTCATGGCCTCTTCTATTTTAGTTCCTCAGGGGTTTGTCTCGTTATCTTAGCTACAAACACTGTATCCCAGCTGCGTCTTACACATACACATGGACTTCTTTGTTTCATTATCCTATTTTACCTTCCTTACCGCATTCAGGATCAGAATCATTAATTTGTCTTGTATATCACTCACTCATACAATTAGAACGTAAGCTCCCCAAAGCGTATGGATTCTTCTTTCTCTTTGCTATTTTCTCATAGCCTACAACAGTGTTTAGCAAATGACAAACATTCAATAACCAATGATCAGACAGAAATGACAGTGGGAACTTAGAGGAAAAGTTCTTAGAGACTTTGCTTTTTTTCCTCTAAGTACAGAATAGACTTGTTTTGTTGGTAGCAAAAACTTATAAGGAGATACATGCTACAAATATGTGAACAGTTCTGCTGCGACCTCCTGAGCTGGAATGACATGAGCTCACTGGAATTTTTGAGGATACAGGGAACACATTTATCTCCACATGGGTCAGTGAAAATTGCACTCAATTTTGGCTTTTTTGATTCTACTTTCATTAAAACCCTTTAATTGTTCACAGCCAATTGTTCCGTCTTCAGATAAAGCCTTATAGGACATGGGTATGATGTATTTAGTGAATAATTTAAATGAAGTGTCAACGAGTATCGATGTCAATTAAACGCTGTTGTGGAATGCAAATTGACACCCTCATAGAATTTTAGCAGTCATCCCCATGAAGCAGTAAAACCCACGCTTTATGGCTTGGCTGTCAGAAACCCCAACCAAGACTCTGTTTTGTGCCTTGTAAACCTTAAAAGAACTTTCACCAGCCTTAAATATGACCGTATGGTCTTATAACACTCCTATATAATCCCCAAAGAAATCATAAACATGGCAAGCTTCCTCTCCATCTGCTGGGATTGTAACACAGATTTCCCCTGCCTCTGGTCCTCGCAAGGTTCTGAGAGATGTTTACGATTCCCTCATGCCCCCAGCTATGATTGGAGTAGGGTCTGGCAATCCTCCACAGCCTGGGTGGTAGCTATCCTCAGACTGACTTAGGGAAATGAGAAGCAACCTGAACATAGATTTTAGGGTTGGTGAAATCAACTCAATGTCTATTTTCACAGCTTGGACAACGTTGGAAAGGAATTAGTAAAGCTGCTGATGAGTAGAGTAAACAAACTACATTAAATACTGTGATCAGCTAAATGTTCTGTAAATTCTCAACAAATGGTGGCAACTAGCTATGACTATATTATACTTTTATCATGCTACTTAATTCATGGTGTTAAAAATCTGATGTTTGTCTCTGGCATTTATTTGATAGGAAACTGAAATTTATGAGACTGATTTCTTTGGCACCAAAAATTAGTAAATTGCCCCCAAATATATTAGTGACTCATATATTTTGTTTGCCTTGACCTGCTTTAGAAGACAAAGCATCGGCTTCCGAGTCCCACTCTATCACTGATTAACTGTGAAACATTGGGTAACATTGTTTAACCTTACTGGGCCTCATTGTCCTGATTTGTAAGAGGAAGAGGTTGAGTTTTATAGTCTCCAAGGACTTTTGTAGTTGTAGCATTCCATGGCTCTATACAAACAGTGCTGTTAAATGAAGGAGGGTTATTAGGAAATATTGAAGCCAAATTCTACTTTCCCTTTCCTATCCTGACTGTGTCTTCCACAAAGATACATTATGCAAGCTGATTTCTAAGCAATCTAACTGGTTGCCCTTCTATGATTAAGATTCTATAACAGAGTTTATGCCAACTCAGTAAACATGATGTATAGTAGAGATAAATATGATCCAAGTGTTTCTCTGATACTTTGTCCCTTGTGTATGGGACATGGAAGTCCATAATATCAGTTAGCAAATTATTTTAACAGTTTATTTTAGTACAGTTTAATTATAAGAATGGTTTAAAATGTTTCAACAAATAACTGCCCACATGCCCATGTGTCAAATACTATTTAGATTATATAGATATAAGATAAACAATAATAAATGAACATCTGTTAGGACTTCAGAATGCTATCTGTAAGATTATTCAAAGTCAATTTTTTTTGTTATTATTTTTGCTAGTCCTGGAGCTTAAACTCAGGACCCAAGTGCTGTCTCTGAGCTTCTTTGTACTCAAGGCTAGCTCTCTACCACTCGAGTCACAGAGCCGCTTCCATCTTTTTCTGAGTAGTTTATTAGAGATAAGAGTCTCATGGACTTTCCTGCCTGGGCTTCAAACTGCAATTCTCAGTCTTCAGACTCCTGAGTAGTTAGGATTACAGATGAGAGCCACTGGTTCTGGGTATTTAAAGACCACTCAATGCAGAGTTCCAAAGCTGTCCTGTTCTGATTTCTGTCTAACAGAATATTTAAGACTGTGTAACTTACAATGAACAAAGATTCATTGTTTAGTTCTAGAGTCTTAGAAGCACATCAAGAGGCTATCATCTATCAAGGGTTTTCTTTGTTATGGGTTAATCCTAGAACAGAAGGCAAAAAAATAAGGATATGAGAGAGAGAAAAAGAGAGAGTGTGTGTAAGAAAATAGAAGGAAAGATAGAAGGAGGGATGGAGAAAAAGAGGGTAAGAAGGGGTTTAATTTCTACTTTTATAAAGAGCCTACTTCCATGATAATGAACCCAACTCATTCAATAACAACATTAATCCATACATCCACACTCATGACTGGTGCATCAGGGATTAAGTTCTTTGTTCTTTGAAAATACATTGAACTTTGGCAAAAGCCAAATCAATTACCTCTTAAAATGACTGAAACCTAAGAAATAGAGGTCCTCTGAGTTCCAGATGACTTTATATAAATAACTACTAGTACAGTGACAAGAAGTCAACTCATGTCATTTTCCTTCTGTACCTAGAAATCATTCTTCATTCTTCTACTACTCACTCCCAAGTTGTCAATGTCTTCATTAACACTGCTGCTTCTACTTGTTTTTTTCATTTTCAGTCCTGCCTCCATCAATCCATTCTCCATGGAAAGGCTAGAGCGATTTTCCTGAAGTTTATATGTGGTCAAAGTAGCGCAAAGTTACATGAAGCTGTTTATTTGGGGCTTTAAACTATTTTGGAGCAAGTGCAGCTTTACTACAATGAAGAATTTTATCCTCAATGAAGTATCATTTTGATCTATTAGGCAGATGGTTGTTTTCAGTGAATGATACAGGAATGGAAATGGTAAAAAAAAAAAAACAGACAATTGGCAAAGATATACAGAGAAAGGAGAAGTAGACAATGACTGAGAAACTAAAAGAAGTTAGATCTGACCTTTGCAACTTGAGCAACACAGGTAATTAGGACTTCCTAGGATCTGTCCTGCATTGGACAGAAGTTCTCAGAAAATCCTGGGACCAAATCAACATCCAGATAGACATATACAGAGAAGGTTTTTACTGTGGGCTGAGATTCAAAGCAACAATTCAAGTTGGCCTAGTCAAAATTATGTTGGGTTAACCATATTTACCTTGGTTATCCTGGTTCTAAATTCTTTAAACAGAGGAAGAAAGTGGAGGAGGAGGAGAAGAGAAGGAAGAGAAAGAGAGAAAAAAAGATGAGGAGAAGGAGGGGGAGAGGATGAGGAAGGGGTGGAAAGGGAAGAGGAAAAAAGATTTAAAGATTTAGAGAAGAAGAGGAGGAGAAGGAGGAGTCATTTTTTGGATGGCAAGAATAAAAGACAATAATAAAGAGTTACTCTCTAAACGGTTTGCTAGATACCAATCACTGTGCTAACAGCTCTATACACGTTGGCCACCATTGATGAGGAAAGATGGGTATAAAAGGAAATTTAAAACATTCCTCCAATATTCCAGCTTTGTTAAAGAAGTTGAAAGATGTACAAGAGCACTGTGGGAAATACCATTGATCAACTTGCCACGTATTCTCAGCTGCTCTTTGATGTAACTTCGTCTTCTACAGAAGCTTGAGAAAGGGAAATTCTCTACCCGAGCTTCCCTTGCAGCAATGGAAGCCTACATGGTACAGCTCTAAGCAAGGAAATAAAGCCAGAATTTCTGGGTAAACAGTTTTTCCTATGTTGAGGGGAGACAAAGAGAATACCTAGGATGGATGAATCTACCCATAAAGCCTTGATAAAAAAGACTGAAAGACCTCAGGGAGCTGGATCATTTTCTGTTTTGCCGGGAGGTCTGCCTTGAAATCTCCATGTGAAACAACAACAAAAAATGGCTTGTTGATGAAATGTATATTCCTACCAAGATTTCTGCTTATGAGGGACTTTCACATTTTCTCCAATCCATACGAAGACTAGTAGAAAAAAATTGCTCAACTGTAAGTGGGCTCAAAATAGAGAAATTTTTATAAATAAATAGGACAAAAGCCTTTGATGAATGACTTTAAGATATTGTCAGTTAATCAGTAAAAGACTACCATCTGTAAAAACAAGAAATTATCAGGCAGAAATGAATACAAAGGAAACAATAATGGAGGTACAAAAATAAAACTTTATATATGATTGAGTTAAATATCTAAACATTATGGAAGTAGAATAGTCAATATGTAGGGGGAAAACTGGAATGAACATAGCTAAAAAGAAGAATTAGTAAACAAGAGAACCATACAAAGTATTTCCACACAACACATTAACACAATGCTGAACGAGGAGTTTGGGTTTTGTGTTGTATTGTTCTTAATAAAAAGAGGAGTTAAACGTCAGGGAGCCACAGATCGTATGCACAAAGAAACTTCTGGGAGGGATTTTTTTTAAATAAGAGATGGAACAATAGTAAAGAACAAAATTTAAAAGTTAAGACATCCATTTTCCAGATTTAAACAAAGAATGAAATCCCAACCCAGAAGTGTATATGCACTGGGTATTTAAACAAATATACTTAGAAAGTTCCAAGATGACGAGAATGAAAAATATAAGATGAGCCAAACATGTTTAGAAATAATAAACTTGAAAGTGAACCACAGAGATTATTTCTCCATTTTAAGTAAACTTTATCTTCAGAGCAGTTACAGGTTCAGAGCAAAAGTGATCAGAAGGTTATTTACCCCTATACCATATATATGCACAACCTGACTTCTTGCTATCTGCAGCCTATAATTCTCTGCCTGTTTCAATCAGTGCACTTGCATTGACATGTCATTATCACCCCAAATCCACAGCGTCCATCGGGGTTCATCTTCACGATCACACATTTTCTCATTCTAGTAACAGACAGTAGTTTCACTGCTGGAAAAATCCTGTGTTCTCTGCCTGATAATCTTCCTTTCCCACCAAACTCTGGAAACTGCAAATACTGTTTTTTGGGGTTTTTTTCACTGTCATCACAATTTTGCCCTTTTCCAGAATGCCATTTTGTTGGAAGCATATGGTTATTCAATCTTTTCATATTAGCTTCTTTCACCTCATATGATACATGAAAGATTCACCTATATCTCTTCATGGCATGAGAGCTCACTCCTTCTTAGTGCTGGAGGATATTCCATGATTAGGGTAAATTATTGCTTATGGAGCCTTTCATTTCCTAAAGGGACTTTTTGGAGCTGGGTATGGTGGCAAACATCTTTAATTCTAGTATTTGGTAGGGATGATAAATTCAAGGCTAGCTTAAGATCTGTACTAAGATTCTGTATCAAAAAAAAAAGCAAAACAAAGCTTACTCCTGAGTTTGGAATAAAACTGCTATAACCATACAAGGGTAGCTTTCTGTGTGGACAGAAGTTTTCTGTTTATTTGGGTACATGCCCTGGAACACAATTGTTGCAGATAACATGGAAAGGACAAATTTAGTTTTATAAAAAAGTTACCAGTGTCATCCAAAGTAGCTGCATCACTCTGCATTCACACCAGCAATGAATTGACTATGAATTCCCTTCGTCCACAACTTTATCGGTACTGACACTGTCAGTGTTCTGCTCTCCCTCATTCTAAAATGCTTGTAGTGGTCTTATTACTGTTTTACTTTATCACTCCTTAGTGACATAGGAGCCCAGTCTCTTCTCAGATACTTCTTTGACATCTTTGTAGCTTATTTGGCAAGAACCTGCATCATTTCTGTGCCCCCTGTAAAACTGGCTTGTGTGTTTTCTCATTGTTTAGCTTAAAAGAGTTCTTTATGTATTTCAGAAAATAATCCTTAAGCATTGTGCAAGTATTTCTTCCCAGTCTGTGGCTTAACTTCTCATTCTCATGAAAGATAAGAACTTTTAGAATAAGAAGTGTTACTGAAGTTTGGAAAATGCACACAGATACAAAGATGGCTGAACAAGAGGAAGAGCTCAGTGCTAGCAAAAGTAAAGGCAGAGCTGAGCAGGTCATCTAGAGTTGGGCAAGTTCATGGACCACAACATTAGAAGCACAAATACTGCACAACAACATCTAGATAAGGAGAGAACCATGGCAAGGGGCATAAGGCTGTCATCAAAGTAATTGTAGCTATTAGCTAATGGAGTGGCTCAAGATATAGCATGCCTTCTCACAAAGAAGCAATACTGACTAAGAATTTGTGACATCGACCTACAGTAAAATACACATCTTGACATACCACAGATACTTTCAACAGTCAAAGAAAATAAATTCAAAGATAAAACTCCCAAAGATGGACTTTCTGCAGATGAATGAATTCTTCAGTCAGGCCTATTGAAAACTCCCCATCAGCACTAAAATTTGAGAGAGGACTGTGCAGCAATGTCTTAAAGGAAATGAGAGGAATGATGTCTGATGACAGGGCTCTAGAGTGAGCTTAACTATCGTTCAAGAGCAGCAGGAAAATAAAGGCACATTTATATGTGAAGAACAGAAAATTTACTCTTCAAACACCTTGCCAGACTTATAAATAGTACTGAGAAATCAAATCCACAAAGAAAGAGTGAGAAATGAGAAACCATGATAGAGAAAGAAATAGTAACTTCAAAACATAAATAATATATTATTATTTGGGGGGGTAATAAGGATGGGCAAGGAATACAAAAATCCAGCAGAAATATTTCTGTAAATGATCAGTTTGCTTTCCAACATTATTCGTTATGTTCCCAATAGAATTAAATTATCAACTTCATCATCATATTATATTTCTACACAGATAATTTATTTTGGACTGCCATATATTTTCAGTGAGCAACTAGCTTTTGCCAAACCAGTATCATACTATTTTGATTATATAGCTCTCTACATTTAAGATCTATTTAAGAATTTCACTATTTAAAAAATAAGAAAGAACTATATTTGCCTTAAATTATCAGTAGAAAACAGTTACCTTCCTGTTTTGAATGTCTCATTAAAATGTAATTTCTGAACATATTTATAAACTAATCTTACAGAATAAAATGTATTTTTCTTCAATTACCTAGTTTTTGTATTGATCTAAGCATATAAAATCATGAAATTTTCCTTTCTTTTAACATCTGGAAAATTGAGTTAAAAGTTTACTATTAATTGAACTTAGCAGCATTAGCTTATCTTTTTATTGTTACTATATTTGAACAAACTCTTGTACTTTAAAACAAAAAAAAAAAAGAAGTTCATTATTTTTCTATTTCCCTCCAATTTTCTTGGCCACATTTCTTTTTCATGTTCTCAACCAAGTAGCACACTTTTCTCTGAATAAAACCATATAATAATTATCCTGGACTTTGATGAGATTACAGTTTGTTACAACTAGTCAACTCTCTGTCGTAACATGAAAGAAACCATAAACTATATGTGACAAATGTTCCTGTCTGTGTTCCAATAAAGCTTTATTTATAAAAATTGGCAGCTGCCTGGGATTGGCTGGTGGGCAGTTTGTCAATCCCTGCTGGAAACTAATTTTTTTCTACTTTGTTTGGTTTATTCCTTCCCAGGTTCTGCCTGTAGGACTGGCTACTGTAATTGCTTAAGGATCAATTTAACATGTCTTGTTGGGTATTTCACTACTGTAATATCATCAGATAACCTTGAAAGTCCAAGATGAAACTTAGTTGAGAATAAGGACAATTTCTCCCTAATCTTGATGAGTTTAAGGTCTGACAGTGTTCAAAACAGAATAGAGCCTCAGTAAACTCTGTTAGAAGGCTGAGATTGAGGAATTTGAAATCTATTCTAGATCATTTTGTTTAATGCTATGGGAATGTACATACTCAGACTTAAAAATTTCAATTAATGACAAAATGGAGAAATCAATTTAAAGATAATTATCATACAGAAAAATAAAAGCTGGTTGGAGCTTTTTTTCGGGGGGGGGGGGATCCGGTCATGGGGCCTGAACTCTGGGCCTGGGCACTGTCCCTCAGCTCTTTAGCTCAAGGCTAGTGCTCTACCACTTGAGCCACAGCGCCACTTCCAGCTTTTTTCTTTTTGCTTATGTGGTGCTGAGGAATCGAACCCAGGGCCTCATGCATGCAAGGCAAGCACTCTACCACTGAGCCACCTTCCCAGCCCCATGGTTGGAGTTTTTTTTATCTATTTTTTTATTGTAAAGATACTGTACAGAGGGGTTACAGTTACATGAGCAAGATAATGAGTCCATTTCCTATCAAGCATTGTTACCCCTCCTTTGTTTTTCCCCTACCATCCCTTTCCTCCACAACTCCCCAACTCCTCCCCGCCCCCCAAAGTTGTAAAGTTTGTTTTCAACATAGTGTCTTATACATCTCGTTGTTACTATGGGTCATCCTGTATCCTTATTTGAGCATTTTGTTATTTCTCTTCCCCTTCCCAAATTAGATAAATGTATATACAAAACGCAGGACACTGGATACAAATATAGTGATGACAGAGGTTGTACCATGGGGGAAGAACATACAAAGAAACGAATCACATAGTACATTATAAGTACATTAAAAAGAACAACAAGAAAGATAAAATCTCTTGTGTCCCTATCTTGGGGTTCATTTCACTTAACATCATCTTATCTGGTCATATGTACATAGCTTTTGACCTCTTCTGCTTGTCCTAGACATATACTAGTTATTGCAAATAAGGGTAACCATGGGACCTATGTTTCTTTGGGTCTGGCTTACTTAATATATTCTTTTCCAAGTCTTTCCATTTCCTAACAAATGGGGCGGTGTTATTCTTTCTGATGGAGGCATAGAATTCCATTGTGTGGGTTGATCCATTCATGTACTGAGGGGCATCTGAGTTGGGGCTTGAACTCTGGGCCTGGGCGCTGTCCCTTAGCTCTTCAGCTCAAGGCTAATGCTCTACCACTTGAGCTATAGCACCACTTCTGGTTTTCTGATGGTTTACTAGCCATAAAATTCTTACAGTTTTCTTGCCTGGGCTGGCTTTGAACTGTGATCCTTAGATCTCAACCTCCTGAGTAGCTATGATTACAGGTGTGAGCCACCTGCACCCAGCTGGTTAGAGCTTTTGATTAGCAGGAAGGCAGGGGTCAGAGAGAAAGTCATCCTTAATCAGAGATGTCAGGTATGATAGGGAATTAGCTGGCAAAAAGGAGAAAATCGAATGTTCTAGGATAAAGAGAATGCTGTAGGGGCTAGGAAGGTGGCTCAGGGGTAGGGTGCTTGCCTTGCATGCATGAGGCCCTGGGTTCGATTGCTCAGCACTATATAAGCAGAAAAATCCAGAAGTGGCGCTGTGGCTCAAGTGGTAGAGTGCTAGCCTTGAGCTGAAGAGCTGAGGGACAGCACCCAGACCCAGAGTTCAGGCCTCATGACTGACAAAACAAAAGAGGGGGGGGGTGCTCTAGATAAAAAGAGAAAAATAATGCATACATGATTAGATGTGGCAGAGACCATTGCTACAGCTGTAACAATAACTCAGTGGAACTGGAGCTGAGTGACAGGTGGAATGGCAAGGCAAGCAGGGGATAGATCAAATAATAGGCTCAAGTGAAACAAACTATAGGATATATACTGAAGACTAGGTTTAGGGACACACTCTTTCATCTAAGAAGTTTCCCAGGCTGAGCAAGCAGATTCTAGATGAAGTAAGGGGACACAGGTATCTGAGCAAAAGAGAGATTGGAATTCTATAGCAAATTGCAATTAGCTTGAAGCAGAGAACTGGGTAGCAGCCTGGGTATAAATGACTAGAGAAAGCACAGGCAATTGTGCAGTCAGAACATCTGCTAGCAACGGGGATGGGAAAGAAAAGGAGGAGGAACACACTGACTGACGCCCAGGCTCGCCTGCCAAACAGTCGTCAGTGTGGGATTTTCTTGTTCTTGCTCATACTCTCCTGATCAAACACACAGCAGCAAACATGATGTGTTCTCTGGGGCAGCAAAGGGTTTCGGCAATTGGGGGCTGGAGGAAGGGGGTGGGTGCAGGACAATGGGAACATCTGCTCTGTAAAGCCACTTGAAAAGTAATCTTCTAATTGCTTGGGGAAAACATCTGGACTGCACATCCCAGACCACCAGGGGTGCAATAAGTGGAGAAAGATTGGAGAAATTAATGAGGAGGGAGGGAAGCAAGAGTAGATGGAGAGAGACATGACATGCCTTGGGGAAACAGTAGTGTGACTCCTATAGAGAGGCCAGTCAGCTGGATTCTCTCATGCAAAAACCAAAAGGAGGGGTTTGAGGTGCTGCTCAGGTGGTAGAGCACCAGCCAATGAGTGAATGTGTCCAGTACTAAGTTCTGGTCTCAGGAAACACAAACGAATCTTCACTCATTAAGTTCACGGACTGAAAAGGCTCACTTGGAAAGCCATCTTCAACACTCTTGTTTTCAGGGTTGCAACTCACCAAGTGCTGAGGAAGGAAAGAATACAGCTCTAATAACATCCTTAACTTTTAGGAAGGCATGCCCGGGCAAAGAAGAAAGGATGCAAGAGGATTTTTGAGTGAGTAAATATGAAACCTTGAATGCAGAGGTAAGGTTTTATCTCCCATGAACCCATTAATTTGGAAAATTCAACTTGACTTGCTAAAGGAAGATTAACACATCCTAGGTTTTCTTCAACTCATCAATAACTAATTTAATTTCTTTTATTTTCTAGAATCGTACAAGTCCATGGGTAAAGTTAAGAGAAATGCTTCTTAGTAATTGGGAGTTGCACAGATTTTTCTTTTACTCTCAAAACTCAGGGAGTTAAAGAAAAATGACTTATAAAGAAATGATTTCTTTCCCGGACCATGTGACTGGTAAGGGGTAAGAAACTTGTTTAGATTAGATTTCCTGACTTTAATTCTAATTTCCTTACTCTAAGCCCATGACTTAAGATGGCCAAGTAGGACACAGGGAAATCTCATGAATTTATGCTTATAACAAAGTGTTTGCTTGTAATCATCTAATCAGGTTTTTCTTCTTGGATAAAGTGGTCAGACAAAGAGAAAATTTCCTTACATATGAAAAAGATTCGGCCCCATATACATTTTTTTTGTGTGTTCCAATGTCTCAGTTCTGCAGCTCCGAAGCTGAACAACAAGATGTCTTCATGTTGTGGGAAGTAATGGCTACAAAAGAAAATTCCAGGGCCAGTGAAAGGCATAGATATAATTACAGGTGGTGTAACAATTAGATGCAGATGCTGTGTTAGGTTCACTATACTTTCATACCCACCTTCTAAGTTGACTGTTATCTTCCTTATCTATACAAGAAGAAAGAAAATCTCAAAGATAGCTAGGAGAGAGATCCAACCTTTCATGCCAGTATGTTTGTTATGACTAGACTTGTATTAGCCAAGGTTCTCCAGAATAAATAAATATAGATAGATATGGATGGATAGATAGATGATAAGATAGATAGATAGATAGATAGATAGATAGATAGATAGATAGATAGATAGATAGATAGATAGATTATACATAGGTCTAGTCATAGTAATATAAACATAGAAGAAGGGATGCATTAGAATAATTGGTCACATGATTATGCAGGCTTGTAAGTCCCACACATTTATAAACTTGAAACTTGGGATACAAGTATTGTGGTTCAGTCCAAGTCCAAAGGCATAAAAACCCAAGAAAGTGTGAGTATAGATCCTGAAGCCCAATTGAGGTAAAAGAAGAGTGTCCCAACTCCAAGAGAAAGAAAGAGGAATGCTTTTCTGTTTTTTTTCTATTTAAGGGTCCAGGCAGGTGGATGGGGCCCACACACACCAAAGGAAGATTTTCCTCACCAAGACTCACATGCCTATAGACTCCAAAAACATTCTCACAGACACCTCTCCCCTCCCCTAAATAACATTTTATCAATTCTATATGTATTCCTTAATCCAACCAAGTTGACATAAAATAATTACTATCACAGGATGGGATAAATGGGGTTGGGAGAGATGGGGAAGAATGTTGGAAGGTGTGACTTTGATTAAAATGCTAAATAGATCAAGATCATAAACTGACATGTTGAATTGAAATCTTTTAACACAATTATTTAAAGATAACAATTGCTTTAAATTAATATCAGAGGTGTTCAAGACTGGGTTCTGTCCTTGATGGAGTTCTTTGTTTATATGGCTTATTAAAAAATGCAAGACCACATCCTATCTTCTTGTGCTCTGCACACGTTACCCTGGTTAATTGACAGTGGTTACATGTCATTTTGGATAAATGAGGTTAAAATGAACTAAAACAGGGCAGCCAAAGCAAATAAATCCCCAAAGTGATTGCTCATATGCATCTGAGCCTTCTTAGCCCTAACTATTCACTGTAGCTCTATAGTACATAGAAGATGTGTAACTATAACTATCACCTTGGAAAAATGAAGTTAGGAGGATAAGCCCAGCTGTAGGAGTTTTGAGGGAGTTGAGTCCCATGTGTAGAACAGCATCCTGAAAGAACAGCAACAGACAGCAGGTGGTGAGTCAGTAATGCATTGGGCATCAGAGAGATCCAAGGCATAGCACAGAATGTCCTGACCCATGGAAGGACCATATTGTAAGAGAATGTTGGGAACAGGCAGAATACACACTTGAACTTGCTTGACTAAAGAATGGGATTTTTGCCTAAGCATGCACAGCTTCAAAGGAAACCCATTTGGAGCAGCTAGGGAGAAGAATTAGCAGAATACAAAGGCAGGCTGTGCCAGGAACCCCAGGCAAATAGACAGAGGCAGCTGGCACCTGGGGAGCAGAGGCCCACTCAGCAGAGAATAGTGTTCTAGGTCTTGGGAAAAACAATTAAAAGCCTGTAGCAGAGGAAAAATAAGATAGGAATTCTTTTCCCAAGAGGAGAGTATAAGAAGACACCTTTAGTCTCCTTATCTGAATTTAGTCCATTTCTAAAGGTCTGTTAGATAATGAATGTTCAGATAGTGGGAGTCTTTGATTGTAAAAAGATAAGAATAATTAGAAATGCACAACCTGCCCTTGAATCCTACTTATTTAACATGTCATAGTCAATCCAGTAAGGATTTCTGCACCAACTCAGGGCACTTTAATAAGTATTCTATGTTTTAATGCACAGAGAAAAATTACACTCATGGTAAATGATATCCTTAGCTAAAGACAGTCACCTCTCTCCATATGCTTCTCATGTGCCAACCTTGCTGCCAGCACAGGACTTTCCAAAGCATCTCAGGCTCACCAACTTTCTCCACAGGCTTGCTCACTTCCTTGAAAGACATGGCCACTTGCTATGGGGAAGTGACTGTGATAATGTGTCATGTGTTTAAATGATGAGATGCCATTTTATCAGAAGAGCTGAGACAGCACCTGCAAGCTATTATGTATGCTTCCTCTCCTACAGTCAAATCCGACACAAGCACTTTTCTTAGCACATGCATGCTGATACATTTGGGGGTTTAGTAATTATGGTAAATATTTGAGTAATGAGAGGGTGCAGGTAGTGAAGGGTTCCTATAAAAAGGAGAAGCTGTCTTAGAGAAAAGGACAATGAATGCAAGTGGAACTTAAACTCTTTCTGTCCTTTAGATATGCAGGTATATTTAAAACTAAAACCACGCCATTATGTTTCAAAAGAGAAGAAAGCATATCGATTGCTATATTTCAAAGTAAAAAAAAAAAATCATCCTAGTCAGTCAACTGGGACGTTTCCTCATTTGAGACCAGAGTCACTATATAGTTCCAGGCTGGCTTTGAACTCAGGATCCTCATGCCTTAGCCTCCAAGATACTGGAATTACAACATGTGCTGCTATGTCCAGTCCAACCATGACTATTGGATGTAAAAGTCAATCTCCAAATATCCAAACTTGAATGGGGTGAGTAAACATGGGATTTTACCATGAAGTAAACACTTTGTTGGCCTCCATTTGACAGGGAGAAAGCAGAGATCGGATTTAAATAGCAGAGTTTGCATTTGAAACAATGTCTGTCAGAACCCAAAGTCTGCATACTGAATGCTGAACTCACTCTTGAAGGTAATACGATTGCAGATAGGCTAGAAGTACCTTATGCCCAGATCCGTTTTCTCAAGCTTCAAAGATGTTTAGAATGGGATTGGCAAACTTTTCCATAAAGGATTAAATAATAAAGATCTTAGACTTTTGAGTTGAATTTATTCTCTTTTCCTAATTTCTTAAGGTATGAGTTTAGATTGTTTAATGTTCTTTTCCAATACAAGCACTTGATACCAGTATAACATATTAAGAAACTTACTTAATGTTATAACTTTCCCCTTAAACCCTGCTTTAGCTGCATCCCACGAGTTTTGATATGCTGTACTTTCCATGAAGTTCAAAATATTTTTAGTTGTATCTTCTGACTTCATTTTCACTTACCGATTACTTAGAAGTGTTGTGTTTAACTTTCAAATATTTGTACAGTTTCCAAAGTATCCATATAACTTTTTAGTTCAGTCTGATTATTTTGTGGTCAGAAGACATAAATTATATGATTTACATACTTTTGATTTTAGACAAAAATTGCATGATTTACATACTTCTAGCTTTAAAAGTATGCATGATTTACATACTTTTCATTTTAATTTACTTTCATTGCAGACTCAGGCCTGCAATCCTAGCTACTTGGGAAGCTGAGACTGGAAGGATTGGTGTTTGCGGACCCCCCTTCTCAACCAAGAGCTGGGCACTGTAGAGTGCATCTGAGAGACTAAGTTCGGGAGGATTGTGGTTCCTTCCAGACCAACACAGGCAAAAATGTTCAGTAGTCGCCATCTCCGTGGAAGAAGCCAGACATGATGATATATACCTGACTTTCCAGCTATAACAGAAAGCCTCAAATAGGCAGATCATTGTCCGGGTGCTTGCTTGGGCAGAGAACAAGATCATATCTCAAAAAATAAAAGCAAAAAAAGAGAGAAAGGTATGGCCCATTGGTAAAACCCTGGCCTAGCACGTGTAGGGGCTTGAATTCAAACCCCAAGACCACACAAAACCAAAAACAAACAACTGAAGAATGAGAGAATTAATTTTTCATTTGTTAAGCTGCTTCTTGTCTCCCATAATGCCATTGACCTGTGTATTACATCTATATACATTAAACATTTCAATATACAATGTGATAAATTTTCCTTTCCATGGTCATATACGTTTTTAAGCATTTTTTTCAGATGAGAAAAAGTCTATTTATCCACAGATTTATCATTTTTACTGTTCTCCATGTCCTTCCTGAAGTTTCAAGTTTCTTGTTCAATTTTTATGCAACTCTATGAACTCGGAACATTTTAGAGCAGATCTGTTGGTGATGAGTGTTCTCAATTTTCCTTCATTGGAGAAACATTTTATTTCACCATTAGCCCTCAACGATATTTTTTGCTGGGATATGAAAATTTTGCTGATATGTATTACTGCTTCAAGTATAACTTGAAGATGTTAATCTACTGTCTTCTAGTCTCTCTGGTTTCTGATACAAAATCAACAATTATTTGAACTGTTTTACCCTTTGTATTATGTGGGGGGAGGAGGTAGGGGAATCCTAAGGATTGAACTCAGAGTCTGGGCACTGTTTCTGGGCTTTATTGCTCAAACATAGTGCTCTACCACTTGAATCACAGTTCTACTTGTGGCTTTTTGTTGTTTAATTGGAGATAAGAGTCTCACAGACTTTCCTACAGGGGCTGGCTTCAAACCACCATCCTCAGATCTTAGCCTCCTGAGTATCTAGGATCCCAGGCCCAGCTAATATTTCATTTTTTTTTTTTTTGGTCTGGTCGTGGGGCCTGAACTCTGGGGCTAGGCGCTGTCCCTCAGCTCATCAGCTCAGGGCTAGCGCTCTACCACTTGAGCCACAGCGCCACTTCCGGCTTTTTTCTTTTTGCCTATGTGGTGCCAAGGAATCGAACCCAGGGCCTTGAGCATGCAAGGCAAGTGCTTTACCACTGAGCCACCTTCCCAGCCCTAATCTTTCATATTTTAAACCTGCTGAAATTTTAGGTAGATTGTCACACACAGACACCACACACACGAACACACACACACATACACATCTATATTCACACTTTCTAATGTGCCATGTCGCCTCCTCAACTTTCAGATTTCATGCTCTTTCTCTTAAATGAACTTTCTTGACTCTTTGCTCTGTAAGTCTCCTGTCTCGATTAAGTGTTCCTTCTGCACATTGTAACTGCCTGAACCCATCCATGAAAAGAAATCCACCCATGAAAAGAAATATAAATTAAGGAGATACCATTTTTAGTCTAGCAAACTATCAAATTGAAATGAATGATAGAAAGGTTGTATGGAAACAACAGTATGAGAATTTAAGTTGGTACAGTACTATCATTCGTCATTCAGAAAATTTAGACAATAGTGACTATACTTTCTTCTATTCCTAGAGAGACAATGAGAACAGTAGACAAGGATTTAGTTGCCTACATTAATTTAAAGGTTTCCAAAAATCAATTGAAATTATACCACCATTTGAGTTCTGTTCAGGAAGATAGAGAGACATGTTTACCGTATATTTGCATAGACAAAATATTCTAAACATTAGCAGTGATTATGTCTAGGTGATAGTCACTTGAATTCTCAGTTCTTCATACACTGTAGACTTCAAATTTTCAACAACCGGCATGCATTTTTCCTTAATCTGATGGAAACAATAAATATAACCCCCAAAACTGCAAACTAAGTTTGCAGCTGACCACAAATCCCATCATAAATAAACAAGCTGGAGTAAGACATTTCAAGAAAACAGACTAATAATTGACAGGATGGTGGGAAAGCATGCAAGCCAAAGGACCCTCTCCTTCAGCAGAGCAAAGATTATGTTGCTAAAGACACTCTGGGAAAAGACTACAAGCATCAAGGAACACAAAGATCCAAGAGTTGTTGGAAAGAGAACATATAGGTTTACATCTGCCTATTAAATATGTCTTGGAGTTAACTTGAAAGCGAACAAATCCCAGCTCTGCAGTGGTCTAAAGAAGCTGCCAATCCATAGTCTGAGCCAATTCAAGCTTTGGACCCCTGACTTGAAGGCTCTTAGTGGGAAGGGACTTGGAGACCTAAAACCTTAATTCATAGCCCACGTCTCTTCACACACACTTTGCTCAGCCTGCATTCGACTGAGGGGAATGGCTTGGTTAATAGTTTTAAGCTCTTGACCCCAAGTCATAATCTTATCTATTCAACAGGACATTAGGGAGATAGTAGAAGAGTTCTCCATTGTTGTCCTTGAAATGTCCTTCAGGAAACTAACATATTTCCATATACTAAAATTGGGGGCCTCAAGGAAACTCTGGACTTTGTTTGTTCTTAGATCTGTACTACAGTCTAGCTATGCCCTGGTTATATGCTTTCCCAGCTATGTTGTTAAGAATAATGCATAGAATTGCTCCTTATTATTTCCATAGTGCCAAGCTTGATTCTGGGTACTATTTCATTCGGGTGACAGAAGATGATGATCTATGGCATATGATTAACTGACTAGCTGATCATTTTTCATTTTTCACAGTTGAGATGGCCAGTGCTTTTTGTTGTTATCATCAGTGGATATTAAAGATCACAGACAACACTGATTGATCTAAGGTGCAGAAGTGACTTCATCAAGCTCTCTAATTAGTACAGAAACTACCAATGTATAAGGTAGGTGTCTATTTGCTAGTCATTGTGTGGGATAATGCCCAGCCTCCTAGATCCCAAAATTCTGATTGAAGTGCATCTTCCATTACAGGATCAAAGGCATCCTGATTACATGTGTGTCTTCAAGCAATTGATGCCTTCAAGTCTATTCACTCTTTTTTCATCTTTTTCTATTCAAGACATTCGACTTTTAGTTCAACTGTTGCATTTATTTTCATCAACCCTGGGTTCCAACTATTATTCATGAGCACATTAATCTTCAAGTATCACAATTCCTTCCCAGAAAAAAACTATTAATGAATTTCTTCATTATACAAAGGCTGAGACTGCTTATTACTTGTTTTAACATGCTTGAAAGTCTACTACTTAGTACAGCATCTGACCACAAGGTAGGTGCATGAGAAATATTTATTAAACAAGCGTGGGAAATATTTATTAAACAAGCTTATGATATCCTTTAATTGAAAAGTGATTAATAACTGAAAAGTACTATGAGTTGGCTGGGAATGTGGCTTGGTGGTAAAGTGCTTGCCTAGCATGCATGAAGCCCTGGGTTCAATTCCTCAGTGCCATATAAACAGAAAAAGCTGGAAGTGGTGCTGTGGCTCAAGTGGTAGAGTGTTAGCCTTGAGCAAAAGAAGCTCAGAGACAGTGCCCAGGCCCTAAGTTCAAGCCCCAGGACTGGCAAAAAAAAGTACTGAGTTGTTACTCTCTCATAAATTAACATTTCAGAAACTGTATCAACACTGACATCTCTTTTGAAGAAACAAAAACTAAGTTAAAAGTATAGTAAACTACCTATTCACAAGGGTTTTCTGTTCACCAAAATGTTTAATATAGTTAAGTATGTATGCTATTTAGAGATTACTAACTTCCCAAGACTTTGAAATTAATAAAATACAAACTAGATTTAAGTCTAACATGATTACAATTTTCTCAGATGATTCATTAGATCCTTCATGATCACATAATACCCTAGGGCTATCAATATGCACCAATTACCCTTCCCAGCAATAATTAATAATAGTTTTCTGATAGTTAAATGCCAAATTAACAAGCTGTTCCTGATTTTGGAGTCCATGTGCACACAGGCTCTGCCAGACCTAGACTGAATGAAATTTTTTTTTATTATTCTGTTCCTTTTAGAGTTTTCCCAGTACAGTAATTCAAAATCTAATTCCATTTGGGGGGAATTTCAACATGGTCCACAAAGTGGCCAGCTTCTCTTCCTGCTTCCAAAAATTAAGATTACAGGCATGTGCCATCATACCCAGATACTATTAGAGACTTACCATGGTTTGTTCCTCCACTCATCGTGGAGTACAACTTCCAACTAAAAAAAAAAAATCAATTTTTAGAAATCTTACTTCTTCAATGTATTCAGCATTTCTTTTGAGTAGCTAATGTGCTTCAGTCTGAGTCAAGAAGGAGAAAAAGTGAGATTGAAATGCCATAGCCTCCTCCCATCTCTGTGGACTAGTTTACAAGAAAGACAGACACACAATCAGATGACTGTAGAGCAATACAGTATGTACACATCCACTAGCAAGGTCAAGACTGGACTGACTAGAGTTCAAGAGGACATCCTAGAAGAAGTGATACTCTCAACCATAAGACACAGAGGAAGGAAAGACAAAGGGTGATGATGAGAAAAGATGTGAAGCTTCTGGGAGGTCATTTCCTGTAGGAGGGACACTTAAAAACTGAGAAGCAAGAAAGAGCAAGAGCTTGTTGGGGAGCATGTGAAACAAAGGAGCTGGAATTGATAGAGTGTAAAATGTAAGGCGAGGAGTCACAACCAATAGGAAGGGAATCCTTGGCAGGACCTGGAACACAGGAGACCTCTTTGGCCCTGAGACTCAGAAGGCTTTAAGCAGAAACTTAAGCCAGAGCATAGGCCCTCCGACTACATCGATATCAGTGTTCTCTTATTCTTTGGCAAGGATCTTAGAACACTGGAAGGTTAAACTGACAAGAGAAAACAGATCTCTCCAGAAGGAAAGAATGTCCAGCAGCAACTATGTTTATCACAGCATTATTTACCATAGCTAAGATATGGGACCAACCCAGATGCCCCTTAGTACCTTCAGTAGATGAGTGGATCAAGAAAATGTGATATTATATATATATATATATATATATATATATATATATATATATATATATATATATATATATAATGGAATTCTATGCTTCCATCATGAAGAATGATATTGCCCCATTTGTTAGGAAACTAAAAGACTTGGAAAAAGATTATATTAAGTGAAGTAAGCCAGGCCCAAAGAAACATAGGTTCCATGGTTTCCCTTATCTGCAATAACTGTTACATGTGTAGGACAAGCAGAAAAGGTCAAAAGCTATGTACATATGACCAGATAAGGTGATGTTAAGGAAATGAACCCCAAGATAGGGACACAATTTTGTTTTCTTTCTTGCTATTTTTTTCTACTGTATTTATAAGGTACTATGTGATCTTTTTTGTTTCTTTGTATGTTCCTCCCCCATGGTATAACCCCCGTTTTCACTGTATTTGATGTCAGTACCCTGTTTCTTGTATATACTCTTCTCTAATTTGGGGAGGGGAAGAGAAAAAACAAAATGCTTAAATAGGGATACAGGTTGACCCATTGTAACAATGATATGTACAAGACAATATGTTGAAAATAAACTTTACAACTTTGGTGGGGGGGTGGTGGTGAGGGAGTAGTTGTGGAGGTGGAAGGGAAGGTAGAAAAACAAAGGAGGAGGCAACAATGCTCGATAGGAAATGTACTCATTACCTTGCTCATGTAATGTAACCCCTCTATACAGTATTTTTACAATAGAAAATGTTCAAAAAATAAATAAAAGAATAAAAAGAATGTCCAGCAGGAAGTCTTTGGGAATGGATTGAATTTGGGTAAGACTCTCAAGAAGGGAAGATTCCAGAAATGTCTCTTGGGTCTCCACTGCTTCCCTCTTCATTAATTTAAGTCCCCCACTGGTCAGACAAATGAGTGTGTAGAACTTTGCAGAAGTCCAAATGAGATCCCCTGCTTCAAGGAAGCTATATGCCCTAACCTTAGTGTTTGTATCTCAGTTGTACTTAAGGCCAACAGAGATTCCCTTGGGTTTAGGACATGGTCAAAGGGGTCTGTTATATTGCTAGGGTGTAATATTCACAGGTGCCTCACAGGCTCATGACCCATAACTTGTAGCCTTGTTTTCCAAGAAGTTCAGGATCCCTACAGCTCAGCCAAGTTTGGACATTAATGTCCCAACATCAGCAAATAAATGCTGTATTGTAGCCAAGGCAATAGCAGCTGCTTCTGACAATATAATGGGGTAAAGAAGGGACACAGAATGCTTTGCTAAATTATCTTGCTACAGAAAACAAACTGAAATCAATATGAATTAAGTCTCCAGTGGTGGTAGTTTTGTAATGGCAAAAAACTTCTTTAAAAAGATATATACACCCCTTGTTATACAGAGTAATGTGGAGAACTGAGTTTTCAATCCAAATGATTTTGGACAAAAGATTTTTTTTCAATGCATTTACCTAAAATATTTAGATTACTGAGAGGAAACTTCACCTTACTGTTTGAATTAGTGGAAATTCTCTACCTCACTGGATTGTATAGACACAGTTCTGAAGTAACAGTCATTCCCAAAGAAAATACAAGAAATGCTGATTTGAGGGAAAGCTTGACACTCACGGAAAAGAATGATCTTCCTCAAAGCATTCCAGGATTTAAGAAAAAAAAACAGAAGAGGAAGAGAGCTTCAGAGAAATGGACAAGAAAGAAAAGGCTGATAGGAAATGTTAACTTCACTGTCTTCTTGAGTATGTATAGATCCCTGTCCTCCCATCTCCATGGAGTTGAACTATGCTCCCTCAAATTTAAAGCAGACTACCTGAACAATCATATTTAAATTTCGTTTAATCCACAAGAATGTGAGTGATTCACCTGCCAACATATCAATAATAAATTTGGTCATTTGGGCCAGAGTAAGAGAGTCATCCAATGTCAAACAAGGATGCAGTCTTTGAAGGTTGGAGTCCATCACAATGTGTTGAGGATCTCAGAGACACTTCTCTAGAAAAAGCCAGGGCACAGATGGATTTGAATTTTCAGAGAACAGATAATCCACTAACTGAGTGACATCAGCTTGAAGATTGTCGGGATGAAAGCCAGGGTGTGAATTCTTTTCCCCCATCAGTATCCTGTGTCATTTATCTGTCTGAACATTTTAGTAAAGTTCCAAAGCATTGACAGCACGTAGGAGATACCATGATGGTTGAAACGACTTGTTTCCTTCTGTCTTTACCAGACCCAAGCTGCTCCAGTAATAGACCCACTGACTCATATGCAGACCATCTGCGTCAGACAGTACTAACTAAAAATTGTTTCTTGGTTATACCAAATGATAACTATATATATATTTTTCCCTTTGCAGTCTTATAGAAGGTTATCTTGGGCCTGTAGACGTTTAGTAGTACCATAGCTTTCTTTTTTCCCCATAGCTTTCTTCTACTAAGCCTCGGTACTGTTAATTGATAATGCATTTGTCTCCCGAGGTTAAGTTTCTCCAAGGAAATTTCAATTTCCTGAAAGGCTAAGACTTGGATTATTCCTTTGCTTTTCTCTTTCAAAACAAAGGATTGGTTCTGGAATAAGATCAATGAAAATTGTTATGTGGGTGTATTGATGCATTGAGAAATGTGTTTGTTGGTTTATGACTGAGCTAACCAGACAGGTTAGTTTGGACAGATAAAAGATTTAACAATGACTTTGGGGGGTTAATGACACAATCCTCAGAGGAAAGACACTGGCTAGGACACGATGATAGCTCTGAACCCCCAAGGTGCTCGCATGATTCATTCCCAGATCACTACAGAGAGATCTAAACCTAAGTCAGAACAAAATGTCTAGGAAGTGAGTACAAGGGCCTCAGGTATAAGGACTGGTTTATATTTTCTATCTGTCAGTTTTGGCCCATTTCACCATGAGAACACAAATGCTGAAGTCCCCAAAGAAGCTCAGAAGACCACTGGGCTAATCAACAAAGCAGAACTGGCATGGTACATATAAAGGGATACATCCCAGGGAATTTTACAAAACTTGAATATATGGAGTAAGCAGCTCTGGTGATTTCAAAGAGGCCAAGGAAAACAAATGAAGCTTTATTTGGGGTTATATAAAATGAGACCATGTCAAAGACATAAATCACTGGGAGAAATGTTTCAAATCCAAGGTAAACCATAGCTAAATGTTCTCTGTCTGGACTGTTTGCCCTCCAGGAGATGTGAATTCACCCGAGGTCAAGCAGAAACCAAGGTCAGAAGCAGGACCTGGAATAAAATCCTTAAATCTCAATTGGCTGCAAATCCAAGCATGTCCCTCCACGACTTTCATTCCATTGTAAAATAAGATTGGAAATTGTTGTACATTACATATTCATCACAAAGGCTCACAAGATCTATCAGCATACTCAAGGCACTAGGTAGTCCTGTCAGTATAGAGATGTATTTGGTTTCATTTTAACAGCATCAAACGAGCAGAACTGGGATTCAAGTTCGGTCTATCTTTAAAGCTCATGTTTTTGGCCACCTTGCTGTACTCTGTCCTGAATGCATACTGTTTTGATCTTTTGAAACACTGATTTTTTTAAAAATAATATATAAAAGGAAGTCATGAAAGAAATGCATCCATGTGCTCAACATCAGAAATGAGCAAATGTTTTGTGTGTCTTCAAATTTATTTTTTAACATTTTTTATTATTATCTTTAAGTAGTTGAACAAAGAAGTTCCCATGCTACAAAACAGTATATGAATACAAGGTGTCTGACAACAGAAATGAGCAAATGTTTACATTTGGTGTGTTTGTGTTTTATTTTTTTCTGCATACAAAGAAAATGAGAGCAATACAATAATGATGGTGTTCCTTTGTTCCCCTGGTCAGTTTCTACGTTTTTCTACTCAGAAACAAACCTAACTCTGAAATTTGAGTGCACTTTTCCTCTGTGTGTGTGTGTGTGTGTATGCGTGCATGCACGTGCATGTGCGCACCTGTGCCCATTCTGAGGCTTGAACTCGAGGCCTAACATTTTCGCTTGGCTTTATTGCTCCAGGCTGATGCTCTACCATTTAAGCCACATCACTCCTGGCTTTTTTTGCTGGTCAAGATCAGAGTCTCTTAGGATTTGTCTTCCCAGGCTGGTTTCAAACCTCAATTTTCACATCTCAGCCTCCTAAGTAACCAGAATTACAGGTGTGAGACACCACTGCCCAACCAGTATGCACTCTTCTATGATGTTTCTAGTATAACAAATACACATGATAAATAGTATCTGGGATCCTATTTTTGAAAAACTGTTCTATAAGAGCTATTACACTGTATGTATCATACTAAATGTCAGTTTTCATTCAATATCACATTTTGTTCTATAACACTTTACCCCATGAGTAGAACAGAGTTTATTCATTCATTCTTCTACAGATGGATGTTAGGTTGCTATTACCAAGGTTGCTGAACTCAGTAGTACTGATTTTGAGTCCTGCACACCTGTAGAGAGATTTCCTAGAGTCCATGTTCTTACTATGACTCTCAGATAGTACTGAAAATCCTTGTCTTAGTTTTCCCAACTGTGAAATGGGGATAATAACATTTTTATTCTATACATACTCCCCGACCTTTGGTGCTGTCACTAATAGAATTGTTATCATGAATGCTCATTGTAAACTAGGAAGTGTTGAATCATGTAAGTACTTTTTCTAATGATTGTACAAAAGCCAATTATTCTTCAAGTATCTATACAGCAGACATTAGGTATTCAGCTCCTACCAAAAGAACAAAGAAGTTAGTAACTATATTTAGTGTTTTCCATTTTGTGTGTGTGTGTGTGTGTGTGTGTGTGTGTGTGTGTGCCAATACTGGGGATTACTCAGAGCCTCACATTTGTGCTTGGCTTCTTCCACTCAAGGCTGGTGCTCTACCACTTGAGCCACAGATCCACTTGTGGCCTTTGGGTGGTTAATTGGAGATAAGAGTCACAGACTTTCCTACCTGGGCTGGCTTTGAATTATAATCCTCAAATCTCAGCCTACTGAGTAGCTAGGATTACAGAGGTTAGCCACTGGTACCTGGCTAATATTTTTCATTTCTTATGTGCTATGAGGCTGTGTACTTTATGACTCCTAGACATGTATGATTTTAAATTCATTTTTCAGTGGATTTCAATAGAAATAAAAAACAAACTTCTTAAAAGGATGCTATGATCCAGTAATGTTGGTTGAAGCCTGCCTGTAAATTGTTCTAAGGGAAAGGAACCAATTTATATAAAGAGAGAAAGCTTTGTTACAGACGCTATGCTGAATAATAAACATATTGTGTGATGTATCCTTCTTCATAACCCTGTGCTATAAAGTGTTAATAGTCCTACCTCAGGAGGAGGGAGCTGGAGGTGCAAAGACGTTAGTTAACCTGCCTGGGGACACACAGTTAGAAAACAACAGATTCAGGATTGGAACCCAGAACCTGAGCAACAAGTTCTTTTCATCTAACATGTATACCTAGTACAATGCCACTTCACTTCTCAATCTGAGTATATGTAACACTATGAGAGAAAACGCCAGTCAGTGGCAATGCCAGTAGTAAAAGCTCTGAAAATGTGCGTGTTGGAGGGCAGAGCCACCTCAATTTCCCACTAACTCATGACCAGTAAGTGGTCCAATTCAAGTACTAGTTCCCTTTCCAGCAATGATCTCAGAAAGCCTTAGTAGAGAGAAGGAACTACAAAGGGAAAAAACATGTTTCCCTGGGATTAGATGCAGAACTGTTTCTCAAGCCTGTCACAGCAGAGTGGCCATTGCTATAATGTCTAACATCTGCGCAGTGCTCCGTAGCTTATACTTCAGAAGGTATCTGCAACATGTCAAAAGATGAAAAGGAATTGTGGTGTATGATGGAAGGGACCTTAGAGACTGTTTTCCCTTATGTCCCCCTCCCCCCAAATAAATGGTCATAATTCACAGTAGATGTCTGCACTATATAAATTACTATAAACACAAAGTACGAGGCAACTCTTGAAATCAAGTATAAATAAATTCGTTTCAAAACAAAGTCCCTTTCTATCAAACATGTTCAGAACCATTTCAAACAGGATTTTGTTAGAAGTAACAATAATCAATTAGAACAACTCAAAGGGGGAAACGTTCTCATTCACTTCAACAACAACAACAACAAAACCCACATTTACCTGGGAACAAAGTTAAAGCAAAAAGAATGTAGGCCACATCTCACTTATGCAGATAGTCTGATTTCAATACTTTACAAAATACATTGGCTGGCTTCCCACCATTTATATGGTTTGGAACAGTTTGCTTAAGATGGGAATTATCTATTCCTTGAAGGTTTGCTGGAACTGGCTAATAAATACAATTGGGCCTTGTGCCTTTTCTTAGGGAAAATTTCTGGCTTTTGCTTCTCTGTCTTTTATGATTATTGGCCTGTAGTGTTGAACTTATTTTCACAATTTATATTTTCCTTGAAATATCCCACTTATTTAAATTCAAAATGCCCTGGTACGGAGCTTTTCCTAATTGGTTTACTTATGAAAGCACTTTTGTTCATGATTCCACTTTCATTTTTCATTTGTGTTGAATTTCCTCTACCCCACCTCCATGCCTAGAGTGTTAATTATAGGACTTTCCAAAGGACCAGCTCTGGGTTTTGCTAATCAACTCTACTGTTTGGTATTTGTGCACATTTTCTAATTTTAAGTTTGCTTATCTCTTGATTCTTTTCTCTTTTTTTGTTTTTTCTCCCATTCTTTTTTTGCCAGTCCTAACGCTTGAATTCTGGGCCTAGTCACTGTCCTTGAGCTCCTTTTGCTCAAGGCTAGCATTCTACCAGTTGAACCATAGCTCTACTTCTGGCTTTTTCTGTGATAAATTGGAGATAAGAGTCTCATGGACTTTGTTGCCTGGCTGGCTTTGAACTGCAATCCTCAGATCTTAGTTTCCTGAGTAGCTAGGATTATAGGTGTGAGCCACCAGTGCCTGACTTCTCTTGATTATTTCTACTACACTACTTTTCTGCCCCCTCCTCAGCTTTCTGAATGAAAAGATTAATTTATTTTTAAACTTTAAGATTTCTAATAGGTCCGTTTAAGGGTATAAACTTCCTTCAAACTACCAATTTAGTTAGTATCCTACAATTTTTGTTTTAGTTCAATTCTAAAGATTTGTTATTTCCACAAAACTCGAACTAAATTGATGTGTTTTTTGGTTTTTGTGTTTTAATATCTGACTGGCTGGAAAGCTGTGTTTTTGTTGTTCATTTTTAGTTTTATATTGCTGTATTTCACTAATATCATTTATATAGTACCAATCTTAAGGTTTTTCTTTGTGTTACAAACATTTTGTGCACTTGTTCATGTGTGTGCTTGATTAAAAACTGTATTCTCCTATTCTCAGTCCTCTACTTGGCGTTTGACCATACCTGTTACATGTGTAATTCCAACTAGCATATACTTTAATATTGATAGAGTTTTGCTGTTGTTGTAATTGGTTATTGTTAGGTTTTTAGGTTTTCTTCCTTTCTTTCTTCCTTCCCTCCCTCTCTCCCTCCTTCCTTCCTTCTTTCCTTCCTTCCTTCTTTCCTTCCTTCCTTCCTTCCTTCCTTCCTTCCTTCCTTCCTTCCTTCCTTCCTTCCCTCCTTCCTTCCTTCCTTCCTTCCTGCCTGCCTTCCTTCCGTATTGGGGTTTGAACTCTGGGTCTTGTAATTGTTAAGCAAGTACTCTACCACTTGAATAATACTCAAGCCTATTTGCTTTATTTTATCTTATTTATTTACTTACTTATTTTCCTTAAGTAGGTGCCCAAAGAGCTTTCAATTCAGCATGTCAATTTGTGAGTACAATGGGACTTGATCATTGTCAACCTTCCATTATTCTCTCCAAACACCACCGCTCCCCTAAATTCATCTTGTTCCATTTTACACATGTACATTGAATATTGTGACTTCAATTGTGCACACTTTCTCTCTGTATTTACCTGTCTCCCTCCTGTTGACTTCAGTCTTTTGCGCTGGCTAAAGGAAGAACCACAATCTTCTCATTGCCTCATTCCAAGTAGCTAGGGATAAAAGCATAAACCACTATGTTGATTTATTTAGTCTTATCACTATAATTTTTAATGCTTTTCTTCTTACCATGTCACTGATTCACATCTTTTGAAAATCGGTATGTATTTTTGTCCCATTTTCCCTTATCACTTAAAGTCATTACATTTTATTTCTCTTCAACAAGTATGTTTATTTAGCCTCCAAATTTATGTTTACAAAATAATGTAAAATCAGTCAGTGTTTATTTTCTTCCCTGTCCCACAAAAGACAAGAAGCTTAGCACACAAAATTATTTTTCTTTACTCTCTCATATACTTAAAAAATTTCAAATTCACAAAGTCACAATGTCATTAAAATTCTTTAGTATAATAACTATTTGTACATTTTTAATATTTTCATTAATGATTCACTAGTCAATTGATTTTTTTCTCATTAACTATCTACTAGTTCTCCCCTGCTCCCTGGAGAGTATTCTTGGTTCATGACCTTCATGTACCATGACTAGGGGATGTTTTCATTTATCTTTACAGTTCAACAAATGTTTTCTTAAACACAATTCCAGATTCAGTGAGTTTTTTTTCTCTTCCAGTCCTTACAAATATTTTTCATTGTCTGGAATTCTATGCCTCCATCAGAAAAAATGACATTGCCCCATTTGTTAGGGAATGGAAAGGCTTGGAAAAAAATATATATTAAGTGAAGTAAGCCAGGCCCAAAGAAACATAGGTCCCATGGTTTCCCTTATTTGAAATATCTAGTATATGTCTGAGTCAAGCAGAAAAGGTCAGATAAAGTGATGTTAGGGAAATGAACCCTAAGATATGTATTCAAATGTCTTTTTTTCTTTCATGAGATTGTTTCTAACGCATTTATAAGATTATTTCTTTGTTGCTTTGTATGTCCCTCCCCCACAGTATAACCCCTGCTTTCACTGTATTTGATGTCGGTATAATTTGTGAGGGGAAGGGAAAAAACAAATCGTTTAAATAGGGATACAGGTGGACCCATTGCAAGAATGAGATGTACAAGTCATTATGTCAAAACGAACTTTACAACTTTGGTGTGGGGGAGAGCGGGGAGGATTGGGTGGGGGGGCAGGGGGAGAATGAATGGGAAGGGATGGGAAGGGGAAACAAAGGAGGAGGTAACACTGCTTGATAAGAAATATACTCATTATCTTGCCCATGTAATTGTAACCCCTCTGCACAGTATTTTCACAATAAAAAAAATGATGCTTCTGAATAAAAAAAATATTTTTCATTGTCTATTTGATTTCCAATATTGTTTATGAAAGAGTATCTTTAACTAAGATTCCTTTCTTTCCCTGTAAATTGTCCATTCTTTCTTATTGCTTTTAGTAACTATTTTTCTTTCATTTTCCAAAGTTTTATAGTGTCAAATCTGCTTGGCCTTCTCTATCTAGGCTTTTGTTGGGTGATTCAATAGTTACCTCCCTTGTGCTTAAATTACTCTGTATTTATGGTGCTTCTGTTGATGGGTGTCAGAACTTTTGGATACAATTTCCATGTCTCTTTTATTTTCTCTTATTTACTTTAAAATAATAAAAGTTTATGCTTTAAACATTCCTGCTTTGAAATTCCTCTGTTACATACTTTGGCTCACTAGTTTGCACCCAAGATAGTGTTCTCTTGACCTAATGAATTTTTTATATGCAAACACACATGTACATAGACATAGATGCATACACATAAACATACACACATATTTTCATCAAGTTATTGACAGGTTGTTGTTCATATCCACTTTTTGCTATATTATAAGCTGATAGTCTTCACAAGACATCTTTTTCATCTGTTCAAGAATATTAAACTTTTTATTTAAAATCCTAATCTCAGCCAAAATTGAACCAAGCAGACTAATACCCTTGATGAAATTTGAAAATGAAAAACCTCAACAAAATTTTTGCAAACTAAATTAAACAATACATTAAAAGTTCATACATCAAGAACAAGTTGGTTTTCCTAGAGTCAAAGATTGCTTAACAAATCAGTAAACATGATCAATAAATGTGAGTGGCAAAGACAGAACTCATAATCAGCTCAATAGATGCAGCAAAAGCCTTTGACAAAATTCAACATTCCTTTACATTAAAAGCACCAAAGAAGCCAGGAACAAAGGATCTTAATGCAATAAGGGATCTTTTCAAAGCAATATAAATGACAAGCACAGTGCCAACTTGTGCTACATAGGGAAGGACTAAAGACATTTCCTCTAAAACCAGAATGTGACCAGGATGTCCACTCCCACCCCTCCTCTTTCAAAAGATTTACTTAAAGCCAGGAGGCTCATGCCTGTAATCCTAGCTACTCAGGAGGCTGAGATCTGAGAATCTTAGTTCAAAGCCAGCCTGGGCAGAAAAGTCAGTGAGCCTCTTATCTCCAATCTACTACTCAGAAAAAGCCCAGATACCACACTGTGGCTCAAGTGGTAGAGGGCTAACCTGAGCAAACAAAGCTCAGGAATAGTAGAATAGCACCCCAGGACCAACACACACACACACACACACACACACACACACGCACGCACACACACATACACACACAAACACACACACATGCACACACACGCACACACACATAATACACACACACAAGTACATGGTTTAGCCAGAGCAAAAAGACATAAGGAAAAAAATTAAAAGAATATAAATAGGAAAATAAGTCAAATAAGCTATTTACAGATGATATGATTCTATAATTAGAAGACCCTGGACTTTTAGACCTGATAAACAAATTCAGCAAAGTAGCATGATACAAAACCAATGTGTTTATTGTGAACTTATTTATAGTAGTCAAACTATAGGATCAGCTTAGGTCTCCAACAATGGGGGAATAGTTCAAGAAAATTTGTTATATGTATAAATAAATATGTGTATTTATGTGTGTATATCTATATATATGTATGAGTGTATATATGGGTACATGTGTGGTTACATATGTATGTGAGTATATGTGTGTGTATATATCAGACATACACATAAACAATGGAATACCATTCAGCCACAAATCCACAAATGTGAATGTATATGGTACATATGTATGTGTGTGTTTGTGTATATGTGTATGAACACATGTACAATGGAATACTATTCAGCCACAAAGAAAAACAAAATCACATCATTTGCAACAAAATGAATGAAACTAGAAATAGCCATCTTAAATAAGTCAGGGTCAGAAAAACAAGTATCACTTGTTTTCTCTCCTATGTGAAATCTAGAGGGCCTATTAGGGAAGAAGACAGGAATTGGATCAAGACAGGAGAAAAGGAGGTAAATATAATCTAAGTACATGGTATGCATGCATTAAAATGTCCTCAGAGAACCCATTACTTTGTATAAATAAATATAGTAATAAAATATTCTCTGTAAAAAGTCATTTCCTGTTTGATTAATTAATGCCATTTCCTTCTTCTACTACTTTGTGGAGTATAGCTATTTCTCATGGGTTAAGCGATGCTGGGTTATGAGTTTATCTTTTATAACCAAATTCTCATTGCTGTGTCCTAAATTCTCCTGTCTTCCTCATGACTTGTGGCTTTCTAGGTTGGGTGGTTGGGAGTAAGTGGATCACTGTAAAAACAACTCTAACTTATTTCTGGTACCTCCATTCTCCTTGTATGGCTTGGGCTTTGATTCAAGAAAACTTGTCTTTCCGGTTGTTTATTTATTTATTTGCTTTTGGTGCTGGGATTGAACCCAGCATGCTCCAGGACTTTATATGTGCCAAATACATACTATACCACTGAGCCACACCCAAGACTCTTTTCTGCTCTAACTGGAGTGTTTTATTATTTCAAGATTTAACTTAGTTTTTATTTTGTTTTTTTTTTCCTACATTTGGGTTGAGGAGAAAAGATTTCAGTATGCACTCATTTGATTATATGTACACTTTATTGTCTTTTAATCTATTTCAAACTCAGGTTTCAGACTAGAGGTGAAGCTTACTTGCCTAGCATGAGTAAGACCCTAGGTTCAATCCTCAGCTCTGCAAAAATAAACAAACACCAATTCCAGTTCTCCACTGTTCAGCGTCTGTCTTCTCCCCTTCTAGCCTCCATAGTGCACCAAGAGGCTTTATATTTTGCCAAGACCCAGATAGGTGTTGAATAGGACAGGAATATGAAAATTTAAGGACTACATAGGGAGAGACATGAGAGGGAGATACAGAGTAGAAGTCCCAGCAATAAACTAATCATCAATGGAGTCCAGGATTTCTTGCTACAACTGGTCTTGGGAATTGATTGAACAATCAAGAAAAGTGAGAGGGAATTCTATAGGATAATTCCTAAGTTTCTAGTTCCAATAACTTGGGTAGATGAAGAGGGTAGTATTTTTTTGAGGAGGGAATGACTGTCTTGAAAGAGGATTCATTTAGTTGAGAATGTTGCAAGATCTCAGTAGAACTTCCTATTAAAATGGTATTTGCACACTCAGAAGCCGTGGTCTGACTTTATAGATTTTTAAATACCAGTATGTAAGAATAGAAAGGAGTATGGCACTGGTAGCTCACACCAGTAATCCTAGCTACTTGTGAGGCTAAGGATCAAGGTTCAAAGGCAGACCAGGAAGATAAATCCTTGAGATTCTTATGTCCACTTAACCAGTGAAAACCTAGAAGTGGAGGTATGGGTGGTAGAGTCTCAGTCTTGAGAGAAAAAGCTAAGCAAGAATGTGAGGCCCTGAGATCAAGCCCCAGGACTGGTATGCACGTGTGCACATGCACACACAACTCACACATACACGCTTCTAAATAAATAGAATGGAACAGAATGGAAAGAAGTAAAGGAATAGGCTGCCTTAGTGCAATAAGGCCCAGACAGAATGTTAACTGAAGCATTAAAAGGGGCCAAATAAAGAATAAACAAAGAAACTAGATAAAACTGTAGAGAAGGATATAGTCATGGAAGCCAAAGAAAGAAAATACTTCAAGAAAGAAAGAAAGTCCCAAAGGGACAAGTGACATTTAGAGGTTAAGCCATTGAAAATCAATCCTCTTGGTTTTAGAATTAGGTTGACTGGCAGCCTTGATTTTCAGTGTTATTGTGAATTGTTTCTAAATCCTTTAATTTGTATGTATTTTTGTGGGAAATCAAGAAATGTTGCAGTAGATGCTGTTTTCCAGTTGACTCTCAAAACATACGTCTACACTGCTACTGGAATTTTGTTTAGTTTTGCTTTTAGTATTTTTGCAATCCTTATTTGGTCAAGGACCATTTAGGTATAAATAATAGTATCCCCTTCAAATTAGGGGGGACCAGAAGTGCAATGTTTGTAGAATAATACAAGTATAATTCCTAGACCCTGAAGTCAGGAAGTCTAGTGGCCCTTGTGGGAGGCCCACTAGACCTGGAAAGTTGTCAGGGACCAAGATAGCTAGACTTCCTCTGCATTCATCTCTATCTCATGGTCTCTTTGTCTCTCCCCTCATTTGTTTATCTTCTTAACCCATTTCTCTCTACAATCCACATCTCTATATCTCCACGGAGAAGAATGAAAGTGATTCCAATTGTGGTTCTATGTATCTATGTCTGTCTGTCTATCTGTCTGTCTATCGATCATCTTTCTTCTCTCTTGCAGCACCATTTGAGGCGACACAGCATTTGGAGGGTCAGTACTGAGGTTTGAATTCAAGGACTCACGCTTGATCGATAGTCTTCTTCTGGAGTCTTTATAATTTAATTTGTTTTCTTGTGCTTTTTTGCCCTGGGCCAGCCTCAGATCACAACCCTACTATTTCTGCCTCTCAAGTCACAGAGATTACAGAACTATACTACCATACTGGCTTGTTTCCTGAGATAGGATCTTGCTAACCTTAACATCTCTACTTTCTGAAGGGGCATTCATGTGTCTCTATTCCAACTTTGGAGGAAAAAAACAAACTGACCATATTTTGATCATGTTCATCCTGGGTCCACTCCAGGGGAAGCAGGGAAAATCAAATATTCCGTTTCCATTCCAAAAATTAGGTAAAAGAGATGGACACTGAGAAATAAACTGAACTAGTCAAGACATCTTCCATCCCTCAACCTGCTCCCTTTGGTGCTCTACTCATTGTCTTCATGTTTCATCCTGTTGTATTTTCTATCATCATTCTCTGCTCTTATCTTTTAAAAGACTCTGGTCTAATATAAGATGATGTTAAGTGGAATGAACTCCAAGATATGGAAACAAGAGCTTGTTCTTCGTTGTTGTTGTTGTTGTTGTTGTTAATGTACTATGTGATTTCTTTTTGCTTTTGTTTTTTTCCTTACAGTTTATCCCCCATTGTCACTGTATTTGATATTGGTACCATGAGTATTGTATATACATTTATCTGAATTAGGGAAGGGAAGGGGAACAACAAAAGGGTGAGACAAAGGACAAAGAGTGAATCAATACAACTATACTCACAAGACAATATTGGAAATGAACTGTACAAATTGTGGGGAAGAATTGGAGGTAGAAAGTGAGAGAAAAATCAAGAAGGGGGTAACAAGTTCAACAAGAAATGTACTCACTACCTTACATGTATAACTGTAACCCCTCTGTATATCACCTTGACAATAAAATTAAAAAAAATTAAAAGACCCTAGTCTAATTGCAGCATATGAAAAAGTCTTCTTAAGATACTCTTATCAAAACTTAGTTTTAAAAGTAATGGTCTTCAACTCCCCTCACAAATGTTCCTTTTTATTTTCTGCCAGAAGCTGAGAGGTGTGGAGAGTTTCTCTTTTATGGAGAACATTTTGGTACTCCTCAGAAGCTTCTCCTTCCTGTTGAAAGGTGGTGTTTCACAATCAACATTTCCTAGTTAATGAGAGAGGGGGCCCTGCTAAATTTCTGGGACAAGTTGAACACCATCATGCCCACGTATCACCTATCAGGGCTGTTGTTGTTCTAGTGTATTGAGATGAATTTCTCTAAACCAATCAAGGTCCCTGAATTCAAGAAAGAATGAAAGCTTCAATTCAGTTTAGCTTTCAAGCTTGAATTTTCAAGTTATTAGTGAATCAACACCTATTTCTCCAGCCCTATACCCTCACATGTATCCCAACTGGCCATAGCCACATACCCCAAATGCATCTACCCAGTGGGCCTGCGTCACCTCCAGTGCCTAGAATCTCCCTCCCATCACTTTTCTGTCTACTTGGCAATTCACAAAGCAATGTGAGAATAGAAAGAAATAGTGTGACTATCATAAACACACGACATGTCCTCAATAGTTGTCATGCTTTCCTGTAAAAAAAAAAATTATACAAGGATGTCTCAAAGAATGATCAGTAACCTGAATGACTCTACATCAGAACCCCTAGACAGGCAAACTCTCAGAGAATGAAACCGTTTAGTCTTGGAATCATATGCTTGAGAAGCTTATTTAAACCTCCCTTCCCTATGAGTAACAAGGAGTTAATATTAATAGTCAACGAGTAGCCTTATTTTTATTTATTTATTTATTTTTGTCAGTTGTGGGGCTTGAACTCTGGGCCTGGGCGCTGTCCCTCAGCTCTTCAGCTCAAGGCTAGCGTTCTACCACTTCAGCCATAGCGCCATTTCTGGTTTTCTAGTGATTTATTGGAGGTTAAGAGTCTCATGGACTTTCTTGCCCAGGCTGGCTTTGAACCTCGATCCTCAGATCTCAGCCACCTGAGTAGCTAGGATTAGAGGCATGAGCCACCAGCTTAGCAGCCTTATCATAAGGATAAAATGGATGTGGTATGTGACATGCTTAGAATAAGACTTAGAACATCTTAGCAGTAATAGTTACTTTTTTTTACCCATCTCATAATTTTATTGTAAGGATGAAATAAACTGTAAATCATTCTTTTAGGTTTTGAAGATATATTGAAATGATTTGTGCTTATTTTGAGGGTAAGGGGCTTGTAATTCAAATGTTTACTTTCATGAAAAGGGTGACATTGTCCAAAAGGAAAGGTACCCTTTGCCTGACTTATGGAACTGTGACTCCTCTGGCTTTAACCTTTTCAAATAAAAATATTAAAAAGGGTGGGTAACTGTAAAATGTATATCTTACTCTGATATTTTTGCATCAAAAGAATTCGGATGCTGTTCTCTTCTCACCTCTTTTCCCTCCTTAGCTCTACCAGGCTTCACTAAAGAGAACTAAGAGAATCACTCCTCACCCCAGCCCCAAAATGTCCCAATTTCTTACTAGGGATATTTTTTGCAAGTAATGTACTCATTGCCTTACTCATGTAAATTGTAACACCTCTGTACAGCATCTTTAAAATAAAATTTAAAAATAAAATACGATAAAAATTGTATTCATCTGTCATGCATCATGGCCAAATGTGACCATCTTACAAAACTATAATAAAACATGAAATAAACCTTTCCATAAAACATTTCATAAAGCCATAAAAGTTAAATAGCGCATAATAAGCAACATACAAAAGCATGTAGTCCAACATCCCGCCATTACTTTTCATTGGAACTGGGAGGAAAACACAGACAATTCTTTTAAACTTCCCAACTTACAGTGTGGTGTTGAATCAAAGGTATTGTGCCCAAGACTGTCTCTGCTCTGAAGCCAGAGATTTTCACAATTGCTTCATTGAATTGATCTGATTTCTCTCACTGAGGTAAAAAATTAATTTGGAAAGGGATTTATTGAAACATTCAGAATTCCTGCATCAAGTTTGAGAAAAAAATGGATTTTTTTTTTTGCTAATTTCCCTAAGGATGATATTAAGCAAGAAATGGAAATTTGCTTTTGGCTGCCTAGTCTCCACTTCTTCTTCTTTTTAACAGTGTCATATTTTCTTTCAAAAAAGATTCCATTGTACAGATTATTGAAGGTTTGTAGGTCTTTGAATAAACCAACTCCACCTTTTCCCGGACTAGGATGAGAGCAAGTAACCAAATTCTGCTACTTAGACTTTACCTTTTGGGACTGTTGTAAATCTTGATCAGAGTTGACAGCTACTAACAATGAGGTAGGGAATAAATAATTGATGGTCACGGGTTCTCTATTCTACAGCAGCATCGTTGATGGACCATTCAACAGTTTCTGTTTCAGCCCCTATACTTCTCCATAGCCCTCTAGCCATCAATATCCTGCCCTTTGGCTTTCTTTTTGCTATTGTAGGCACCTTCCATCTTTTTAATAAATTCCCTTTCTGCTCAGATTCTCAAGTTACTACTGCTTGTTTTAAAGGATCCTAACTGCTACAGAATATCAAGTAGTAATCATCATGGTCTCACATTTCCCCTAAGCTAAGTACACTGTACAAAGAAAACTAAAAATTACACAATGATCATTTGTCCCCTTCACTATTAGTCTCATCAAAAAATCTATCTCGAATTTGTATAGGACAAATTATGCCTAAAACTAACAAAAGTAAATGACTGTAAAACCTATATAAAAATCAACTGAAAAGGTATGGTCTAGAAGCTTCCGTTGCATACAAAATGATTTTTAAATCTCCTAGTAGTTGAAAACTTCATATAAATATTTGTCTAATGGTCTAAAAGGTACCAAGAAGTAATAAAATCCCTGTGAGTTGAAACCTTATAGATTACACTTGGTGGCTCCAAATTGTTTGAGGTTAAAAGTATTTATAATTTATAAAAGACTAGTATTGTTAGCCCTTGCATAAAACAGCTACCGCTCACAGGCTCATTTTTACTAGGAGTACTTCACTGGAGCCAAGATGATATACAAAATAGAATGCCAGTCTCTATACTTTGTTCAGAAACCCTTTGCCTTCCAAGCCAAGTCATCTGAAGCTGAAAAAAAAGAAGACAAAAGCAGCTAGAAACCTGGGAAATCGTTATTTAATACAATTCCATCAGATCATTTTCTTCTCCCTTGAAGTCCTACTCACTGAAGAAATCCAAATCAAGTAAAGGTAGAGAATTCATTTTGATGCATATGTGATGTATTAAATATCAGATGGAATATTTGTATGCTTCCTTCACATGCTAGCCAGTACAGAGCACAGCCTGACAGTAAGTTCAAGGGTAGCATGAAGCTGTAGTCAAATACTGTCTTCTGTCTTTCTAAAACTCTCGAAGGCTCACTTTGTAGGTTAGGTTTCCTTCTCGTTTCCAGTGGTATGGGAGAGAAGGCCAGCATAAATCTTGTTGTCACAGAACAAGTTATAGTATATATTCAACCACACACATACAAAAACTTTCAACTAACATAACTTAAACCCACAAAACCAAGTGGAATCAGAAGCGAAGCTGAAACTCTGTCCTTAAGTCACCCTCATTGGTTTTAGATCTTGAAGACCAATTGCATTGCTGGGTAACACAAGGGATATGTCTATAAAATCCTAAGACAATACATTAACTGGGCAAAAAAGAAAGAACAAAGCAAGAAAGGAAGGAAGGAAAGGAAGGAGGGAGGGAGGGAAGGAGGAAGGAAGGAAGGAAGGAAGGAAGGAAGGAAGGAAGGAAGGAAGGAAGGAAGGAGGAAGAAAGGAAGGAAGGAAGGAAGGAAGGAAGGAAGGAAGGAAGGAAGGAAGGAAGGAAGGAAGGAAGGAAGGAAGGGAAAACTTTAAAAAATCCAAGTTCAAGTCTAGTTGACAAAGAAAATACCTATCAGCCGTCTTATGTGAATTTTTCAATATCAATGAGTAGACCCAGAAACCCTGCCCAGTCCTCATGGAGTACCAAATACTGGAAGAAACAAAAGAGAAAAACATGCTTAGGGTAAGCTGGAGACTCTTTTTCCCCCAACATAATGAGCTCTAAGCAAAAATTTTATTAAATAAATGTACTGTTTTTTGGCTTAAGGATGAGTATTTTCTCATGGTTCATTCGTGAGTTTGGCTTAAGGATGTATATCTTGTCATGGTTCATTCATTAGTCAAATCTCCAGTTTCTCCAGGGTCACTAGACCTAAGGGAGGAGGTCTGGCCATCCTTAGAAATCTACTATTCAAAACTGTAGGCATTGCCCAATTGAGAGATGTGCGATTCCAGCTTGCCCCAGTACTCACCTGATGGGTATGACATTGGGCAGGGAGCTCATCTCTCTGATTGGTAGATATTGCACCTATAAAATGAATCAAGGAACTCGGCATTGGTGGCTCATGCCTACAATCCAAGCTACTCAGGAAGCTGAGGTCTGAGAATCAAGGTTCAAAGCCAGCCCAGGAAGGAAAGTCCATTAGACTGATATCTCAAATTAACTACCAAAAAAAAAAACTGAAGTGGAGCTGTGACTCAAATGGTAGGGCACTTGCCTAAGCAAGGGATAGTGCCCAGGCCCTAAGTTTAAGCTCCAGGACCGGCACCACAGAAACAAAAAAAGAAAAGAATTAAAGATTAGGTACCCCCCACACCCAGGGATGTCATGAGGATTAAATGAAATATTTGCGCAGCCTTTAGCATTGTGCCTTGTGTGTGATAAGTCTTTAATGATTGGTGCTGACATATGTGAGCACTAAATATTCCCACAAGGGAAAAATAGGACCAGACCTCTTTAAGATCAACATAGGAGGAGACTGAAGATTTGGAGATGCTAAGCTAAGCTTTTGTTATATAGAAAGTAAATTTCACACAGGGGAAGGCAGTGAAAATGAACCATTTGTTCCACAAATATGCCAACTATGTGTCAGGCATTGGGGAATTCAGAGATGCACAAGAGAGAACAGTCTGGAGTGGATACAGACATTGAAACCAGCAATTACAGCAAGGGTCATATATTGAAACCTTAACTCCCAGCACCTCAGAAAGTGACTATATTTGGGCCTTTTATAAGTGACTAAGTTAAAATGAGTCTGTTAGGGTGGGACCTCATACAATTTGATCAGTATTTTTGTAAGAAAATACAGATATGTACCCACCAAAAGATTCCAGGGAAGGCCATGCAGGTGATGATCGTTAAGCTAAGGAAAGAAGCCTCAAGACACACCAACCTTGCTGACATCTTCATGATGAAATCCCAGCCTCCAGAGTGTGAGAAGATACACTGCATTGTTCATGCCTTCATTGGCCTCATCATTTCATTAATAATTACATCTGCAAAGACTCTATGTCCAAATACAGGCACAGGAATGGATACTCAGTAAATATGGATGGGGGGTGGATATTATTCAAGCCACTAAATACTGTTATGTCAGCTTTTGAGATGAGAATACATTGGTACAGAGATGAAATAACTTTCCAACATGGCCCAGATAATCAATGACAGAGCCAAGCTATAGCTCCAAAACCCTTGTTTCTCAGTTTTTCATTCATTATTTTTAAATGTTTTAATGTTTTTTTTCACCACACAAATCTGGAGCTAGTGTGCCAGGTCCAGTTTCTCCTCTTTCACCTACATTTGGCCACCCATACCCAGCTCAGCTTTCTGCTTCTCTTTACCATTTAACTGCACTTTCAACAGCTCATTTATAGTCACCAACCAAACCAATGTACTTCTCTCCTTTTGAGTATGCTGTGTCCTGTCGTGTCTGGGGTGTACTTAAATCAGACTCAAAGATCCAGCTCAAACCTTACCTTTCCAACAGGTATATTTAGACAACACACATTGTCACAGCTTGCATGTGGTTTGTTTCCCCAAAGTTTTATGTGCTGAAGGTTTGGTCTGCAGAGTGGTAAGATTGGGGGGGGGTGGAATCTTTTAAGAGGTAGGGTTTTGTGGAAGGCAAATAAATATAGAGTGACGTGTTGGTCTCAGGAGTATGTGTTGTTAAGAAATGAGACTCAGAGTACCTGCTTGACCCATTTCTCATATGGCCAGTTCCCTTCACTCTTCTCTACCATGCTGTGATGAAGTTGAGCAAGTCTACATCAGAGGCTAGGAAGATGGTTTTGAATTTTCAGACTCTAGAATGGTAGTCTAAAAAAATCCCTTTTTATAAAGTTTCCAGCCTCAGGCATTTTGTTGTAGCATCAGAATATTAACTAATAATACTACTACTACTGCTGCTGCTGCCTCTGCTGCTGCTGCTGCTGCTGCTACTACTACTACTACTACTACTATAAATACAACTACTACTGCTCCTACACATACACAGCCCACAGACAACACATAGACTCATGTACAAACCGCTTCCATTCACAAGGGTACTTACTAAGCAACTTTATGATGTCACTACCAATTCATTTGGTTTGCTCTATGACATGCACTTCTAATCATTTTCTTACTGAAGTCTTTCTTACTGAAGGGGAAGGGTCTGTGTCTTCTTGATTTTGTTTTACCACCAGCTTCTATCCGTGTTTTATGCGAGTGTGGACACTTGACAAGTGTTTGCAGGATAAATGACCAAATTAATAGTCTCATGTCAATGTGTATCTAAACACAGGTTTTATATCTATTTTGACTCAGGCTTGACAGTGCATATACAGAATTCAATTCTCCAATGATGAGGCAACTTCTTGGCTTTTAAAACTGCCCAAGCACAGATGTCATATAACCAACAGGAGGCTGAAGCCAAAGTCTTATTTCAAAAACAGACATCCTAGGGGCAAAATTATTCAAATGTAACAGAGGCTCCTGCCACTCCCTGAATTCCTATTTGTCTATGTGCTGGGTAATTGAGGTGAAGAGATGAGGAAATTGACAGTGTGAGCCCAGAATTGAAGACTGCTTGGATATAATTGACATGGCTTTTAACTTAAAAAAAGAAAAGAAAAGAAGAACCACATCTGGAGGCCATTGAGAAATTAATAAGTCTATTTCCTCACTTTTTATTTAATGTAATTAGGCAGTATGGCATAGAGGTTAAGTGCATGACCCATTGAATCTAGCATCTCTCACCTTAAATAGGTAGGTACATAATTTTTACTGTGCATGCATGCAGATATCCCTCCCCTGACCCCTCCTCCTCCTCCACCCCCTCCTCCTCCTCCTCCTCCTCCTCCTCCTCCTCCTCCTCCTCCTCCTCCTCCTCCTCCTCCTCCTCCTCCTCCTCCTCCTCCTCCTCCTCCTCCTCCTCCTCCTCCTCCTCCTCCTCCTCCTCCTCCTCTTCCTACCCCTTTTATCCTTCACAGCAGAACTGGAAAGTTCTACTTACACATATACCCCACCTTCCCCATCTCACCTGTTCTCCTGACCCTGTCAGATTTTACTCCTCTTATCCTGAGGTTGCTCATGTCAAGTTCAATATCATCTTCTACATGGTCCCTTCCCTGATGCTAACATATTTGACCTTCCAGTGACAAAGCATGGCAAATATCCTTCCCTCTTTCTTTGAAGCATTTCTTTTTTTTCTGGTTACTATTAATCACATTTTCTCTAAATTTCACCTCTTCCTCTGCCTTTTTCCAACCAGTTACTTCCCATCATCTTTGCTGATTCCCCTTCCCCAACTCTGTCTCAAACTTCTGGTACAGCCCAGGACTCAGGCTTGACTTTATTTTCCTTTCTAATGCTTATCCATTGGCATTGATCAATGATCTTAATGCACAATGTATATACTATGATTCCTCCAACCCTCACTTTGTTTTTCTTTTTTTTTTAATTGTATTTTATTTTATTTGAGAACATACTGTACAGGGGGGCTACAATTACATGGGCAGGATAATGCATACATTTCTTACCAAGCATTGCAGCCTCCCCAACCCTCACTTTGTACCCAGCCTTCTTACTCCTATGTCTACCAAATGTCATCCTAAAGAGATGGGATAGAACAGAGGAAAGCATGAATCTCTATCTAAACAATCAAACCATGAGTTCAAATTCACATCTTGCCATTTATTTGCTTGAGAAATTTATGGGATCAGTTTCTTCATCTATGAAATAGAGATGATGCTTTCTAGAGTTCTTGTGAAGATTAAACCAGCTGTGATGGGAAGAAGCCTTTATGTGTACAATTATCAGGTGTGTAGTCCTACTCCTTTGGGTTAAAAGACAACTAATTATACTGTGTTATTGCTGTATTGAACAATAGTCATTTGGGAGTCTCCTTGTATATCTGGCACTAGACAAGTTTTCTTGGGCTCTTGAGTCACATCTGTGGGACAGAGAGATACTTTATGCATCAATCACTATAGTAATCAATTATTTCTGATGAATTTTGTTTCTTTAGACAATTCCTTCAGAAAGCCAGGAGGTGCTTGCCCTTGGCTTTCTCTGACGCTGTCCCTAATAGATCCATCCCCCTTCTCAGTACAAAACTGCCAGAAATGATAGTAGATAGGAGAAATTCATCCATTGCTTATGGGAACCACCTCTTCTTCCTTTTCCTCCTATCTGAGAATCTTTTTATTATGGAGTTGACAATCTTCCTCTCACTCTTCTTATTTCAGGACCATTCTTTTTTCCTCAAACTCTCTACAGAACCTGGAAATTTCCCTTAGTGACATGGAAGGCAGTTCCTTGTTTGCTTGTCTCCTGGACACATACCTGCCCAAGTAAGGAAGCAGGATTTTGTTGCTTGTTTAATTGGGGGAACACGGAAAGAAAGAAAATATAGAAAATGATCTCGCTACAATGGCACCTGTGTTTCTTTCCCACTGGGGAGCCATTTCCCTCAGAAACTTCTCAAACCATCTTTTCCAGTTGTCATCTTGGTCATCTTTGCCCTGAGTGCAGGACCATAGCAGAAGCAATATAAGCATTTCAAGAGGAAGCCACAAATCTGGAATGCAGATGTGTGCGTGTGTGTTTAATTGGCTCAATATGCTCCCATTTACTTCAAAAGATAGTTCAAGTAGTTATCAATAATTTAAATCCTGCAGTTTTAACATTAAGTTAGGATATTTGTTATCTCTTTAACAAAACAATGACTCTCAGCTAGGCACTGGTGGCTCATGCCTGTGATCCTAGCTACTCAGGAGGCTGAAATCTGAGGATCACAGTTCAAAGCCAGCCCAGACAGGTTTATCTCCAATAAACCACTAGAAAATTGGAAGTGGTGCTGTGGCTCAAGTGGTAGAGCGCTAGCCTTGAGCTGAAGAGCTGAGGGACAGCACCCAGGCCCAGAGTTCAAGCCCCATGACCAACAAAAAAAAGGTTCAAAATACTGTGTCTTTTGCACATCCATGTTTGTTGTAGCAATATTCATCACAGCCAGATTATGGATGCAGCTCAATTGATACAGCTCAATACAATTGATGAATGGATTAAGAAAATATGGTATAGACAATATGCAATGGACTACTATTCAGCCATAAAGAAGAATGAAGTTATTTCTTTTTCAGGTAAATAGAGGTCATCATGTTAAACAAAATGTTGTATTCCAGGTTCAGAAAGACAAAGATCACATTTTCTCTCATGTGGGGAAGACAGACTTAAAAAGATAATCATCATGTACATACATAGATATATGCTTTATATCATTTATTAGAGAGAGAGAAAGAGAGCATTTATTATAATGAGACTCTGAAATTTAATATTAGAGAGAAGAAAGGGGGAAAAGTAAATGATAAAAGATGAATGATACAAAGATTTATTGCATCTGTAGATAAAGAGGTTTAAAATAAAACCCTGTGAAAGCTATCAAACAGTACCAGGTAGAAGAATGGGAAAAGAGAAAGTGGTCAAGGGATTAAATTACAGCATATACATTGTATAATACCATGGTGAAGCCCTTTTGGACAATTAATATACCCTTAAAAAATAAATGACAGGAATGTGAGATGGGTCCTGCCTATTCTATTGTAGAATAAACTGGGAGGGAGGAGGGTAAACAGCGAGAGTGAATATGGCTGAAGGACTGTATGTTCGTGTGTGAAAATAGAACAATGAAACCTGTTGCAATTTAATGAAGGGGGTGGGGGTTAATGAGGGAGATCATAGAGGGAGGGAGGGAGGGAGTCTAACCAAGATATAGTGTAAGCAAATATGGAAATGTCACAATGAAACTCACATGTACAACTGATATATGCTAATAAAATGGTTTAAAAACTACTGTGCCTGTGTTTGCTAAATGGTGATATTGAAGCTGAGTAGCAGTCTTTCCTTCAGTCATACTCATGCCTTCTTTCCCATAGACCTCAGCTTGTTAGCTCCCTAATTCTAGATATATTTGGTGACAGATATCAGGTATCATGGTAATTACAATACTATTCTATTATCATAGTTTTAAGAGGAAAAATAACGGTCCCACCTTTCAGGTGCAGAACTTAAAGACAGACCATGAGTGCATGTTTACTTCAGAAAAAAGTGGGAGTGAGAATGTTTTCTCATGGATGTGAGAACTAGTGAGGCATAAGTAGACACTAGCATCAGCCACATAGTTCTCAAGGCCATATGTGATTGTGGAAACCCATTATGTTCTTTACTTCAAAGATCATCTAGATCATCTAGGTTCAATCTTAATTAAATCTTCATCACATCTCTTTAAAAGATAATCATCTAGATAGATTCTGTGGCTGGATTTGTCTGGGTTCTATCTGTATACTATAGTTAAGACGAGTTCCCAGTAGAGTCGTATTTGAGAACCCATAGTGAAAACATGATTCTGTTTTGCAGAATAGAATAGGAATTTGAAGATAAGAAGAAGGACACCTATGCTGTCCAGTGATCACCCGATGGATAGGCAAAGAACATGTGGTCAGGCTGTTGTATTACAGTGGGAGGAGTCTGTGATTGAGAAAAGGCTGTAGCAGTTCATCCAGGTGTGAGATGCTCTTGGGAAGTTTCTTTAAACAGATAACACTAGAGCTGATTCTTAATGAGTACCTAGAAGTCAAGTAAAGAAAAATAAGGAAGGCTCATTCCAGATAGGTAGGTTATTCTGACTAAATAACTTAGAGGCCAGCAAAATCACAGTGCTGTCTAGAAAGCCAGTAGTAAGCTGCCAATTAGCAAACAGGAAGAGATAAGAGATGAGCTGAAGAGACAGGTAAGAGTAAGGCTTTGTGGGTCAAAGCAAGAACCACAGTTCCTAGTTAAAATTTTAAGATGATTTTAAGGAAATAAGAGAGAGAATAGTTTCAGGGAAACTACATAAGAGTATCACAAAAGTCAAAGTAAGAATTAGCTAGGAATTAACCTACAGCAATATAATAACATGGAGAGGGATGGATGGATTTAACACCTGGTTACATTAAAATCTAATAGCTTGTAGCAATTGGTTAAACAGGGGAATGAAGAGTTTTGGATAAGATCAAGAAGCCAAGGATGATTTCCAGCTTCATGAATGGGCAATGCCAACTAAAATAGGAAAGACCAGAGAGAGATGAAGAAGAATTTGGCTTTGGACATGCCGATGCTTAGATTCCTGTAGAATATCCAGATGCAGATACTACAGGTGTCCAGGTAACTTGTAAGACCTTCAAAGACCCATCATTCCTACTTCTGGAAACCCCATTCCACATCATAGCAAATATACCAAAATTTAACCCACTTCCCACATTAAATATAGCTTTTGCAGTAAAATATTTGAGAGGTTTTATAAAAATAATTTTGATCTTTTTGAAAATATTCGCAGCTCATGTCATTTTCAATTGGTTATGGTTTTCTTAATTTTCTACAAACTGAACTCTCTTAAGTAATAAATACAATTTGGTAATGAAATTGACATAATGTTATAATTTCATAGAATGCTTACTTAATTTTTCTTTCACAGAGTTGTTTTTGCATTTTGAATTTCATTATTCCTTTATTTAGGTCATCCTGGCACTGGTAAACCCTTAAAAATTTCATAGGCTATAAGCACATAGCCCATGCAAAGTAATTACAAAATTGCCTTCTGAGCAGGCAGTTGAACATGTAAGTCTGATGACCATGGAGGATAGAGTTTTTGTTTTATTTTTCCAGGACTGAAGACCGAACCCAGGGCCTTGCGTGTGCCGGGCGGGCACCCTTCCGCTGGGCTAAACCCCCAGCCCCAGGATAGAGTTTTATAAAGCCAAGATACATAAATTCTAGGTTAAACCATAAGAGTGAACTTAGTTGCCCCAAGAAAACATATGGAAAAGGCAATCAGCCTAAAGCAAGTAAGGATTCCAGGATTCCTCTGCCTGAGTCAGAGGAAAGAGAATTTCACAAATGAGATGATGAGAGGAGCTGGAATATTCAGAGACGGTGAGCCGAGAATCAAGGGAGCCAAGAGGAGCAAAACCCACAACTGGGGCCATTCCAGGCCATTTTTCTGGTCTAGACTCCAAATCCTGAAGTGCAAATAAAAACAATTAAGGAATCAAATATCATAAATAATTATACAAATGGTGTCAAATGAAGAGGAATGGTCCATTTAATAAAAGGAGGAGTGAAAGTCTGCCCAGCTGAGGATCTGCAAGCTCAGCTAGTGTGGGTAGACTGACAGCATGCACATCTACATATGCTCATTTGCATATCTACCTTGGCATGTCTCCCCAGGGGACTATAAAGCACAGCAAATGACTGACTGTTAACCTAACCTTTTGTTTCGAATGTAAAATGAGGCCATTAAAGAATTAAGGGAATTTAGAGATGGATAAGATCTCTATCTCTGTCTATCTGAGCGTCTTTCTCATTCTCTCTGTCTCTCATTTTTGTGAAAAAAACATTTCAAAGAACTGACAACACATATATTCCATAATAGTGAAAAAGAGATTCTCCTTATTAAGGGTCCAATAGTCTTTTGACCCCCCAGTAAGTCACATAAGTTGAAAAAGAGGAAAAAGAGAAAGAAGATAGGAAAAAGAGGGTCTAAATCTTGAGTGTAATCATGTATGTATCCAACAAACATGTGTAGATTCCCTTCTATGCCAGGCCCAAGAGCTCTATGTTCCTATGAACATGATTTGATATGTAAAGCATCTCTCTCTCATTCTCTCACTCTCTCTCTTTCCCTTAAACTCCCAACTCTGAATGTTGCTGACCACTCTATCTGAAGTTTTTCATTCCCACCCCAAAGCAAATACGAATTCAGTTCACTCTGGGACCTGGGGTTGGCTCTGGGATGGAAGTGGGTTTGGATTAGATGTGTGGTGTGAGCTACAGAAGATGAGAAATAAGCACACTGACGTGATCTTGTATTAGTCAGGAAAAATTCTAAGAAACTGTTTTCACAGAGAGGCAGTGAGAGGGTTTTTTTTCCCTTCTCTATTAGACTTATATAACTTGTAAAATAACAGGTTGCCATTTTAGAAGAGTTGGTGTTGGCATGCTATTATCACGAAAATTACACAAAACTATCCTTTTTAGAAAATATTACTTCAAGTTTTAGGTTAAAATTTGATGCCAAACACAGATGACTAGTTGGTTTGTACAATTATCGCCTTTTTTCTTAGAAGTAAGGGCAAAACCTCAAAACATACCACAGCAAAACGGCTATTTCTGTCATTGGCTCATAGGGAAGGGCATCCATAAACCTTTGGAAATTAGCATCCCCAGGAAAATCTATTTGACAAAAGTCACAAGGAAGTTATTAACTAGAGTTAAGACACTGACAAGAGATATTATTAATGATCTCCTCAAAATTTCAAGCGCACTTAACTATCACATTTCAAGCCTCATTATTGATGACTTAGAGAATATTAAATTATTCTACAGTAGTTACTCGGCTGGAGATCAAATGAAAAACAACAAAGAGAGCTTAAGTTCTAGGTAATTCCATAATTCTTCAGGCGACTCAATTACAAAGTTAGAATCGTTAGCCTCTCTGTCTCCCCTCTCCCCACATCTACAAATTCCTCATAGAGTTGGTTTCTTCTCATTGTTAATTATTCTGTTTCTCTTCCAGATGCTGACACAGGAAAAAAGCAAAGTCAGGAAAATCCTCCAAGTCTTGGCTTTTCCAACAGTGGTTCAGGAAGTTCAGTTTCATTTCTGATTGGAACAGACATTTTCAAGTACACTAGGTCTTTAAGTGCCATCCCTCAAAGACTATTCCACAAGACGCAGGGCCATTTTCATTCCCACTCAATTCTTTTCTCTGGGGATCTTGACTCAACTTCCAGCTTGACACTAGGTAAAAACTACATTTCACTTTTTTGTTGTTGTTAATGGCCTTGATAAGTGGTGGAGCTTGGCCACGATTTTGGGTCATACTTTTCAAAAGTATGTGTAGATGTGCGCACCTGTCTGTGTGTGTGTGTGTGTGTGTGTGTGAGAGAGAGAGAGAGAGAGAGAGAGAGAGAGAGAGAGAGAGAGAGAGAGAGAGAGAGAGAGGAAAGAGAGAGAGAGAAAATGTATATATCTCATGTTTATACATATTTCACACACATAAGTGAGATTATGCACATTTAATCTATTGTATGTCTTTTCAGATGTATGTGTTTTATAATTTTCCTTTTCTCAATTGTAATGTGCATGGTTACCTAAGACGCTGTTGCCTTCAGAGCCCAACTTTAACAGATATGTGTTAATTGCCCACTACTCGTGCAGCGCCCTGCTGTGAGATGCACAGGTTCACCTGCGAAGGTCAACTGGAGGCATTCCTCACTGTCAAAGTGCTCTAGACATCTATGGGAGTCATTCTGAGCCATGCTGATACTCTCCATTAAGAGTGGGATCAGGAGTATGTCAGGGAGCCTATGAAGCAGAGCAGAGTGTGACATTGAACTCAATGTGGAAGGAGTGAAGGGAAGAGCAAGCGAAGGTTCCTAGAGGAGGTGCCACTGGTACTAAGTTAAAATTAAGTAAGCAAAGGCCTGTTCAGCCATGACTACAACAGACAAGGGCTTTTGTACATGTTTTTCCATCTTTCAATGCCTCTTAGAAGGAAGAAACTGAGGCTGAACCTGAACATGAACTTGAGATTCTAAGTTCATGTCCATTACTATGGTGGTGTCTGCGTTATCTGTGAATCTTTCTAGGTCCTAAACTCTATCCTCGGTAGGACTTTTAGGCATTCTCTCTACCCATAGAAATATGGCAAACAATTTGCTATTGCTCTCCTTGTCCCATGTTCTATGTGGTCAATGTTATGGCTACAGCATATCATAATTTTTTGAAACAGATGCCCACAAGCTCAGCCCTCCTCTTGCCCACAAAACATGACACTCAATGAATAGATCACATCCCCTGGCAGTTTGTTAAAGTATTTACTTCCATGCTAATCAGCTCTCATTCATAATGAGATGGAGAATTATTTTTCCTCTTCAGAGAAGATCAAAGGATTCTTTTCAGAGAAATACCTATGCTAGATAGTAAATGTCTTAAGAACTTGTCTTAGGATGTGTTGTAGGGATTGTGTGGCAACTGGTGCTAGGGCTTCACAGAAGGAGGCTTAGTAAATTCACAAGAGACAATGAGAATTACTTCTGAGATACTTGAGCATGAAAGGGAGAGAAAATGAGAGGGAGTATAGGTTAAAGAGGCAACTTTTATCTCATGATTCCCTCATCAATATGACAGTGACAATACTTGCATTAGGTATTATGAAGAATCTAGAGATGATTTATTATATGCAGGAGCATGTGCATAAGTATTGTGTGGATGCTACGCTATATATAATAGAAAAGCACTGTGGATTTGGTATCTGCCAGGGCAGGTGGAGGGGTGGGGGTTGTCCTAGAACCAATGTCCAGGAACTGGAGAGATACTGAGGGACAAATGAATTTTACAAATAAAGAAACTAGAATTCAAAATGATCAAGCAACTTGGCTATACTCTAGCCTTCTTTAAGTAAGGAGTGAGATGTGGACCTAAGACTTCAAAGGCTCTGCTCTTTCTCTGGGTATTAGCCTTTCGCTGGGCAAGAAGAACCATGAGGCTTCTTTTGTATTCTCCCACATTGGCCTGACTAATTGTCTACTGAGGAGACTCAAGTGACCTTTACTAGGACAGCAGGAGGCAACATGTGTGGGATGCCTGGGCCATGCTCAAGTCCTTATGGCTTCAAGCCAACTGGCATCGGAGAGCTAGCAACTTCTGGATGTCTCTCCAGGAGCCTGTCCTTTTAGTCTCTGCTCTGGCATGTGCCTCTGTGTCCACATCTTCTAAAACATACCAAGATTTAGAATAATGGCGTTCCAGAGGGAGCTGTCGGTGAGTCTGAGCCTGGAAAGAGGTGGCCCGGCAGACTAGCCTTTGACACAATGAGCACAATGACTGGGGAAGGACTAACATTGGGGCAAAATGAAAGAAAATGTCCCCAAATAGCACAAAATCTTCTACCACAGAGAATAGAAGCTGCTGCTATGAGAGAGAAAGGAGAGAGGGGACAAGGAGGAGAAAAGAGAGAAAGGAGAAAAACTGGAAGGAATAGAGAAAAGAAAGAAAGGAGGGAGAAAAGTACTTCATCCCAGTCTGGAACCTATACCTGAGGGTAAGAATGCTAACGTTCACGTCTCACACTGCCCTCGACTCATGGTCTTGTACAAAACCTTGCATATTCTTCATCCTGCAATGCACATGACAACATCTTCCTTCCCAAGTCTTATGAAAAGTACATGCTATGATGGGTGTAAGACTCTAGCTCAGTTCCTGGTATGGGACATTCATATAATCACTTCTAAACATTATTGTTCCTTACCCCCAAAGACATGAGGCGGAACAGAGGGAGGGCAAAACAGGGCCTGCAGGGCCTCACATGCTTCTCAGAGGCCACGAACAGATCCCTGAAGAAGTTCAAAATGCATTCTGGAAAAAAAAAATATTCTGCAACCAAAAAAACTCAGATCATTTCTAGAACCCTATCCAAACCAAACTTTCTTGAAGGTCATAACGTGTTCTGAGGTTTCATTCCACTATTTTTCACTTATACACTCCTTAGTCCCGCAAGGGCTGAGCTAGTTCAACATAGCCAAATACCACAAGGAGAGAGAGGCCCAAACCCCTTTTGCCCTGAATGCACTTCCAGCCCAACCAAGAAGTGAAAATTCTGGAAAGCTCCAGGAAGCCAGCAACCCCAGCAGGCACCTCTCCAAAGTAGTATCAAGACAATGGTCTGGGGGAGGGGGAGTGGATTAGGGACTCAATAGGCTGATTTTTCCAAAACAGAATCTTCTTCCACCAGGGTCAGTGTGTTCATGGTGACAAATTCCTCAAATGCCTGGACTCTGTACTTCTTCCCAAAGTGACTGTGTAAGTGTGAGGGGGAAGGAGTAAAAGTGATGGGACCATTTAAGAACGGAGCAAGACAAATGCTTACAGAGGGAAAAAGGGAGAGAAAGCAATAGGGGGAGAGAGAGACAGAGAAAATGGGAGAAACAGATAAGAGGGTAGTAAATGAGAAAAACAGTGGAAGGGACAGAAGGAAGGAAGAGAAAGGGAGAGCATACATTTTTTAAGGCAGGCAGAGGCAGGATATTTCCTTATATGTTAGGATTATTATGCTATGACTTAGTGCTTTTAGAACTCAAAGAAATTTGGGGATAGATTATATACTACTTACTGGCTGGGGGACTTTGGGAAAATTATTTAAGCTCACCAATTTTTTTTTCCTTTTTTCTTTTGCAAAATGGAAATCGACTAGATAATGCAATGTTGGAACACATGATGCTGCTATATAGCAATCATGCAGTAAAGAACTATAATAATAAAATTATTACTGAGAAGATTGCTCTAAAAAGATCTGTGGCTCTGGGTAGTTGCCAAGGGAAATACCAGTTCTAGAAATCTCTGTACCTAGAAATCTCTGAAATCTCTCTCTGATGATCTTACAGGTGCTCTTTACCTGCTCTCAGTCTATATGTCTTGCCCGTGAACTGAAAAAGAAAAGAAAAAAGTGCATTGGTCTCCTTTGTACCCGCTTCTCACCACCTACTAACCCTCTCGCACATGGGCACACTCCTGACCAAAATCACTAACCGGAAACATTTATTGCCTGTGTGTTCTAATCAATAGGATCACAAGCATGAGGAAAGGTTCTATCATGGGATAGAATTAAAGTAAGATCATGTTGACCATGAAAAGTGGAAATAACTCTGAGCATTAACTCCCCTGTTAGTCCTATGGAAACTCAGAGTGCTAGGCTCTACCCAAGAGTGTCTGCTTGATGTCTAAGAATTTGCATTTAGAGAAGATAGTGATGTTCTGGGCTGGGCATCACACATTGAGAACCTGTGGGTTAGGGATTAGAAGTGTTTACTAGTGGCCATAGTAACTACCTTAGTAAGTAATAGCACTGGGAGCCACTCTACTGAAACAGGGTAAAGATTGTCTTCTAGGACTTTAAGGAACTGGAAAAAAAAAGATTAACCTAGCTAATGGGTCCCTATTTAGTCTGAAGGCCCTAAAGAGTAAGGAGTCAAGTTTTCAAGTTGCCTGAAATACAGAGTCCCTTTTCCCTCTGCAAAATAGCACTGGGCTCCCTCCACCCCCGACCATAGATATCTAATTAGTATTTATCAACCGAATCAAAGGAAGGAATCTACCTGTGCACTGCAATCACATAATATTTATAGAGTACTAACTTTATATAAACAACTTTGAAGGGATGCAGCCTTCCTATTTTTTTTACTGATTTACCACAACTTTTATGCATACAGATCTCTGCACATAAGAAACTCTGTTCACTAAAGTGTTTGCCCAAACTCCTCTTTTTTGCTATTAGTTCCTTAGGTCTCTCCTCCTTAGACAAATGACTTGTGGTAGTATTTTATAGAGAGATTATGAACATTTAAATGGTTTTGCCCATTATGCAATTACAGATGTATTCATCACTAGCATTCTTGTCTTCTCTTGTTTTGAAAGTAGAAGCAGATCCTTCCACCTGTCTTCAGCCAGTCTTCTCTTCGGTCTACTCAGGCAACTCAATCCACTAACAGTTTCCTTCTGTCCTTCTCAATCTTGAGCTTCTGCCTCTTGTCCAATTCCTCTTGTCAAATGTAAAGAAAGAGGGAGAGCAGGGAGGAAGAGACTGAGACAGAGATAGAGACAGAGAGAGTAAGTGAAGTATATTAGCTGACATAATGTCTCCCTTCTTCTCTAAATCTGCTTGTAGTTTTTGCTGTTTTTCTCTCTGAGTTCCAGGGCAAGTTCTTGGAAATCCAGGCCACCCCTTACTGATTTCATTTCCTCCTTTCATCACCCATGGTAGCTGGCCTCCAGCCACCTCTCCACTCACTCTGTTCTTGTCAAGGTCAGGATGACCTCCGTCTTTACAGATCCACACACCTTACCTTACTTGACCTTCCTAATGCATTTGGTATTAAGGGACCGTTCCTGCCTTGCAAATCTTTCAATTGAATTGAGCCTGCCATCCAACTGTCTCCCACACACAACTCTGCTCAGTTATCCTGTGGGCCTTTTGGGTTTCAAGTGCCAAAACTGAACTTGTCGTTCCCTCCAAACTAAACTATCCTCTCCTATTTCTTGTTCATGACAGCATCATCATCATTCCCAAACTCACCCAAACCAAAGACTTTGAAGTATAAGTCAATCTTTCTTTTCTGTCCAGATTCAACTGTTCCCTGAGTCATGCTCCCCGTATTTCCTTAGAAACTCTAGGATTCTTCTGGGTCTCTTCTGTCCACGCCTGCTGCCATTTATTTATGTATTGTGAAGATATTACAACATTCACCTGAATTCTTACAATAGTCTAAGTGGTGGAGCCATTTCCAGCCTGCCCCTTAACACCAAATAATCTCTCTTAAAGTCAGTAGATACCAACAAAGTGAAGGGGACAGACTGTCTAGGTTTAAATTTAGGTGCAACCTTTTACCAGCTAGGTGATATTGAGTGATTCATTTGTCTTCTCTGTGTCTCAGGTTTTCTTTGTCTCTAAAATGAGAATGATAAACTTTCTAACAGTTCTTCTGGTATTAACTGTCTGTATGTTATACAGATACAGTACCCTGAGTAATAGGTAATATTTTTCCGCGGTTCATTATTTTTGCTACTTAATGCTAATTATCAAAACATTTTAAGCATTTATAAACAACAAAATGAATTTGATTCAACCACTCTACTTTAATTGTGTAACCTTGCCAACATGGTCATCCAATACTGCTTCTTTCCTGATCTTCCACCTCTCGGAGGTCTGTTGCTTTTTCTACTATATAGATGTCACACAGTTCAAACCATGCACTCTCAAATTTCTGAAATTCTTATGTGATTGATCTGTGCTTTCTATGTCCTTATGCTTCCCCTATGCCATGTAAACTCCTATTCATCCCTCAAATTCTTTACATCATCTCTGAAGTCTGATGATTTTACACCACCCATAAATAGAGAAAAAAATTAATAACTTCTCGATGACTTACATAATATTTACTTTATACATTCTTGAGTAAGATATGTAGGCATGTGGGTATCTACATATATATCATGCTATCTTGCATCTATATGTTTAGGCATGTGTTTCTTCTTCTAAAACATAATTCCTTAAGGACAGAATCTATCTGAGTTATCTCAGAGTAGATAAGAGTTGCCATATCATATAACATTAAAACACTAATGTTTTATATTCTTTTATGTCTCATAATTTACAGAATGGTGTCAGTCGGAGAATTCAGGACAGCTTTGTGTTTGTCAAGCTGACCAAGAAAGTATGGTAGAAGAATTGTTTTAGAATTTATAAGCCCAAGTCTTAGGAGAACTGGCAGCCTCTTCTTTATCTCTGTTTTAAAGCAGACACTATATAAGAATTCATGACACAATCAATGCAGTAACGATAATTATAAGACACCATGGTGGAAATGAACTTTACAACTTGGGGTGGGGGGAGAGTTGGGGATAGGGAAAGCAGGAGAAAACAAGGGAGGGGGTAACACTGTTTGATAATACACATACTCATTACCTTACTTATGTAACTGTAACTACTTCTGCACATCCCATTTAAATTGAAATAAATAATAAATCAATAAAAAATAATTCAATGATACAGACAGCCCATGATGCGAGGAAACAGGAGCTTACCAATCACTGAGGACCCAAGGATACTCAAATAAGGCTGTTGTCTCCACATCTTCTTCCCTATCACCATCTAGGGGGCAAAATCTCAGCCCTGCATCAGTTAAGTCTTTGACACCTTACTTTACCAGGAGGTACCTGGAGGTGTCCTAATCTTTGTACTGAAAACCCTTCAGTTCTAGGCAATCAGGAATAGTGGCCACTCTCCCTTCCTTATAGCTACCACTGTCGACATGGTCTCCTGTATCTCTGGGGTAGGCCATTCAACTGTTACCCCCCAGAGATCTCTAAGTTTGGAAAAGGATACTTATTACTTCCAAGGATAATTTCCACAGAGAGCAAAGATTCACTCTCTTTTCTATTTCTCACTTGCAGTTAGGCCTAGCCACACGGTCCAGGACAGCTTGCCAGAGGTTATACAATGAACCCAACTAATACAATGAAGATTTTCCCCAAGTTACATAACATACATTCCCTGTAATTATTCAATTCCCAGTGAAATGAAAGCCCAAATGTTAAGCCCCAAATAGAGTCCCTTTTAAAAGCTCAAAGTACAAAAAATAAATACATAAAATGAAAAATTCTATCCTCTCCAACTTATTTATCCCTTCAATCTCAGCCAGATGATATTTGGCTTCCTTCAGCATCTCCTGCACTATGTTTCTCAGGAACTGCTGAAATTCCTTTACCCCTTAAGGGACAGAACGTCCAACTCTGCCACACATCACCATTTAGAACCATCACATTACGGTGACTGTGTCTATGAATGTTAATGATTTCTCAACCTCCTCTATGAGTAATTCAAAACTACAGTGTTGCCTACTTCAAACCATTATGGACATATGCTGGTACCTGGAGGAAGAACACTAAAGGAGCTGAGATAGAGAATGGATCAAGATGGCAACTTGAAAGATCATTCCCACCTACCTGAGTGAGAAATGGTAAAGTCTCATGGACTTGTTTTAATTTGGGACTCATCAGTGTCCATGGAAGATGACTCCAACAGCTTGAATGTCCTCCACAAAACTCATGTTGAAATTAAATGCCATAATAAGAGTTGATTAGACAATGAGGTGTTTTAGTACCAGAATGACTTCACCATTATAGTGAAAGTGTACTAGTTATTCTGAGAGTTCCTGACTCCTGATCCAATGGGTAAGTTCTACCTAGTTTTTTTTTTCTGACATAATATAGCACAGCATAAAGGTCCTCCCCAGATACCATCACTATGCTCTCAGATTTCCAAGCCTCCAAAGTCATGAGCCAAGTAAACATCCAATGTTTATAAATTTCCCAACCTGTGGTATTTTGTTATAGCAACAGAAAATAAGTGAAGGCAACGACCGCTCATTTCCTGTTGTTGGAGGTTCATAAAATTTCTCCTTATATTTCAACTGGTGTGTGTGTGTGTGTGTGTGTGTGTGTGTGTGTGTGTGTGTGTGTGAATTCTTTGTAGCTAGAAAACCCTGACTGACATATCATTCCTAGGCAATTTCTTATTAGGGAAGGTACTTTTCTATACACTCAAGATGGTATTCATTGAGATGCTTGAAGTATCTTTTTTTTGCCTGAAATATCTTAAACAGACTGGAAAAGCTATCAATAAAGCTTGCACTAAGTGTAGTAAAAAAATGAGCTTGGAGAACATAACTGGGTAGATATGAAGATTTAAAAGGATTTTTAAAACTTTAATGACTAAATTGCATTTTTACTCATCCACTTTTTAAAATATTAATACTGTGGAATCTATAACAGTATTTCTATTTTTAGGGGAGAAATTTCTACAGACATGAATCTGGTATGATTTAGTATTTATGACATTCTAGAATGCTCTGAAGTATATCTGCCCAGAAAGACAGCCCTTTTTATGGTTTCCAAACTATAAACATGTAAAATAGATAACTTCTAAACAGTGGATCAAAAGGCATTAGTTGCTGTGAGGTTTTATTCTTGTTGTCTTAAGTAAAATAAAATTCTAAATTAAGTTAGGGATGGCAGGGGAAAGAGAAACTCCCTGTTGATATGGAGACAGGGAGTGTGGATCTCATAAATACATTTGTCCCCCAACCTATCAAGTCTCTCACCAAGAACAAATGTCATAACCGAGAGAGGCCCTTTCTCCTTCATTCACACTGTGGTCCAAGTATAGAAGTCTGAGTCTCTTGTTTGTGGTCTGCACAGAGGCCAAGCTGGAATGTTTAAACAATATTTGCTAAAAGTTCAGAAATAACAAAAAGAAAGAAAATGCTGATGTAAGCTGCAGTCCTCCTAGTCCCTTCTTTCTAGGGGAAATTCTCTTAGAAGTTCTGTTGTGACACCTCTGTCACCAGTTACGTGGCCCCTGCCTTCCAGTAAATATCCTGTTGCATTGCAGTTTATCAACCATCTGTTACTTCATTGCATCCATTGGATTTTACCTTTCTCCACTAGAAATGTATAGAGACCGTCTTCCATATTGGTATGGTAGATTGCTTTGTGTGTGTGTGCTAGTTCCTGTATCTTGAACTCAGGTCTGGGTACTGTTCTTGAGCTTTTTTTCTTTTTTTTTCCTCTTTTGTTCAAGGCTAACACCCTACCACAGCCACATCTCTACTTTTGGCATTTTGAGTGGTTATTTGGAGATGTGAGTTTCACAGACTTTCCTGGCTGGGCTGGCTTTGAACCATAATTCTTAGACCTCAGCCTCCTGAGACACGAGGATCACAGGCGTGAGCCACTGATGGCTATCTTGGTATGTAAATTTATAAGTATAATTCTGCTGAATAACACTTCCTCTCTCTTCTATCTTAACATAGAAATAAGCTGAAATAACTCAGGAATAAACTGTGGTAATAACACAAAAATCAGAACATATAAAACACTACCCATTTTGTATGATCATAGCCCCAACCTTTGGGTCTGCCTTTACCTAGTTGACATCATACGGAAATTGCCACTTTGTAAAGGTGCTTCCAGGACCACCACACAGGTTTTTGGGCATCTAGATCTCAAAACCAAAACTAAGACAAGAAAGCTTAATATATACACACATAAACACACGCACACATGCATATATAAAATATATACACTAAATTCTAATATATAACATATAATATATAATGTACATAACTATATAATTATATAATCTATATATACTAGATATCTATATATTATATAACATAAAATAATATATAATATATACTGTATGTTACATAGAATAGGTGTATATGCATATATATTATATGCAATATGATATGTATTTTATTTTATATTATATATGCCATTTCATTTTCTAATTATTCAATTACTTGACATTTGAGACAATTTCTTCTTCCTGAGAAAAGCAAACCTTCCCAGAGGACAAGACATACTCTGGGAGTCCCCACAAAGTCATAGGAAGGTGCAGCATTTGGGCCAGGCTGAAGGGCAGGTAACATGTACATCCATATAAAGGCTGAGTTAGGGATGGCTCCCTGCTTGGGTTAGTGTTCTATAAGAAATGTCCTGAAATTCCTAGTCATGACTGAACAATTCCTGTAGCTGGCCTTACTAAATATGAATACAAATAGCACCAATAAGAGGACATGGAATGGGTCTTGTCCTTCCAGTGGTCTTAGAGGAAATGGCAGAAACTATTTTAGTAGCCAGTACTACGAATCCCATCAGATGACAGAATGGATGTCAAAACCATGAAATCAACAGTCTCTGGTCTCTCAGCCCCATAGAGAAGCGGCTGTTTTGTACAACTCTAGAGGGGTCCGGCTACATTATTGTCTAGTTTCAGAGATCTCTATCCACCTTTTCTTTTTTAAATTTTATTTTCTTGTAAAGATATCGTATAGAGGGGTTACAGGTACATCAGTGAGGTAGTGAGTACGTTTCTTGTCTAGCATTGTTACCCCCTTCTTTGTCTTTCTCCCACGATCCCTTTCCTCTATTATCTTCAACACGCCTCTCCCCAGAAGAAAGTTATATAGTTCATTTCCAACATAGTGTCTTGTGGGTATCATTGTTGCAATGGGTCATCCTATGTCATTGTTTCATCATTTTGTTATTCCCCTTCACCTCCCCAAATTAGGTAAATGTATATAGAAGATGCAAGGTACCAAAATTAAATACAGTGACAACAGGGATACACTGTAGGAGGAAGAACATACAAAAGAAACAATCACATAGAAAAAATCATATAGTACATGATAAACAACAAAGAAAAAGCTCTTGTGTCCATATCTTGGGGTTCATTTTGCTTAGCACAATCTTATATCGTCATATATACATAGCTTTTGAGCTTTTCTGCTCATCTGATAAGATTATCCTAGATGTATACTAATTATTCAAGTAAGGGAAACCATGGGACTTATATTTCCTGGGATCTGGTGTACCTCTACCTTTTCTTTTAGGTCAACCATCGCTGGTGGTTTGCCTGCCATAGGATAGCTAGGTCAGTATCGGTCTCCCAACTAGCATACTCTCCCATAGCGCTACGCACCCTCCAGAGCTTGATCTCTCTTCCCTGGCCTTTCCTCTCTTTCTTGTGTGCACTTAGGCAAAGAGAAGGCAAATGATCAAAGGAATTCCCAAAGAGCAGGTGCTTAGAAAACTACAGGGGTTATAGACTACAGGGGTTTCATAAAGAGAAAGAACAATTTTTGTTATAAGTTATTTTTCATAATTCTAGTAGAAAAAAGAAAACACTAGAAAGACCAAGCTGGATGGGCTGGGAAGGTGGCTCAGTGGTAGAGCGCTTGCCTTGCATGCCTGAGGCCCTGGGTTCGATTCCTCAGCACCACATAAGCAAAAAGAAAAAAGCCGGAAGTGGCGCTGTGGCTCAAGAGGTAGAGTGCTAGCCTTGAGCTGAAGGAGGGACAGCACTCAGGCCCAGAGTTCAGACCCCACAACCAGACAACCCCCCCAAAAAGAGACCACGCTGGAGTGTCTGGGTGGTTGGAATGGAGAGAGAAAGAATAGTGGAGGGGTGAGAAAGAGAGAGAGAGAGACATGAATGCACAGCAGTGGGAAAAGGACCTGGAAAGAATGGATGAAAAACCCAAGTGAGGAGAGAAATGACACAATTAGAGACATAATGGGCCAGTGACATAGTTATTTAGTGCCTTTATGCTCTCCTCAAGGAGGTTTAATTTGCTACTCAGAATTTTGATGTGTTAACATGTGGTGCCCGAGGAAAGGAACACATTGTTCAAGCTCAAGGTCATTGAAGCCACATTCAAAGGCTTTTCCCAGTAGAACAAATGAAGTCCACCTCTGGCAAGACTTTCCCTTGTATTCATGTGCAGTGATTGTCCAGGCCCTGTGGAGGCTTGGTGGTTGTTTGGGAATTCTTTTTCTACTGGAAGATTTAAAAAGGGAGAGAGAGATCTTACAAACTGAACCCCTGGGGGTGGGGGTCACATCAGATGGGAAGTATGAATTTAGTGTGGAGGGAGAAAAAAAACATCTGAACACTTGGAGAAAATTTGAAAACAGAACCATCTGTCACATAATCAGATCCAGTAGACTCTTCTACTTTGTACCACCAGCTGCCATCAAATAAGAGATTATGAAACCTTGAAATGAATGCTTCAATAAGCCTACTTTCTTGTTTCAGGGTGAACTTGGGGCAGAGCTGCAAAACTGTTGAGGCTGAGATGCTGGAGTCCTCTTACACAAGCAAGCTTTCTTTCCTTGCATATGTCTCCTTTTCAACTTGGTCATCCACTGTGGATATGGAAATGACCCTGCTTCTTTCTTGTGAATTGTGATGTTGACTCCCACCTACTTTACTGTCCATTCCCTCACCTCCCCCTTTTGGGTCCCCCATGACCCCAAAGGCAGGACAACTTCCCAAAAGACATGGAAAGAGAAATTGCAGCCAGGACTGAAATGAGCAGTAAGGGTCAGCATCCTATGGCTTTTCTATTTATTTCTGACTGCCCAACTGATGGAAAAGGGGAAATAAAGGCATAGAGAAGCAATCAACAGACCAATCTCAGTGAGAGGACAGAGGGAAAGAAAAGAGATGTTCTTTCTACTCTTACCTTTCAACTTTTCTTATATCTTTGGTCCATCTGTAGTTCTCAGTATTTTCAATGGTGTTGTGTTGATGAGGGCTTGCTCATTTTGGTAACTGAACTATTTTTCAATGTGGGCACATACAAGATTCATGTTGACCAGAGTCTCACAAGATAGCACAGACGCATGGGAATCTGCAGTGCAAAGTTTGATCCAAGTTTGCTTCCTGCCAAAAAAAAACCCTAGTAATCTCTCTCCCTCTTCTTTCTTGTCTACTCTTCTTCTTTCTTCTCCTCTCTTCTTCTCTTTTTCTCTCTTTACTCACACCTAATCCATCTACAGGTGTTTCTGCCTCTGACTCCGAACATAATCCTAAACTTCTCTCCACCTTCCTCTTCTCTATCTCCTAACTGTATTTGCTCTGCCTATTCTTGCCTATTTCATTCCCATCTCCATCCAGAAGGAGGGGGCTCCTGGAGACGCTTGACTTGCATGATGTCTTCTCTTTCGAACTGAGAACAGAATGAAACTCCACCACTTCCAGTGTGATCTGCCCTTCACACATACTTCAGCCTCCTTGGTATCGTTGTCTCTCATATTCACAGCACTGCAGAGACACAGGCCTTTGTGGTTCTCAAATAAAGCAGGCTGGTTGGTGCTAGAGGTCATAACGCCAACAATCTCTATATCCAGGATGTCCTCCTCCTGAGTGGATGCTTTCCCCACAGTTTCCTCCTTGTGTTGATCACTCATCAAAGTAGCTGTCACACTCGCTCCACATCATCTTGCTATGCCCATCAGAGAAATATTGAAGGCATGGTGAAAATAAATAGCTTATTTATTTGTTGGTGCATTGTCTGCCTCCCTCACTAGAATGAAACATCACTGAGGCCCAGCAATGGTTCAGAAATATTCACTCTTATGCCCAGCTTAATGCTTATAAAAACTTGTGAATTGAATAGTTCACCTGGCTGGTAATTAGAGATTCAAAGCTAAGTACCTTACCCATCCTACTGGTGTAGAAAGTTCAGTGGTTTCGGAGAACGATGCAAACTTGGTTGAGTAGGTCGGGTCTGGGTTTTATTTTTGACCATTATGCGTGGAAATGCTTATTAATAAAAATTATTTTCCTGGCTCACGTAGAGCCCCTCTTCTCACTGGCGTATCGTTATGAGCACAGCAACAATACCTGTGTGCTTGTGAAATGCCCAACCATTTCTAAAGTGTACCCACCCAAATGGCCATCTTTGCTCCTTTTGCAGCAACCCATTGTAGCTGTCCAGAGAGAAAGACTTCCATTTTCCTTCTCAGTGGCTTAGTGACATTAGCTGACTTCCCATAAGGGTCCAGAGACAAAGACAGAACCTTCAGCTAGACACGCTCTGGCTTCCGTCTCTGCCAGATTGTTTGTCTCCTTATCTCTTGTTTCTCACACTGCCCCTGGGAAGTCAGAAGGGGAGGATCAGGATCCCCGTGACATTCCAATGATGTTTTTCGATGATGCACATGCATGCCAACCCTGCCTGGGAAAGCCCTGTGTGTCTGCCCAGCTCAAACGGGATCACATAGGTCTTCACTTTCTGCCTTGTAGATGGCACAAACCAAAGAAAGACCTACCTACCCTGGTACCTGAGCTGGGACTTTTTGAGGCTCTCTGACTCTTCTCCTTTGCCATCACCCTCTATCTACTGAGTCACCAAGTAGGGCCAATTCACCAACCCAATGTTATGTCTCCTCTTGGGCCATAGTTCATTCTTAGCTGCTGCCAGACTGTTGTAATTGGAATCTCCAGGCTACTATTGACTAAGTGATGTGTGACTGTGACAAATTATCTAACTCCCTCAAGTCATAGTTTCCTAAGCCCTCAAATGGGAGCAGTAAACGAAACTAACCTTGTAGACTGTCGCCAGAGTTCAATTTGTCCATGTGTAAAGCTCTCATAACAGAGGAAGTATGGAGCTATGAGCCATAATTATTATTCATATTCATAGGTCCTTAACAACCCTGCTTTACATTGTTTTATCTCCTAATTATTCTTTCTCTAGTTTTGTCCTGAATTATTTTCGTTTGTTTGTTTGTTTTTGCCTTTTCTCTATCCCATCCAGAGAAATCTTTCTCATACATAATCCCAACTGTGGGAGCGTATTTCCTGCTCGAAAACCTGTCTTGATCTCCAGCTCAAAAAGAGGTAAGAATTTAATTTGCTACTCCTGCCCCCTCCAACCCAAACCACCCTCCTTCAGTTATATTGAGTTACACCCCTTCCCCAGAGGCATTAAGTCCTAGCACATACCCTTGACTTGTTCTATTCTGTCCTTTCTGCTGAACATGCTTTCCCCTCCCAAGTTTTTGCCTGGGAGACCTGTACTGAAATTCCAAGAGTGATTTAAATGTCATCATCTCTGTAGGGTCTTTACTCACTCACTAACAGAAAGCAGTCTCTTGCCAGACACAACCTTACAGATGCCTGACATCACTTTATGGAGGCAACAGTTGAACACTCTTCTCCCTGCTCAGCTCTTAGCACCACAGTGAGTGGTACTCAGTAGTATACAAGAGCCAGAAACTAAGGGATGATCCTGCATTCTCTCCTCATTCTTACCACTACATCCAAACCATTTCTATCCATCACATCAATTCTGGCTCTCACATATATCCACATGCAACTAATTCTCTTCCTTGGTGGTCATTAGGCCACCATCTCTAACGTGGACACACTCCACTGCCGTCTAACTACAGTGCACTTGCCAACAGAGTCTCAACAAACAAAGTGGAGCATGTCACTTTGTAGCTTAGATTCCTCAGTGGCTTTCTATTGCCCCTTGGAGGAAATTCACTTTACTCTGGCCCACAAAGCCATGGACTGGCAGGGTCTTAGATCCCCTTCTTTTTGTTTACTCCTCAGGTCTCAGGTCAGTGCACTGTTCCTTGTCTATTTTTTGGGGGGGAGAGGTCACTCGCATCAGTGATGTTCTGTTTTGGCTCCTCAGTTGTTTCCTGAACAACATTAGCATGCCTTTTCTACTTATCATGTGCCTTCAGTTCTTTGCTCACTCTTGTTGCTTCTTTCTGTCTGCACATAAGAAAATTTCACAAAGCCAATCACCATGTCTGTCTTTCAATGAAAATTTGTTGAATGATTATTGAATCTAGCACTGGACTAAGCAGTACTCTCAGCTCAGGCCTAGAGAGATGGATTCAAATGCCAGTATGAGAACTCTATAAACATTTGTACTTCAATCTATAAAAATGTGTAGTCCTGACCTATAGGAATGGCCTGACCTTTAGGAATGACATACATCAGTACAACTAACACTGTTCCTGAACCTATGAATTTCATTTTCCTTGTAGTATTTATACAATGTCTATTTGAAAAAAAAAAGTAACAGAGAAAGGGTTTCAAAGATGCTTTAAAGAAGCTTGATTTAAAATTTTTATTGCTTAATGTCTCAGAGAGAGGAGAGGACAGGAGAGGAGGGGAGGGGAGAAAAGGGGAGAGGAGAAGAGAGGAGGGGAGGAGAAGAGAAAAAATAAAGATATTCAGAAGAAAACCCCAAAAGAAAGAAATGATGGCTGAAGATACTTAAATGGCCTAAAGGATTAAGATATTACTTATGATTGTTTCACTAAAGAGGAAATTAAAGAGGTCACATTCTCTTTTAAAATGTTTAAAGGAAGGAAAAATAAGTTCTACTCAAATTGATGTGTTGCTCAAAGGTGAAGCTGTAGCAGTATAGTGTGTGTGTGTGTGTGTGTGTGTGTGTGTGTGTGTGTGTGTGTGTGTGTGTGTGTGTGTGTGTTGGGAGACTTGAGAAAAAAGCAGAGTGTTTGGCTAAACAAAATCCCATCATACACCTTTGCTGATTGGCCCATGTATGTTACATATTTCTATAAACTTCTAACTCCAGCAAAGAGCCATATAGATTAGATTCCTTCCTTCCTCCCATCCTTCCTTCCTACTTTTTCATCCCTCCCTCTTTCCTTCCTTCCTTCCTTCTTTCCTTCCAGTCTTCATACCTTTTTTCTCCCTCTCCCCTCCCCCCTCACTTCTTCCTTCCTTTTACCCTCCTTTTCTCCCTTCCTCCTTCCCTCCACAAACCATATCAGCCACTATTCAATCAAGGTGATAAAGACATAGTTAATCACTAAATCTGTAGGCCAATATCACTGAGCCCACAGCTGCACTGCTCCAGAGGCAGATTCAAAATATAGCACCATTGCCATGAATTTGACCTACGGTGGATCACAAGGGGACAGGAAGAAAGGCTTCTCGTGGTGGCAACAACTACCTTAGATTTGGAGGTGACTTGGAGTTCAGTGCACAATCAGATAAGAACAGGGATTCCAGCAGAAGTGACATCCACTAGAGAAATACAAAACAAGAAAGGCTTCCCACTGGAGGGCAAGTTTGAAAGGGGTGTTGATCTAATATTTTGTGTTTCTAAACTGCTTTGTTAAATGGCAACCCATTGGTACAACTACTTAAAGATAATGTTTTTAAACACTGAGAAAGAAGAAAGAAATGAAAAGGATCAAAGTACCAGAGAGAGTTCAAAGGATCTTAAAGCCCCAACCAACCCTGTAGGGATGGATGAAGAAGCAGGTATTGGAACAAATCCCGGGCATCCAAACTGCATCAGCTCTCTTCTTTTCCATCCCTCTTTTCTCCTGAGCTCTACACAGTCATCCTGCAACTCATGGAAGGAAAGTGCAGAGCTCTCTCCAACAGCGAGTTCAAAGCTTGCTGGGTAACAACAAGCAAGTACCCAGACTTTTCTGAATGCTGTTCCTCACTGGTAAAAAGAAAGGGTAGGCTGGGCACTGGTGGCTCACACCTGTAGTCCTGGCCACTCAGGAGGCTGAGCCAACCTGGGCAGGAAAGTCCTTAAGCCTCATCTCCAAGTAACCACTAGAAAACTGGAAGTAGTACCCGTGGCTCAAAGCAGTAGAGCGCTAGCCTTGAGCTGAAGAGCTCAGGGACAGCAACGCAGGCCCTGAATTCAAGCCCCATGACTGATTAAAAACAATTAAGAAAGAAAAGAAAGGGTAGACATTGTCCAAGGTACAAGTGGTATGAGCAGAGGGGGTAAAGCCACACATGAGAGGTCTTGTCACAAAACCTGTATTCACAGTGTCATGACTGCTCCAGGGTAGCTGGCAAGCTCAGAGCCATCCTACCTCACCTAAATGGCAGGGTCCATCCTGCCAGAGAGATTGGCCTGTGGCTCTGCCACTCACGTTTGCCACACCCCCTCACCATGCAGCACTCTGCTCTGACACAGGCTGACTGAGACTGGGGTGGATGGCTGGCTGGTCATGCTGCCCTGCCCTGCTGTGCATCTGCCTAGGCTCAGGAAGATGTCAGCGGGAAGCCGCTCTGACTTCTTCTCAGGCACAACCTGACACTGGCGTTGCTTTCACCAGCCAGCAGAGGAAACATGTGGAATGAATTAACAGAGCCAACCAGGAAAGCAGCTGCCATAGGACTTCAACAGGGTCCCAGACACCCCTGTCCAGAACTGCCAAGGGTTCCTCGGATACACAAGAGCTCCTTTCCCCACCCCCAAAAGAACTGCTCCTTGGCCAACCCCTGGGACCTAGAAAGGAAGGATTTGAACCCAGGCAGTGTGATTCACCACCGAGGAACCTTCTGGGAAGGTCATGCTCAGGTTTGCAGGTCAGCAACTTATACTAACATTCTTTCCAAAGCTAAGGGTGAAGAGGGAGTCAAGGTTCAGAATATCTGTGGATGTGGATTACTCTTGGAAGCATCATGTGTGTGTGTATGTGTGTGTGTGTGTGTGTGTGTGTATGTGTGTACGTGTGTGTGTGCACACGTGCATGCATACATACATGTGCATGCTGGCCCTGGGGCTTGAACTCAGGGCCTGGGTGCCATCCCTGAGCTTTTTCACTCAAGGATAGCACTAAACCACCTCCACTTCTGGCTTTTTGGTAGTTAAATGGAGATAAGAGTCTCATGGATTTTCCTGCCCAGGCTGGTTTTGAACCACAGCCAGATGAGTCACTAGGATTACAGGCACGACCCACCAGCCCCTGGCTTCTATTTTGAATGCAGGGTATCATTCTACTAGGCAAGTCCTTTGCTTGGGTAAGTTATTATTTGGGGAGAGCATCTCAAATTGTTGTTTTGTTTTTTTTTTTAGCCTCAGACCATGATCCTCCTACTTATGCCTCCTATTGGTAACTGGAAACAGCAGATATTGCAGGTATGCATCACCACACCCTGCCTAAAGTACCTTCAACACAGCTGCACTTTCCCCCGATGCAACAGAATCAAGCTCTGCACTCCATGCTAACTTTTTTTCTCCTTCCCTTGGCCAAACTGTTCCAGCTCTTCAACACAAGCTTCTCTCTTACACTGGCCTCTCTGGCTAAGGGTGGGTTTTCCACAGAGGCACAGTGTGCTTTGCCAGGTGATATCCAGGTTGGAAAGTACAGACTGTGCTGTGCTGACAGGTATCTGCCAGGCACTCATAAACTTCCAATGTAGAACATCCTCTCCTTCCCAGGTACATGGTGCAAGGGGCTGATTACAGAGCAAGGAAGATGAGAGACAGGGAGTCCCTGTATTTAACAAGGCACTTGAACTGCAGAACAATGGGCGCTCTGTTAGCTCTCTCTGAAGTGGAGATTGCTGTCTCCGATCTATCTGGCTGCCAGCCATACCTAAGGTTCTTTTTGTGACACTCTGCTGTACTGGGTAAATGAAGTGAATTTCTTTCCTCCTTGAGGAAAGATAGCATTTAGGAACTGGACACGATTGCAGAAAGATAGATCCAGGTATGGAAATGCCACAGTGACCCCATTAATGTATGCGATTGATATGGATCAATAATGCTAATGCAATAATGGTCATATCAGTATTGTCAGAATACAAAGAAAAAAGGAAGAAGGCGAGCAGAAGTTTGGAAGAAGGTTAAATCTAACCAGCTCTCAAGTCTTGGATAACCTTTGGAAATCCCCGTACGATTGGTACCTGTTCCCCTCAAAGCTCCATACTCGTACAATTGGTACCTGTTCCCCTCAAAGCTCCATACTCCTCTTTCCTGCCACAGTGGGCTTCGAACATTTTCCCCAGCTCCACTAGGTTCTCTCTAAAGGTGATGCTCCCCTCCAAGGACATCTCCATAGCCAGTCTCTGTGATTGATGGCCGCCATCATCTCTCCTCCCATAGGGACCTCGGAGTCTGGCAACACTTAATTGGGCTGTAAAATCATGTGGAGGAAAAACAACACATTCAGGAGACCTGGGGGTACCGCTCCAGGGTCACAGAAAATACTGATGCTGTAAACTGTGGAACATAAAGGTATCCACAAATAAAAAGTTCCAAGATGGGTGCGGCCCTAGACTCTGGCAAAATCCATCCCCCCCCCCCCACACACACCATCTTCCCCAGAACCAGCCACTGGTAATAGTGGATTCCCAATCACACAGAACTTCCTTTCTTGTACTGTCCTAAAAGTACTGTAAAATACATATAAAATTACCATATTCACCCTTTATTTTGTGCTGGTACTGGGGCTGAAACTCGGGGACTGGGTTTTGTCATTTAACTATTCCACTCAAGGCTGACTCCTTACCATTTGAGCCACAGTTCTACCTCTGACATTTTTTTCTTGTGGTTAATTGCAAATAGAAGTCTTTCTTTCCCTGCCTGGAATAGCTTCAAATCATGACTTTAGACCTCAACTTCCTGAGCACCTAAGATTACAGGCAAGAGCTACTGGTACCTGACCCATTTTAACCATTTTTTGGTGGACAGCTCAGTAGCATGATGAACGTTCGTTGGAGAACCATCATAATAATCCACCTCAAAGACCCTTTTCATCTTCTTCAAGTGAAACTCTATACCCCTGAAGCACTGTCTTCTCTCTTCTCTTCTCCTCAGCCATCACCAACTACTACTCTAACTTCTACCCCTCTGACTTTGACTAATTTAGGGCCCCCATTTAAGTGGAAAATCACATAGTATTTGTGCCTTTGTCTATCTGTCTTATTTAATTCAACATATCTTCAAGTCCTATCCTTAGTGTAACATGTGTCAGACTTTCCTTCCTTTTCAAGGCTGGATACTATGTCATTCTATGTACAGACTACATTTTGTTTACCTATTCATTAGTCAATGCATTCTTGGGTTGTTTCTAGCTTTGGCTACTAGGATATGCTGTCAATTCAGTTGGGGGTATACAATCAGAGATAAAAATAAATCATATCACAATTCAAGGATCACTTTTATGAAGAAAACTATATTATTTTCCTAGCAGCTGTATGATTTTACATCCTATCCACGATGCAAAATGATTTCAGTTTCTCTGTGTTCTTGTCAATACACATTATTTTCTAGCGTTTATTTGTTCATCTCATAATAGGCCTTTCACTCTTTTGGTTTTCCTTTCAAATGGGCAGGTTTTCTTTTCCAGTGCAAAGAATTAACCAGTTACTCTTACTGTTTGCTTACCATCTAGTATGTCCCTTTGGGTGACAATGAAAGTTTTATAGACACTCTGCTTTGTGATGATCACAGACTCTCTAGGCCTGAATAAGAACCTGGGATGCTTTTTTCCAGAACTCAAAGGCTTAAGGGAATCTAGATCTCTTCATTAAAAAACAGACAAGTGGCAGTTATTTCCACTTTTGCAAAGGACAGCCATTTCCCATTAGAAGGAGGGAAATAAGATGCAGGAATAATGTAAGGAAGAGGATGAAAGGCAGACCTTTGCAAACTGTATTTTCTCTCTGAGGAGTAGTTGTGGCTTTGTGACCTCTGCAGCCACGAAGCTCATGGAGCCTCCATTCCTAAAGTCAAGGGAATGGTCACACATGTGTCATGTCATTGGTGCTACACTTATATTCAAATATGTAATACTATGCACATATATAATATATGGAACAAGCACATATACAACAGATCCCTACAAACCAAGTACACACACTTAGGATCCATACATAGTTCCAAAACTGCTTGAAGGTAATTAAATATACTGAACTTTTACTTGAGTATTTATTTTTTTACCTTGGATTCTTTCTTCACCCTCTTCAACCATGCAAACATTATCCCCCTTAGAACCAATGTAGCCCCTGTGAACTACTTCATAGATATTTTCCCTATGCTGATATGACCACATCCATAGAGACAGGTTCCGAGACATATGGACAGTTGTCACAGCCCTGATAAAAGTGGAATATTGTCTATACTTTCCAGTATCTTGACTTGCACACTCACTATTTACTCATTGAATTCCCTCCAATTCTATTGGCAAACTCTAAGCCAATCTTTGTTAATGGCTCAGTACATGACTAGACTGTAATTTATAGCTGTAATTTATTCAACCAACCACCTTTGATGGTCCTTCAGTTGTCCTGTTCTCCACACGGTAGCTCAAGTGTGACTCATAAATGTTGATTTCCTGCTCACTGCTCCCCAGAGATTCCATCTCTCATGTAAAATAAGATTCAAAGGCCTCATGATGGTCGCTAAATCCCTAGATGATCTGTGAACTCCTGTTCTCTCAGGGTGCCTTCTGATGTAGTATTATCAGCCAAACCTGCTCTGTTCCAGCCATACTGTCCTCATTGCTGCTCTTCACACACAACCCTCTTGCTCCTATCTTAAGCCTTGTATTTGTTACTCCCTCCAATCCAGAACACTCTACACAAGTACCACATGGCTCACCCTCACCTCTTCCTGTAGTCTACCTCAGCAACGTCCTCTCTGTCTTCCCAATCAACAAGCAGCACCTCTCCCCCACTACTCTCTGTTTTGCTTCTATACTTCATTTTTTTCTCCCTAGTACTTAACACTTGATCCATTAGAGCAGGCATCTGTTTACTAAATTGTATATCTCAATTTCTAAAACAGTACCTGGGACTTGATATGTTTCATAAATGTCCACTGGAAGAATCAGTGAATACATGAGTAAATGAATGAAAAACCAAGTTGGTAGGTCAATGTGGTAGGGTGTGAAACATCACAGGATACAGAATAGCATCAAAGCAGGATTAGAACAGACAGCTCTCATAACCATACCCAACCCAAATATCTCCAAAGTCCTAGTGACGATGTAACTCTGAAATTTATAGTTTGAGAGTTACCAATCAACCACAGACACACATACATTCTTAACTCATGCAAAGCTCCAGCCAGAGGGTATATCAGAACTCCTGTGGAATGACTTCTTTGTTAAATTCAGACACAAATTCAACTGATCCCATAGCAAAAGATCTCAGTGTAGTAAGTTATAAAGGAGTAACATTGGTGGCAATATAGCATGGTAGCTGAGAATGCTGGCCTTGGAGCCTGATTCCCTGGAATTAAATCCCAACTGTCTACAATTTACCTCTGTGAGAGTATAGAAAGATAGCTTAACCTCCCTGAGCCTCAGCTCTCTGGGGGTCAAATGGCAATAAGAAGAGAATCTATATTAAAAGATTGTTATAGGAGGCAACAGCGATCACCTCTGTTACAGTTAAGAAGAAAGACTCTAGAGATAGACTACCTGGGGTTAGATCCTGGCTCTGCAGGGTATTAGCCTGTGATCTTGATGAAGTCATGTAAAGTCTCTACAACTCAGTTTTACCACCTACAAAAAGGAGATGATCATAGACTCTCCTCCCAAGAATAATGAGAGAGTTGATCGTGTTGATCAACAATCACTGAGTCCGCAGAAGTACTGAGCAAAGAGGGTGCAGGCTTCGCCCAGGGCCTGACATGCGGTGAGCAATGGCAGGAAGGAAGACAGATGTGCATTTGGGATATTAAGAGAGAACAAAACCTGGAGGGTTGGTGAGGGGTCTGTGGTAGGCTGTGCTACTAGCATAGGGAAGCTTATACTTGTTTGCTTTGTAGATGGAGGACTGAGTCATTTCATGTTGGCCAACAAAATGTGACCAGAAAGATATGTATGACCTCAAGAATCAATGCCTGGTTACTTCATGATCTCTTTTCCCTGCCCTCAGCAGGTTGTGAGATGGCATTACCATCATTCTGTGATGATCATCTTCCTTTTGCTAACTTGTTATTGATATCCCATGCGTGAGAAACAAACTTGGTGTTAATTGCTACACTCTGGAAGTGTTGCTTGCTGTGATACAACCTGACCTAGCCTAACCAATGCTGACAAAGGCAAAGTAGCCTTGGAAAAGATGAGACTTCGGTTGACGCTTCAAATGTTGAGCTAGTTAAGCAAAGAAGGTGGCAAGTCTAACACACACACATACAGAGAATAACATGAGGACAAGGCTGAGAGGCATGAAATAGAATGAGATGTGCAAGGTTAAAAATCCTTTGGCAGGCTAGACCCTCAATTCAAAGAGAAAAGTTCAGGAGGTGAGTCTTATGAGTCAAATTGAGTCCTTGAGTGCTAAGGTATTTCAGGTTGGGGAGATGCTTTAGCCAAACCCATCACCCTTGTGGGGCTCAGGCTCCAGGACATGTGTTTTGCATGGTATCTACTCAAGGGTCACAGAGCAACATCTAGATCTGGAGTACGGAGGTCCCTTCCTTCTAAAACATAATCTCATAACTCTTCCACCTGCTATTTCAGAACCAAGATTGAACATCTTTAATCTAGAAATCTGAAATCCAAAAAAAAAAAATGCTCCCCAATCCAAAACTTTTGAGCAGCTACCTGTAGCCACAAATAGAAATTCCACACTTGGCATCCTATGATGGGTCACAGACAAAACCAGGCTCATCAAATTCTTTGAGGGTCATATTGAAAAGATGCATTGTACTCATACACGGATATGTTGAGTTATAACCCTTTTGGACAACTACATAAAGACTTTTTTTAAGTGAATGAATAATAAAATTTCCTTCAGGCTAGGTGGGTAAGGTATATGTGAAACATGAATAAATTCTGTATTTAGATTTGGACCCAATCCTCAAGATATCTCAATATGCATATTTGTGTGTGTGTGTATGTGTATGTTATGTATGAATATTCTAAAATCTAAAACACTTCTGATTCCAAGCATTTTCGTGAGACATCTATTTGGGCCACCCGATTCTAAGCCATTGGTAAGTACTATTCTATTTAATCATCACGGCAAGTCTTTATGGTAGGGATGGTCAGGATTACTCCCTATATACAGATGAGGAAACTGAGGCAGAGAGAAATGAATGACTTGCTCAAGGACTCATAGCTAGTTCTATTCTAGATGTGAGGTAGACTGAATTCAGAGCCAAAAGGCTTGTGTGCTGCCTAAGCTGCTTCGGTGTCACACACAATGGCTATCTTTCTATCTCCTTCAGTATATCAAAGAACCAGATTGTCCTAGCTGTGATCCCTCCAGGCAAACAGGAGCGAGGGGCCTGTGCCCATGGACATGAAGGCCTGGGAAAGCCATCTTGCTTCCAACAAACAAATGGAGATGCTACTTATCTAGCCAAGTCATTCCCTGCTAGTGCTTCCTTTCTTTGAGATTCAGAGGGTGTTATTGGGAGATGATGGTGTCAACCCAGATCAGCATTTTTCCAGTGGGAGTGGTGAAAACACCACAAGAGGAGCTACTGAGCACATAGCTTCAAAGCCCAGCAGGAAATGCTGTTTCCCCTCTCCCTCTTTGAACACCCCCAAGAATCTCTTCAGTATTAAAGGCTCTGAAATGTGGTATGGTGAAGATAATGCTTGCCCTAAACACAAAGTTTCCCAAGCAGATTTTTTTTTTTTTTTGGTCAGTCATGGGGTTTGAACTCTGGGCCTGGGCACTATCCCTCAGCTCTTCAGCTCAAGGCTAGCACTCTTACACTTGAGCCACAGTGGGGCTGGGAAGGTGGCTCAGTGGTAGAGCACTTGCCTTGCATGCTCGATGCCCTGGGTTCAATTCCTCAGCCCCACATAAGCAAAAATAAAAAAGCCGGAAGTGGCTCTGTGGCTCAAGTGGTAGAGTGCTAGCCTTGAGCTAAAGAGCTGAGGGACAGCGCCCAGGCCCAGAGTACAGGCCCCAGGACCGGACCAAAAAAATAATTTAAAAAAAAAAAAAAAAAAAAAACACTTGAGCCACAGTGCTCCTTCCAGTTTTCTGAGTGGTTTTTGGGAGACAAGAGTCTCACGGACTTTCCTGCCCAGGCTGGTTTTGAACCATGATCCTCAGATCTCAAGCTCCTGAGTAGCTAGGATTATAGGCGTGAGCCATCAATGTCCGGGCTCCAAGAAGATTTTTTAGCAAGGGAACTTCCCTTCATCCTTACAATACAAGCTGAGCCTTCTAGTTCAGGAGCTGGAGAAGCTTTCTAGTACTGATGTTATCAAATTCCTGCCATGAGTTCAGATCCAGTGACACCTATGTCTCCCATCTTGTTCTCCCTGGATATAAGAGCAGAGGTACTTCTGGATATTCTAAGGCTTGGGGATTCTAGATCCCATCTTCTTCTGCCTGTCCAGTTACTTATTACTATTCATTTCCACTTCTCTCTCTTATGTTTTCAAATCAACACCCATCCTTATACCACCACCATAAACCATTTAGACATTGTCAGCTGTCTTATCCTAAAGAAAAACTCTCCCTAGCCCTTCCAGCTATAACCTTCTTCTGCTTCCTCCAAAGCCAAACTTCAAGGCAAGTGTGTCTCACATCTTTTCTCACATACTTATCTACCATGATTCTTCAACCTGGCTGTGGACTCCAAAACTCTACTACTTCCAAAGTATCTCTTGCTGGGGTCATCCACAGACTCTAGGTCCCTAAAATCCATCTTCTTGCAGCATGCCACATTGCTGATGGAGCCTTCTTTCTTGTTGTTCACTCATACTGTGGTTTAAGGAACACAACCCTCTTGGGAATTCCTTCCTATTCCTCTGACAGCTCCACCCAAGATATGTATCTCTGTCTCCACCATAGAGTGTCTGAATCTCTCAAAGGGAATTCCCACTATACCCAGAGCAAGTATAGTAAGCAAATCAGAAGCCCATATGTCATCCTTACTATCTTCATTTCCCTACTTTTTCTTTCCTTTTATCCCCAGATTATAAGTCAAGCTCTAGTTTCTATTTATTTCTTAAATATATCTAGGTCTCTCTGTTCTGACTTCATGCACCTTAGCTAAAACCACCCTCAGCTTTCATCTGCTGGACTATGACATCTATTCCCCATTGCTTCTCCTTCTAATCAATACTAGTTCTTTCCCTGGACCCAAGATTGAATTATCCTTTCCTTAAAACCCTTTGGTAAACTCCTGGTAGTTTAGGCTGAAAACTGAGGTCCTTAACATGGCCTACATGATTATGATCCTGGATTATCATGGTTTGGATGTGGTTTAATTGTGTCCTCTCAGGGTTCACGTGATGGAGGCCTGGTCCCCATTAGGTCAGTGAAAAATGGTGAGGTCTTAGGAGACAGACGTAGTAGAAGGTGCTTAGGTAAGTTGAGGGCATTCCCTCAGAGGAGACTGTGAGGCTCCTAGACGCTTTCTGTCTGGCGATGCAATCTCTTCTTCATATGCACACTTCCACCACAGTGTGGCACAGGCAAAAGGGACCTCACGAGAGTTAAACCTACACTGGTGCCAGGCTCTTGGACTTCTAGAATTGTGAACTAAACACATGTCTTTTCTTTGTAAAGTTAACCATCTCTGGTATTTCATAGTAGTAAAAGGAAACAGACCAAAATACCCATTGAGTCCCTGATCCTCCTCCCAGCCTTACCATCACCCTGGCTCTTGGCTGTGATGATAAGTGATGAATGATGACAAATAGTCTGCCAAGTGCAGGACCGTCTCCACAGCAAAACCTCTGTTATCCATCGTGCCAAGGATGAACACTCTGAGCTAAGCTAATAATTCTCACCAACTCCCCCCTCCAACCTGTTAACAGTTGGTTTAAATTTTCAGGCTTAAGCCAATCAGCATAAGGCCTCCACCTGGCCACTATTGGTCTATGGGTGAGCACATGGTCCAAATTAAATTGGACTTCAAAGATTCTCTCTCTCTCTCTCTCTCTCTCTCTCTCTCTCTCTCTCTCTCTCTCTCTCTCTCTCTCTCTCTCTCTCTCTCTCTCTCTCTCTCTCTCTCTCTCTCTCTCTCTCTCTCTCTCTCTCATACACACCCACACCCTCCCCCACATAAAACAAACACACACCCTCAAGAAAGCATCCCACCCCACATACTAATTCTTGGAAATGTCTCTGGATATTGGAGTATAGGAAAAGGGCATCAACTCAGAGAGAATTCAGTGAGGCAAGAATTTAATTCTGTAGAAAGACATGCTATTGACAGGAAACAAGTAAACAAGTAATTAAGTGTGGTAGGTGGGCCAGTCCACCCAGGTGTTAATCTTAATGTGTTATTGCCCCTCAATCTGACAGGTTCATGGTGGTGTGTGATTGGCTAGTTTGAAAAGGGTCAGAAGTTTATCTGAGCAATCAATCAAAACCAGGACAACTGATCAAAGCTGAAACTTGTTAGAAATTCTTCCAGCGTGTGTGTATGTTTGTGTGCGTGTGTGTGTGCGTGTGTGTGCGTGTGTGTGCGTGTGTGTGTGTGTGTGTGTGCGCGCACGTGTGTGTACGTGCTGGTCCTAGGGCTTAAACTTGGGGCTTAAACTTAGGGCCTGGGTGCTGTCCCTGAGCTGTTGTGCTCTAGGCTAGCCCTTTAACCACTAGAGTCACAGCTCTACTTCCAGCTTTTTGGTGATTAATTAGAGATAAGCATCTCATGGATTATGCTGCCAGGGTTGGCTTTGAACTGAACTCCTCTGAGCTCAGTCTCCTGAGCTAGGACTACAGTCATGAGCCACTGGTTCCTAGCAGGAAAACAATTCTTACTCAGCTGGCACTTTAATACTTGAATCATACTTCCGATCTCTAGAAAAACATTTCTTATAACACGATGAGGCTTAACTAAAATAGCTTCTTGTAACATCATAGCTACCCTGAAAATGGCGGTGCTTGTGTCCTGCAACTGCTTTAACAGAGGACATTCTAACTCCTACATACTGACAAACATCTTTATTTAAAAAAAAAAAAAAAGAGCCTACAAACACATGTTTTACCATGGTTGGTAAATAGCACAAACAGAAAACCTCAACTCATAGCATTATGGAGCTATATCAACCAAATCTGAAGCTTACCATTCTGGCTAAACTTCTTATTACATGAGATTAATAAACCTCCTGGCTATCTACATTAGCTCAAATCATATTTTTGTTACATGAGATGCTATCAAATTAGTCTTTATGGTTCTTTTTAGTCCTTATATTCAGTGGGCTTATGATTCTACACATGATCCTTGTAGACCCAGCTCTCTTAAGAGGAAAGGGAAATAAATCTAGTTGAGTGAGTGTTGGTAGAAGAGGGCAAAATCTCATACATTTCAAACAAATTAAAAATAGTACTTCTTTTCATCTTTCCTTCTTAGGGAAGCCCACATGTTGTATTCTTTTCAGATCTATCTCAGATACATTCAGGACACTATGGAAGGCAGATCATTTATTTTACTAAGAGGCTGGCAGGTGTGTTTGTGACCCCAGCGACCTTACCTTCTGCCTTTTTCTCTGGTTTCAACCCCAAACAGATGCTTCTTCATCCCTTGTGGTCACTGAATAGTCAGGAACCATCTCTCCATCATGCATCATTGTCCGCCCTGGCTCCAGCCACAGGACCAGATAACAGCCAAAAGACAGATGCTGCTGTCACTTGTTTTGGGCCATTAGATGATGAATTTGGGGACAAGCTAGACTACATGGCTGGGTTCTGTGTGAGAAAAGCATTTGAATCCTACCAGTGATGTCTAGGATTCTCCCATGCTTATGATAACCAGCACTTAGCAGCTTACATATGCAACTCGTTGAATCTTCGCAGTCACTCCCTACCCACTCCCAGCTGCAGACCTTCTTTAAAAAATCTTATTTTCCAGATGAGGTAACAGGCCAAGAGAGGTTAACTAATTTGCCAAAGTCCACACAGCTGGTAAGTGAAGCCCTGTTTCCCAGGTCATAGAGAATCAAGGTAGAGGCCCTTGTGATTTATTTTGCTTTAATTAAATCGGTCTTTTCTAAAAATTTCAATTAAAAGTAATAGATATGAACGATAACCCAACCAAATGGTGCAGAGGCAGAAAGCCTCTTCCCTTGGGCCTCCCTTTCTAGTGGTCCCCTCCAGGCCTGCAAGGATTGACATTGCTAGAAGTTTCGGGAACAATTTTGTGAAAGCTCTCTTTGAAGTGTAAAGATGTTGTTTCTCCTTTTAAGTCATCTTTTCCTGCCTTACTTCTTTCTCAGGGCCTGATTTATCTCCCTCACACAAATCATCTCTCTGCCTGGCTGCTGACTCTTTGAGACCTCCCTGGACCTCGTTGCCTCTTTCCAGAGGGCAGGATCTGCCTGTTGATACTTTCTGCACAGACTGTGTGGGCACATTCAAGGAGGAGGGCTCAGCCACCAGCATCTTGTGATGAAAGACCAACAAAACAAAACAAACCCCCCAAAAAAGAACCCTGAAAAGCAGATGTTTCCTAAATAGTCCTTCTTGTGGCCCTACTAGGCAGCTGTCCTTTCTCCTGTCTGAGACATCATCATAAATTTACAAGCTCTGCCTTGTTGCTGAAATGTCAGGGTGAACCTTCTGCTGGACAGTTAAATAAAAGCACCAGGTCACTGGCAAGGAGAGATGTTCCCAGAACTCTGAGTTCTGGACCTCTGTAAGTGAAGACAAGCCATGGGGTTCATTTGGGGTTCCACCCTTTGTTGTATTTTTCTTGGGAGCTACATAACTTTGGTTGTTGTGTAAATGTAGTTATCTCAACAAAAAAAAACCTCACCTTTACAATAGGGTCTTACATGTTGGCACTTACAAATGCTTGTTCTGTCTGCAAGTCCCATTCCATACTAATCCCAGTCCCAATACCATCTCTCCACTGCACGTCAGACACAATAGCATCAGCCAAAGTAGAATGCCAGAGTGACAAATTTGTGTGTGTGTGTGTGTGTGTGTGTGTGTGTGTGTGTGTGTGTGTGTGTGTGTGTGTGTGTGTGCCAATACTGGGCTTGAATTCAGAGCCTGGGAATTGTCCCTTACGTTTTTTGCTCAAGACTTGTGCTCTGCCACTCAAGCCCCTGATCCACTTTTAGCTTTTTCTTTTTCTTTTTTTGGTGGTTCATTGGAGATAATAATCTCATGGACTTTCCTGCCTGGGCTGGCTTTGAACTATGATCTTCGGATCTCACCCTCTTGAGTAGCTAGCCTTATAGTTTGAGCAAGGGGTGTCTGACTAGTGATAAACATTTATTCCTCACAAATCCAGATGGACATTGGCTGGTGGGTTTGGAGTCTCTTCTGAGCCAAATCAATACTGTTCACATCTCAGAAAGAAGCCAGGCTGTGTCCCGGGTAAATGGAATGAGTATGCTGAGTGAGTACACACTTGCAGGATTTGGTGAATCCGCTCATAATCCATTCTGACTTTGACTAAGTGATTAAAGTCATCTTTCCAAGATAAAGTATAAAATGTAAAACGCTAATCTTGTTTTAGATTCTTCTGTCTCCTTCATCACCTCCATTTTAATGATGCTCCTTTCCTCCCTGGTCACACTCTACCATCCCCTACCACCAGCATCCTTGCCTTCATTTCAAAATTTAGACTTCAGCAGCCTCATATCCATTTACTCTTGGGCCTTTGTGAACACCTGGAGAAGACCATGTACTACTCACTGCACTGGTCTCAAGAAGAAAAAGAGGGTGAACAAGTGCAACAGTGGTACTCACTAAACACTATACACTATACAACGTGTGGGTGGGGAAAGGAGGGGAAAACTGGGAAAGAGCAAGGGAAAGGGTGACGTTGTCCAAAAGAAATGTAGTCTTTACCTGACTCATGAAACAGTAACTCCTCTGTATATCAGCTTTATAATAACAAAAAATAGGAAAAAAGAAGAAAAAGCCAACTGTAGCTTTACATAGAACCATGACTACCCCATCACAGACCTACCACTAGAGCTGCTTGCCCAAGTTCAGCCTAGATAAGCAAACCACACTGGATCTGCGAAAGTGTTAGCAAGGATGCATGATTATACTTTAAGCTACAGAATATTAGGGTGACTTGTTATGCCAGTATCACACTCCTGGTCCATATTCTTGACCACTGATTAAATTTATACACTTCCAGGATATTGGGAGATAAAAAGAAGGACCTTTATTTTTTCCTTTTGCTTTGTGAGACTTCCAGGTAAAACATCGGATGTCCAGTTAACTGACATTTCCAGTAAACACTGAATATTTTTAGTATTAGTATGTAGCAGGAAAGACTGCCAAGTATTTGTCCAAAATTCAAATTTGACTTGGCATTCTATATTGTTTGTTCAGCATGACAGTTCTGTCCCTGTAATAGTAACTCTGGTTAATTCTGGAGAAACAGATACTCTACCTCTTCCACTTTATGCTTAAGGTCATATTCTATCACTTCATGAACGTTACTTGCACTGAATGTTTAGCCCACTTGTTTTGGTTTGGTTTGAAGTGCCTGCCCTGTGAATATTTTTCTCCAAGTTCCAAATCAGCAAGATGAGGGATGGAAGACATAGAGATGTTCGTATCCCACATTCAGTAATGACACCATTTCTTGTGAAGGATGATTTTTTAAAAAAATCTACTTTCAACATACTGAAGGTAAACAGAGTAACTTCTACCAGCGTACTGAGATTACAATTGGCTTCTTACCATTCTTTGGTTTGTGGCAGGGCTATATCTTTTATTGTCAATTTGATTAAAGGCTTCAGCTTCAAAATAAAACTCATGTCCAAGGGGGGTCTCTCATTTTCCCTTTGATAAATGGGCATAATTCACTTCTCTTTAATGTTATTCCAAATAACATTGAGTTACAATGGGGTTTTTGTGATTAAAAAAAAAAACATTTCTGAAACTGTTCCTATCTTTCCAGGCTCTTACTAACAGCTACCACAAGCAACATTCTCCTGGGCATAAGTTTGCCTGTAGTATAGCAAAGATTGAAGAAATAAGTTTTGTGGCCTCTGCTAGTTGGATTTGAGGAGGAAAGGTAGCACCTAAGTTCTTTTGCACAAAAAAACGTCATTAAAGAAATGGCTGATTGATGAGTGAAGAGAAGAGGAGTGGGGAAATGTGGACAAGAATCCAATGTATATCCTATAAAATACATAAGTGTGAGGGAAGGGGTGGCTAGGGATAGGATGGGTGACAATGTTGAAAGGGTGACATTGCAGATATATTGTATTCATAAATGGCTTTGTTAAGTGCCAACTTCTTTGTGCAACTATTAAAGTTAATAGAAACTTTTTCTCTTTTTTTGTCAGTCATGAGGACTGAACTCTGGGCCTGGGTGCTGTTCCTCAGCTCTTTAGCGCAAGGCTAGTGCTCTACCACTTGAGCCGCAGCACCACTCTGGCTTTTTCTGTTTATGTGGTGCTGAGGAATCCAACCCAGGGCCTCATGCATGCAAGGCAAGCGCTCTACCACTGAGCCACCTTCCCAGCCCCAATAGAAACTTTTTGAAAAGAAAAATTAATAGATAAATAAATACATAGCTAAAACATAGCATAGCAACTAATTCATTGTAGATTCACTAGGACTTTTCATTTGTTTGTTGGTTTTATTGCTTGTTTTGTTTTGTTTTTGTGCCAGTCCTGGGTTCACTGTCTGGAGTTTTTTCTCAAGACTAGAGCTCTACTAAGAGAGCCACAGTTCCACTCCTGGCTTTTGGGTGGTTAATTGGAAAGAGTCTCACAGCTTGTCCTGCCTGGGCTGACTTAAAACTATGATAAGCTATAACCTTCCTGAGTAGCTAGAATTACAAGTGTGAGCCACCAGCACCAGGCTACAGTTTTTTTTATCAGCATTTTGTGAATAACTACTATGTGTCAGGTAACTCATACATGTTATGGTTTGGGTCTAAAATGTCCACCCACAGTCCTATGTGTTGAAGGTTTGGCCTTCAACACAGCAGGGTTCAGATATGAACCCTTTGGGGAGTGAGTGGATCTCAAAGGACTTTATCAATGGGAGAATCCACTGATGGCTTCATAACTTAATGGGGGTAATGAAGATGATAGAAACATTACAGGGTGGTACACAGTGGAGGAAGTAGGTCATTGGATGTCAGTGGGCTTCACAAGTAATTCTTTCAAGGTTCTATTTCTTCCTACCTTGGGCCTGAAGTCTACTTCCTGAGGTTGTGTTCATTCCTAGATCTAAATATGTATGCTGTTTCTCAGGTCTTAGGTAGACTATGCCTTATTCTCTTCTCTTCTCCCACATTCCTCCCATCTGCGGAATTTGAATTCTGGTCCTTCCTCTGGTTCCTGGGACCGGATCACGCTGCATGATTCATCGCAGACCTCATCTGGATGCACCGTCATATCTCACCATCAAAATAGCTCCCATTCTCCTCTCCCTTATCTTCTCTGAAAACAGCCAGAACCCCCAATGGTGGGCTATAGTAAGTGCTTCTACATCAAAAGCAAGCAAAACTTGGCTTTGCTTTATCATAGAGAAAAGGGTGTTTACAAGATATTGAGAAGGAAGAGCAAATGGTTCATTCTCTTCTAAACACCTAAAAAATAAAATAAAATAAAATATAAATATACATTAGCTTTTCATATTGGAACAATTTAGTAAAAGCACATGAAATCATAGGCATGCTGCCTACCCAAACCTGAACTTCATAGCAGCCTAACATTTCATTCAACCTGCCTCTCCCATGAGGACATGATGCACAAAGGTATCATAGACTGCGGGAGGAAAATTTGGAATTAAGGAAATGTGACATAAATTAAAAACTTTAAATGAAGATTAATATTATAGCCATTGTAGAAAGCAGTATAGAGATAGATGTGCAAAGTAAATGAAATCAATATGTCAAAGAGATACTTGCATACCTGTATTTATTGCAAAACTCTTGACCATGGCCCAGCTCTGAAGTCAACCAAAATGTTAATTGGCAAATGAGTGGATGGAAGGGGGTAGAATGTGTGTGTGTGTGTGTGTGTGTGTGTGTGCGCACGTGCGTGTGTATACAGAATGGAATATTATTGGGCATAAAAGGGATAAAATATTGTTGTTTGCAGCAGTATGGACAGATGTTAAGTAAAATTAGTCATGCTTTAAAAAATACTGCATTTTCAAACTCACTTGTGGAAGCTAAATAGTTGATCACTGTTCTGCTAGAACAGAAAGTACCCAAGGCTGAGAAGAGAAAGGCAAAAAGAGAGTGGAGAATGAGTATCAAAACACACAGAGGAAAAGTAGTTGAAACAGCCTATCACTCCAAAGGGTTACAACTGTCTACAGCCATCCTGCATTTCAAAACGAACAGAGAAGAAGAGTTTGGGTCCTCACACAGAAGTGATCCTTGAAGCTCTAGACATGCAGATTATCCTGATTTTATTCTGATAGTTTGTGTGTGCATATTTGAAATACTGTGTCCCATAAGTAAGTACAAACATTTTTAAAGATGCAGACTGGGACCAAACAGCTCTGTGGAGGACAACGTTTGGCCAGCTCCTCTCTTATTGCTGAGGATACTGATGGCCAAGGAGAAGAAGGACAACTGGGCACACACGTGTTCACTCCTTCAACAAAAGTACGTTCAAGCTCTGCAGCATGCTAGGCATCGTGATGTCAACTTTTAACATTATTTTGACACCTAACACATAATCTCTGTCCCACCCTCCATTTTCAGGAAGGCCTTTGGCAATGATGGATTAGCTCCCAGGTTTGTTATTAATTTGTTGCATGGCCCTGGGAGACATTTCAGATGCTCTCAGAGTTATCAGTTTCTGCACTGATAAAATGCAACCTATGGTTTTAGAATGGCATGAGTTCATTCAGCTAGCAAGTGCCTCACTATAGGCAGACTTCCCCCAATTTTTTTCATAAATGCTTTTCTTACTCCCTACTGGCAGCCATGGCCCCAGAGCTCATCAACTGTGCTCAGGTGCAAGAGATGCTTATATTAAGTGGGATGAGTCATGGGCATCCAGTTAAGATTTCTGATCTGATGTGTGCTTAAACACTTCAGCACTTCTGGATGACTCTGACCCTGAGTGATCAATGCTACTGTTTGATTTCCTGTTCTATTTTCAGGTGTATAATAAACACACCAACATCACAATGTAAGATCAAAATCTGACTGTCACACTGGACTTTGCCACTGCCCAAAGGCCTTGGCTGATCTAGTCACTGGTTATCATTAATTGCTGACAAATCTGCCAAGAGAAGTTACTCTCTTGCCTTGACAGAGGAAAGAAAAATTGAGAACCATTTTTGAAAGACAATGTAAACAATCTCCCAATATGCATGACATATCCCCTTAGAAATTGACCCTAAGAGTATCTGCTAAGAAAGCATTCTGGATTCAGAATATCTGGTAAGGAAGTAACTTATTAATTGCTTGTTTATTAAAATTTTGAGAGAAACCCTCAATATCCAACCAGAGAGTCTTGATGAAGAACATTTTAGCTACCCATAAAACAAACCCAAGTGATTACTGGACATCTCATAATAAAATGAAAAGGTTTAATCCATTGATGAGTGAATATAGCTAATAATGAAATAGCATAGTACTTTTTAAAACTAAATATACTAAAGGCTTAACCACTGTAATAACCGCATGAAGAAATTATCAGTGACCTTTGTCTTCTTCTGTGCCTTTATATAGTCTTTTCCAAATTTTCTACTATCTTTGTAAAGTACTGATTCAAAATTAAGGAAAGTAGCAGGATGCCTCTCTTTTTTGTCTCTGGGTAGTTGGGTTATAAATAAACCTTGACATACTACCTGATGACAGGGAGGATTTCTGGGAATGATGGAGTCACTGATGGCCATTGTTGCATCATGGTTAGGAAAAGTCTAAAGATCATCCTTGGTGCTTCACTGTTCTGTATTTGGTACAGGCATCTAAGTCTACTGGTAAAGGATTCCTAGGACAGACTGCATTCAACTCAGTACACAGTACAAAAGAATATCAAAGCAAGAAGAAAGAAATGTTAGAATTCATTGTTCACCCCTCCTGACCCTTTTCTTAGCTGATGCAGCCAAGCTCAGAGAAACCGAGCACTGTCCTGGGTGGCAAAGATACCCATGACTTTTATACATGCTACACTGGAGCAGTACATTGGGCTTCTTATGACGAATGGGAAGACACTATCACAGACAAGCAGACTGCTCACAGAGCAACAAGGTGGTATAGAAAAACTAGCAAGATTAAAACTAGCAGCCAGCAATCCTCTTTGGAGAAGCAGTCTGTTTCAAGGGATGCTTGATAGTGCCTTTGGAATAGAAGCTGAGTCCTTGGAGCCATGAAATGTCTGGTGCAAATGGTTTGGGGATGGGGTCAGAATCCCTCTACATAAGAGGAGAAAATTATGTTCACTCCCAGGAGAGGAAAGTATAGAGAGAGAGGGAAGAGATTTGAAATATTGGTTATAAAATGTTAGCAAATATTTTTTATGTGAGGTTCATGACCACTTATTCTGGAGATGGAATCTATTAGCATAGACTTTTCTGCCTAGACTGCTTTCCAGCTGTGAACCTCCAGATCCCAACATCCTGAGTAGCACCCAGATTTTTAAGGAAAATTATACCGGAGGAAGAACTGTCAATTTGGACTGAAAAGCGCTGAGACTATAAAAAAAATATAAACAGTATTCAGAACTGGGATGCAAACTGAGCAAACACAGACTATAGTTTGGAGGACATAAAGGGTAATTGAGCGTGTGGAACCAAGAGGCAAAGGAAGAACTGAGCATGCGGGGAACCACTCCTAAGGAGGAGGAATCTAACCGTGCCAGGCTGATTTCAAACTTCCTATGACCCCATAATAGTTGAATGTCTCTCCTTTTCCCCTCTTTGAAATGTGGATAAGGATTTCTCTGTATCTGTCCCGTATTATATATTGGATGCCAGGAAGCAGATAATTTGCCCTCTTAATCACAGGTCTTCAAAATGGCACTTGGTTGTCTATGCCTGATGGAATAATGGAGTGAGCTTATGGATCTTAGGGAGAGGGTTATGCTTATGTTGCATATGGATAGGTAAATATTTTTTTGTCCAGAGGGTAGATCATGGAAGATTTTGTTTCCTAAAATCAACCACAACAGTAACTTCAGTTACACATGCTTTTCTTACAAGGTCACATTGACATTCTTCTTAATTACTGTTCTGTACCTCTTCAACAGCATATCTGAGAGTGGTTAATTCATAATGAACCCATTTTTGTGATAATAATGTTAATGCACTCAACATTGAGATTCCACCTCACCCCAGTTAGAATGGCTATAATCAAGAACTCTAATAACAACAGATGCTGGAGGGGACGTGGACAGAAGAGAACATTACTGCATTGTTGGTGAGAGTGTAAACTTGCTCAACCACTTTGGAAAGCAGTACGGAGGTTCCTCAAAAGACTCCACATAGAGCTCCCCTATGACCCAGCAATCCCACTTTTGGGCATTTATTTACCCAAATGATCACAAACAAGACCATACTAAAGCTACCAGCACAACTATGTTTATTGCAGCATTATTTACCATTGCTAAGATATGGCACCAACCCAAATGCCCTTCAATAGATGAATGGATCAAAAAAATGTGGTATATATACACAATGGAATTCTATGCCTCCATCAGAAAGAATGACTTTGTACCATTTGTTAGGAAATGGAAAGACTTGGAAAAAATTATACTAAGTGAAGTAAGCCAGGCCCAAAGAAACATAGGTCCCATGGTTTCCCTTATTTGCACTAACTAGTATATGTCTAAGACAAGCAGAAACGATCAGATAAGTTGATGTTAGGCGAAATGAACCCCACAATAAAGATTCAAATGTTTTTTCTTTCTTGTGATTGTTTCCAACATATTTATAAGATATTTCTTTGTTGCTTTGTATGTCCCTCCCCCCACAGTATAACCCCTGTTTTCACTGTATTTGATGTTGGTATACTTTGTGGAGGGGAAGGGAAAAAACAAATTGTTTAAATAGGGATACAGGTGGACCCATTGCAACAATGAGATGTATAAGTCATTATGTCAAAAATGAACTTTACAACTTTGGTGCAGGGTGGGGCGGGGGGCGGTGAGATGGGAAGGGATGGGAAAGGGAAACAAAGGAGGAGGCAACAATGCTTGATAAGAAATGTACTCATTACCTTGCCCATGTAATTGTAACCCCTCTGTATGGTATTTTCACAATAAAAAATATTAATATACTCAAAAGGATAGAGGCCCTCAAGGTCTGACCACCTCTTAAAAGTCCCATCTTTTAGAAAAAGAGTACATGTTTTCTCTCATATGTAGAACTTAGTGGTAAGATATAAACATATAGAAAAACACAGACAGGGCCATATGCACATATATACAGTCAAACTGACTAAAGCATCATATAAACAGAGTAGATCCCAAGGTGTAGTCTCTGAACTGTTAACTGACAGTTTACCAAAATGAATACCAGGAAGCTGAAACATGTCTTGTGTAAGCAGGGATGGGACTTAAGGGGAGTAGATGAGTGGAGAGAGGAATGGTGAATGGCTACAGCTAAATATTTGATGTCCATTGAATGAACTCTGAGACTAGAATTGTAGCTAATCAGAGGAGAATGGTGGGAGGTGTGTCATTCGTTATACCCATACATTAGCATGCTGAGTTAAAAACCCGTTTGTACAGATACTTAAAGTAATAAAAATTAATTTTTCAGCCCCATATTTTAATACTATCACAATGGTAATCACATATCAACATGAATGTAAAGAGGACAAGCATTCAAAACACAATTATACTGTTCTATCAAATGTGATGCTCATGGCTTCCAACATTATGTCATTCAAGGTGATGGAGGTCCTGCCTGGCTATTTTGGAATGTACATCCTTGGGATCCAGTCACCATGCTTTGAGGAAACCCAAGGCATCCTGAGGAGAAGTTGGTGTGAAGACTGTCCCTGTGGATAAGCAGGAAGTAGATCTTCCCAACCTTGGTTGGGCCTTCTGAGTGGACACCATGTGGAGCACAAATGAACTATCCCACCAAATCCTAACTAAATAGCAGATTTCCCAACCAAACGAATGAATGGGGCTGTTAAAGCAGTAGCTAAACAGTGGGACTTACCCTGGCATTCTGATTCAGAAGTCATGTTTACAGTTGATACACTGTAAATATATATTCTTAAATATACTCTAAATATATATTCTTAAAAAATAGGAAAATTGAGGCAAGGCTGGGGTTGGGAGAGATGGGTAAGAATGAAAAAGGGGTGACATTGATCAAGATTTAATGTATTCAAAACCTCCTTTGCTGAATGGCAACTGCTTTCTACAACTACTTAAAAAGATAAAAATAAAATATAAAGTATAAAGATGCTACGCTCCCCAAATCCCAATTCAGAACTGCAAAGCTGTGTAACCTCAAATACTACAACTTTTGCCCACTGATAGCTCTCAGTTCCCAGGGCTCTAGAGTGATTGCGCTTGACTGAAAGAGCCACTTGGTTCAAAGTCATTTTCCTTCTCAGGGACCGTCTGCATTCATGGGCTCCAATAGAGACATGAAAGCTCAAGTCTCTTTATTCTAACTTGGGCCAGCCCTAAAGGGCTGCCCTGGCTTCAGAGCTCTCTGTGGCATCAGCTAAAGCTTTGTTGCAACTGAACCAGAGACCAACTTCCCTCTTTTGCTTCTTTCACTTCCTCCTGGATCCCAAGGCTCCCAGAAAACTTCTGCATGCAAATCTCCATTACTGCGTCTTCTGAGTCTTTGTGACAAACCCAAACTATAGCACTATTCCTGACCAGGATGAAAATACTGATATTGGAATGAGACATTTACAAAAATGGTGACCTGGGAGCATTCAGTCATAAGCACTTGACTGGAAAAAAAGAGTAGAAGGAATTCAATCCATATAAACAACCTTTATTGAATGGGTACTGCTCGTTGTGGATAAAAAGGTAAGAGTCTATCTATATATTAAAAAAAACCATTATTTCATAAAGGACATAGGTGGTAGGTATTGGTGGTGGCTCACACCTGTGAATCCTAGCTACTCAGGAGGCTGAGATCTGAGGCTCATGGTTTGAAGCTAGCCCAGGCAGGAAAATCTGTGAGATTCTTATCCCCGATTAACCACCAAAAAGCTGGAAGCGGCAGAGTGGCTCAACTTGGTAGAATACCCACCTTGAGCAAAAAAAGGGAGAGTGCAAGACCCTGAGTTCAAGCCCCACAAAGAAAAGAAGAAGAAGGAGGAGAACCGAGGAAAGGAAACCTCAGAATGAAAATGCATGCAATAAAAGCTATAATAGCAAAAGGTTTTGACAGGACTGTAGAAATTCAGAGCACCGGTATCTCTGTGCTTGGAATTACAAGAGCATGTGAACTACATAATGCAGGTCAGTAAACGTTGATGAAAATACTGAAGTAGGGGAAAAGGTTAAGTGATGTAGGATATAGGAAAATTAGGTGCCATTGAAGGGGTTCAAAAAATGGACCATCAGAGTTCCATTTCCCATTTTGGCAAGATCACTCACTACAGCCACATTTTTGAATGTGATTTGTAGAAGTTGCATGACAAGAGACAGGGAGATCACTCAGTGTGGCCATTGCAATAATCCAAATGACAATTATGATTTGTCAGTATTTTTCAGTGACAAGGAGAAAGAGGGATTGTGTATCTCTTCCCCTCCTTCTTGCCAAAAATGAAGCCATCTAGTCTGGGCATTCCATGCTAAGTGTGTCTGTCTCTAGTGAATAAATTGAGCAATTAACTGATTAATCTCATTTGCCACTGAGAGGCTGAGACAGCAGAAAAATAACAATTCACCAGTTTCAGAAGGGCAAATTCGTTCCTCTACCTTCAGTTCTCCAGAGAAAAACAGTTCCTCAAAATGAAGATATATGCTAATTAGGCACTTCTATGACAAACCGATGACCAGCTACATGTCGAAACATTCTGGGCACCCCTACAAGAGAAGCCATCCTGCAGGCTAACAGTGCCAGGACCACTTCAGTGGTTTGGCAAGGATGAGAATACTTTTACTGGCCACATGTTATCAAGAACATCTAGTATTTCTTGAGTCAAACTTTATTTATTATTTGTGTTTGTCTGGACATTGATCAGCTACTGTGTCTTTGACAAAAAACAATAGGGAAAGAAAAACACCTAGAGGGGGTCACTTTCATAATTGGCTTGGAATGGAATAATCATAATTCCAGGAGCATCTGAAAGGGAAAGGGAGGCCTGTGATTCCATTGGATTCAAAGGTAGGGAAGAAGGGAGGGCCTATCTTGTTACAGTCATTATAATGTACACACACACACACACACACACACACACACACACACACACACACACACACACCACAACTGCAATTCACTTAATGTATCAACTTCTTCAACTATATATAAACATGTTAGAATGAGATCACACAACCACTTTTAGTGGGGGGGGGGGGGAGGTTGAAGTGTTTATCTTCCACCTTCTCTTTCTTCTAAGTTCCTACATCAGGGAAATCACTTTTGTTGGATCCTTTGAGCCATTCCAGTATGTTCTACTCACTCATAAGACATGGATGTACTCACAGGTAACTGCATGCCATTCCATTATTATGAGTAATCATCTTAATTTTTTAAATTTATTGTTGAAGCCCCTTCTGTTAATACATGTTTATCATTTAACCAGCTCCTTACCGATAAGCATTAAGATTGTGTCTTACATTTTGTGGCTATCATAATTTCTGCAGTGAATACCCTGGTGTTGATATGTGTATAGTTATCAAATATATAAATTTACAGAGTATGGAATTAGAACACGCAAGGGTAAATGTCTTGAAATGTTTGGAGGATACTGCCAAATTGGCCTTATTATTTTGCTCTTGATACCCCACCATTCCCCTTTCTACTTGTAACATCTTTATCACTGTGCTTCAGGGATGCACCTTAAGATATGTCATGCCTGTAATCCTAGCTACTCAGAAAGCTGAGAACCAAGCGTCATTGTTCAAAGCCAGCTTGAGAAGCAAAATCCATGAGACTTTTATCTCCAATTAGTTACCAAAAACCCAGAAGTGGAGATGTAGCTTTAGTGGCAGAACATTAGTCTTGAGCAAAAAAATCTCAGGGACAAGACCCAGGCCTAGGGCTAGGCCCTGAGATCAAGCCCCAGGACTGGGGCTTGATGTTCATGCGCACGCACGCGTGCACACACACACACACACACACACACACACACACACACACACACAAAGATACATGATATATGAATCACCCAGGTCCTTTGCCCTTGGGCAGGCCACAGGTCTATGTTGTCTCTTAAAGGTACCCAGTGCGATTGAAAGTCTGGTCACAGTGCTAACATCCTTATTCATGTTATTAATGCACATGTTTGTCACTGTCTTCTCCTCCTTCCTCTTTCTCTTCCCCACACCCCATTTCTTTATAAGGATTGCTTCATGCCTGAGATCACCTCCCAAATAAATTACTGCTGTCGTCTGAATGTGTCACCAAAAGAACTCATGTGTTGGTAATTTAATCCCGAATGCAGCAGTGTTGGGAAGCACAGCCCACTGGGAGGCCTTGAGACCACGAGCCCCTGCCCCCACCACGAAGGCACATATACCTATCAAAATGACTTGCTCTCTCACAGGTTTGCTCTCCCACCTTGTGCATGTGAAGACACCACAAAAAGGCCTCACCAGACATTGCTTCCTTAACCTGGCGATTCGCAGCTCCTAGAATCGTAAGAAACACATTTCTGTACTTAAGAAGTTAGCTCATGCCTATGATCCTAGCTACTTAGGAGGCTGAGATCTGAGGATCGCAGTTCAAAGCCAGCCTGGGCAATAAAGTCCATGAGATTTTTATTTCCAATAAGCTACTCAAAAAAGCTGGAAGTGACACTAGAGCTCAAGTGCTAGAGTGCTAGCCTTCAGCCAAAGAAGCTGAACAACACCCAGGCCCTGAGTTCAAGCCCTAGGACCAACACACACATACACACGCGTGCACGTGCACGCACGCACACACACACACACACACACACAGAGGAAGTTACTCAGTTAAAATGTTCTGTTGTAATATTACAAAATGGACTAAAATAACTACTCTATTCAAATACTGTCTCAAATTCAGCTTCTGGGGAAATTCAGCTAAGAGGTACCCTTCAATAAAAGTAATAATAATTTATACTTCCTGCCACAATATCTGTTCCCCATCCCTGCCCTAATTCTATTACTACTCCAACTCATCACCATTCATTCATTCCTTAAATGTCTGCTGAGTAGTTTCTATACCAGTCTCTATTCTGGCCTCTCAGTACAATGTAGACACTGGAGATGAGATGTTTTCTCTACTGGCTGTACTCCTTCCACAGTTAAGTTGACATCTGTCTTAGTCCATTTCATTCTACTACAACAAAATACCTAAGAAAAAAGTTCATTTAGCTCACAATATTGGAGGTTGAGAGTTCAAGATTGAGTAGCCCCTCTTGTCTGCTACTAGCAAAGGCCTTCTGTCAGGGTCAAAAGAAAAGAAAAGAAAAGAAAAAAGACAGATGGCATCACCCACAAGAACAAGTATGAGATAGATCATATGGCAAGAAGGGAAGTGAGAAAGTAAGCCAAGACATCCGAATTTGCTCAAGAATAATGGCTTTCCTGGTAAACAATCATGTCCATCAGGACCGAAACCACTTCCTGCAAGACAAGCATTAATTCTTCCAAGCATGCTGCCTCCGGTGATCTAATTATTGCCTCTTAGTAAGCCCATCTCTGGTAGTTTCCACTTCCATAAATACAGTCTCCTTGGGAACCAAGCTCCCAGTACCTGTGTCTTTGGAAGACCAGTTCATATCCCAGCCATGGCAACTGGGAATGTTCTTTGAAGGACGGAAATTCTAAGAGTCAGATCAAGGGCAGATCATGAATTAGGATTACCAGCAAGGTGTCATCAACAGCAACAGTACTGCCCATGGATTCCTTCCCAGGTTTGCTAAGACTCAGACTGGGGAGAAAAAGCCATGAGAGACCTTTAAGTAGGTCCAGGGGACCTGGAACCTAACATAAAGCTTCAGAGATCTCACATGTAGATCTAGACTACAGTCTGGTCCAACACCAAAATGAATCTGCACACCAAACAATGTTGTCATAAGGCTACAACTGTTCTGCTGTCATGATTTATGGACATGTTTGTTGGGTTTTTTTCACACTGCTTGTTTTCACAATAAAGAACTATTCCCAAAGCACTCATTAATGAAGGCATTCTTGTTTGCAGAACAAGAAAGAAAGAAAGAAAGAAAGAAAGAAAGAAAGAAAGAAAGAAAGAAAGAAAGAAAGAAAGAACGAAAGAAAGAAAGTCACCCCTACTTTGGAGAAACCCCGATTCTGCCTTCTGTGTTTCCAAACCAGGGCTGCAAAGCATTTTGGGGGAAGTCCTTTGTCAGGACTTCATCTGCAGCCGAGCTATGGGTGGTCTGAATAAAACTGATATCTAGTCATGCTTTCCTTATTTTCTCAGCAGCCATTATACACTTACTCTTCTCTCTTGAAATCCCTTGCTCTTCTACTTTCTCCCTTGCTCTAAGACCTTGAGACTCTTTTTTATTTTAAAGGAAGGGGAGGAAAAACTGGGCAATCCAAACATGGGCTCCTCCATCCATAAATCTCTGACAACTGCCCCCAGCCCTGCTCTTCACGATTGGTACCTTTCACCTGCAAACCTGTTTTCTCTGGTTCTTCAGCTTGTTGTATGGGCTTCCACTTCCCACTCCTCCTCTATCTCCTGCTTTTTATGACTTCACTGCACTTCTCTGTCTGGCAGTATCTAGTATCCACTCTGCACCAGCTCTGTGCTTGGTTCTGAAATACAATCGTGAGCCCCAAAGTTCCTAGCTTAATGGAGCTGCAATTCCAGAGGAAAAGGGAGATGTAGATAATAAATTGAATAAACACATGAACAAATAAGCAGACAAATATAACCATAGGAGTATAAGATGGTGAAGAGTGATGAGTTTCCGGAAGGGAAAACAGGCTGCTCTCCCAAGAGTATTAGAATGTGTTAACAGACAGCTGGATGAATTCTGGGTAGGCAAAATTAACAGATACCCTCCAAATTTCCTGGTTTCTAACCATTATCGTAATTTGTCTTTTGGATCCTGACATTTAATATGGTCATTGAAATGTCTCAAACTGATATCATCATATCCCTTACCTCTTTATTTCCTAGTCAGTGTGTTCAGTAAGAAAAATAAGATGTTTATTATCTTCTAACTCCTCACCTCGGAAAGAGTAAGTAATGAAAGGTAGCGGGAAGAAGCCACCAAAGTAGGAATGGAATTAAGATTCAGAAACAGTATTTGAGAATGCTGAGGGGGGAAGCCTGTTGGAAAAAGATGGTCAAGGTTCATAAAAATGTCTTCTGGGTGCTGGTGGCTCATGCTTATAATTCTAGCTATTCAGAAGGCTGAGATCAGAGGATCGTGGTTTGAAACCAACCAGAGAAGGAAAGACCATGAGACTCTTATTTCCTACTAAGCACTAGAAATGGCTCTGTGGCTTAAAGTGATAGAGTGCTAGCCTTGAGCACAAACACTCAGGGACAATGCTCAGGCCCTGAGTTCAAGCCCCAAAACTGACAAAAAATTAAAAAATAAATAAAAGTAAAAATGTCACTCAGGTCAGACAATCTGTGAGACTATTAACTCCAAATAACCACCAGAAAACCAGAAGTGGTGCTGTGGCTCAAAGTGGGAAGTGCTAGCCTTGAGCAAAAAAGCTCAGGGACAGCGCCCAGGCCCTGAGTTCAAAACCCACCACTGACAAAAGAATAAAGAAATAAAAATATCCTCTTACAAAAATCTCCTTTTAGAAGAAATCCTAGTTAAAATCCTCAGCTTAGACATTACAATTTGTTTCTTCTCAGTTCCCCTGATAGTCCATGCAATAAGCAAGGTTGATCGTCCAATTGTTCCTGTCAAAAGTCATCTACTTTTAAACACTTCTCAAATTTATGCACATTCCCATGGTCACTTTTCTAATCCATACCCCTACTGCTTTTTAAAAATCTAAATTTCTCATCTAGTTTTCTTGCTGCTAGTCTTGCATGTGCTCTCTCGCTCTCTCTCTCCCTCTTTCTCTCTTTCCCCCTCTTTCTCTCTTGATATCGTCCATGTTATTTCTGGAAAGATCTTAGATTGCTAGTAGTACTGAATGCTAACCTGTTATTCTGGTCATAACTTCTAAAGTGGCCAGTGGCAGGTAGCTCATGCCTGTAATCCTAGCTACTCAGGAGGCTGAAATCTGAGGATCGTATCCTGTGTAGGAAAGTCTATGAGACTCTTATTTCCAATGAATCACCAAAAAACAAAAAGAAAGAAAACTGGAAGTAGAGCTATGGCTCAATGGTAGAATACTAACTTTGAGCAAGAAAGTTCAAGGATAGCACCCAGCCCCTGAGTTCAAACCCCAGGAACAGTACACATGCGCATACACACACACACACACACACACACACACACACACACACACACACACACACACACACACACACACACACACACACACAGTATCAAGGACACCTCTCCATGATTTCCTAACACTGCTATGCATGATACACAAGAATAAAAAAATAAACCATTTCTACAGAGAGTGCTTGACCAAGTTAATAGACTAGATAAAGGGTTTCTGAGCAAAAAGAAGTAAAAGAGAATGGAGAAATAGGATGTGCTCTGCGTTCCAGATGGCTCAGCAGAAGCAGAGGGTTTGTTCAGATCAAGAGACCTGCAGAGAAGTATAGTTTCCATGAAAGGATGTCTAGAGGGGTCCAAAGTATGTAGGACTAGTCAGAGTTGTCTTTTAGACAAAAGTTAGTAGTTCTGACTGCCTCCTGTTTGAGCTTAGTCCCAGAAGCACCTTTCAGCATAGAGGTGGGAGGTATAAGAAAGCAGCCATCGTGTTAACATCTGTATGAAAAGCTCCTTAGTAAATTCTAGCTTTCTGGTACTGCTTATAATTTCAAGGGGAATCATTTTCTAGAAGTAACAGAAGAAAGGGCTTTTGAGCCTCTGAGTCTTTCCTTCTCTGAAGCACATTTAACCCTCATTTTTGCATCCACTTCAGCCAGCTAATCACCTAGACAGATAATCTGTGTGGGAAGTCCAAGGGGAGGAATGAACTAGAATCAAGTTGGGAGAAGGTCTATCACATGTGTATGATGATGAAAACAAGGTGATAGAGAGTCAGCTAAGAAGCAGGAGAGCTGGGAGGCACTTCTGGAGAGAGATCCTTGAAGAGGCAGGAGGGATGCAAGTGGAGAGTTCGGAGGAAGGACCTCCATCTCTATTACTCCAAAGCAAAACATTGTATGTGTGGAGTAGAAAGTGGATGGGTGATTGTATGTGCTGCAGGGGAGCTTACAGAAGGCCTCATCTGACCTGTAGGGAGGGATTGTACAAATGATAAGGATGACAGTGGGTGAATTTGGGGAGAGAATCAAACAACTGAACCAATATCTACAACAAAGCACGTCAACAGAAAAGGGAAATGGGGCATAATTGCCAGGAAGGGCCCAGAGACCCTTTATTCTTCTGTGCACCTTCACAATAACCATGTAACAATAACCACATACCTTTGACATTGATGGTGAACTCAGTCTAACACTGGAGGGTCTTATCACCTCTACTTTCTTTATGTGTCGTACCTTTTAAATAAGATAGTGAGCTCCTCAAGGTCATCAGTCATTTCTTGTAGTTCTGGGTGCCTAAAGTGCCTACCAAATGGCCCAGGAACATAGCAAAGGTTCCATCAATACTGACTACATTCAATTAGAACTCTCACTGATACTTCTCTTGAATCAGAAACTGACTTGGCATGATGGAGCTCATAATCCTGTCAGCACTGAGAAATAAGGCCCAGGATGGTTGGTTGTGAGCTCTTTGGTATTTCTGGCCTGAGGGTCATGATTGGGAGGCTTCCAGCTCAGATATAAATATCCACAGTGGAGTGTGGTCCGTCTGCCCCAGGTGGACTTCAGATTACACAGGTCACTTTGGAAGACTTTACATGCGTTCATTATAATGTTGCCTGGCAGGCATGATGAAACTTTATCTAGCCCATGGCAGAAAGTAATAAAATTTTTATATGTAACAGATAGATGAACTGAGATTTGTTCTTCATTCATTTGCTTGCTCATTTCTAAGGAAGACTGGAGTACTTGTTCCTAACTCCATACCTTAATGTGTAGAAACTACATCTCCTAAGGAGATGAACAATGTGATTCAGCTTGTAGGTCTAAATTTATTCTGCCAGGTAAGAAGTTTGAGGTAATTTGACATGGTAGCTTTTAAAAAATCATTTGTTTCTTGAAAATATGAATATTATCAAAGTATTACAAAAGGCATTGCTTACATGTTCTATTAGTCTATTTTTTTAAAAAAAGAACTACTTCTAGATTCTTGTATTTCTAATCTTATTACAACTAAAATTATCTATTACTTCTTAATTTAGCCCATTCTCCACTTACATGTTAAAAAAAAACTGGCTTGGGTTCAGGTTGCTCAGTCAACAGGCAGATGTCAAGGTAGATCTATGCCATGATCAACTAACCCAGGTACCAGGAAGAAGAATCCAGGTGACAGAAAGTTACATCTCCACAAACAGAGCCCTTCCCCCACCCTGTATCTAGAGGTGAGTAGATTTTAAATGGAATTAGTTCCTCCACCCTGTGTCTGCACAGGTCATATTGACCATATTTTCCTTGACTGTCCATATCTACTGTATCCAAATTTATCCACAGAGAGCTGCATTTCCTTACACAGATTCCTTAGCCATATAAAACATGTGTTAAGAAAACCAATATGCTTTTGTTTGTCTGGCTTTGTTATAGGAAATTTATTCATAAACCTGTGACAAGGGAGGAAAAGATCTGTTGTTTTCCTCTTATACAATGCATCTACATATGCAATAGAGGCTTTAAAAACAATCATGGAAATGAAACAGAAAGAGTCCCTCTTCTCTACACAGGGTCATCTGAACTCAATTCTAGTTCTCAGGTATGTGTCACTACTACACTAGTATATTTAGAAATACCAAAAGCTGTCCCTCAGTTTTACTTTCTCTATTATACTTTTGAAAATGAACCCCAAGATAAGTATTCAAATGGTTTTTTTGTTTTTTTCTTTCATGCAATTGTTTCTGTCATATTTATAAGATGATTTCTATGTTGTTTTGTATGTCCCTCCCCCACAGTATAAGCCATACTTTCACTGGTTTTGATGTTGGTATAATTTGTGGAGGGGAAGGGAAAAAAAAAAACAAATCGTTTAACTAGGGATACAGGTGGACCCATTGCAACAATGAGATGTACAAGTTGTTATGTCGAAAAACGAACTTAACAACTTTGGTGGGGGGGGGGGAGTATGGGAAGGGATGGGAAGGGGAAACAATGAGGAGGCTACAATGCTTGATAAGAAATGTACTCGTTATCTTTTGTTGTTGTTGTTTTGTTTGGGGTTTTTATTTCTTTTTTAATTTTTCTTTTTTTACTGTGAAAATACAGTACAGAGGGGTTACAATTACATTGGCAAAATAATGAGTACATTTCTTTTTTTTTTAGAGTTCAGATAGACAATTTATAATGCTTTAGTATGGCATGTCCCAAGTATCGCATTAAATACAAGCATCTTGTGTTTTATCCGGCACCCTGATCAGGAACCAGCACCACTATCCTCCTCCTTCTTGCCTCCAAATTAATTGTTTGATCCAGTGCAATGGTGGTTGAGATGAAGAGGGAGAAAGCAATCAGACCTGGCCTCCAATACCACTCCACTAACTTTGATCCACCGTTTGCTCTGCTTGCTCCACTGGGCAGGAATACTTTGTTGTTGTTGTTTCAAGAGTGTGTTGCATGCATGTGTGTGTGCACACACATGTATATACACATACACTACCCCATTTCTGATACCTTCTTCTTTTTTTTTTTTTTTTTTTTTTGATCATAGGACTTCCTTGACTGGGCTGGCTTGAAACCATGATCCTCAGCACGCAGCGTCCTGGGTAGCTAGGATTACAGGCGTGAGTCACTGGTGGTCAACTCTTCCTGTGTTTTTGCAATTGCCCATGGCCATCTATATCTGACAGAGAAAACTGTGTCTCAATCTTCGTTCGGAGACCTTTTCACCGGTAACAACACTCCATATCACAGATTCTCAAGCCTGCTGTGTCTGCGCCCTCTCTTTCATCCGCTTCCAGGACTCAGCTGGGAGCTCTGGAACCAGGGGAAGGAATCTGGTTCTTAACCAGCGCTGAGAGAAAGGTCTCGGTGCCGTGGATGTCACTGTCACCACTGTGGCTTCAGTCACAGCGCGGTGAGTCCCCGCCACGAACTCTTCAAAGTGTGACCCGCGTGCGCCCCGCCAGCCGCCATCCACAAGAGGTAAGTCGGTCCCAGAGCCCCAGAGTGCCCGGCCCGGGGCTCCGGGACGAACATCAGCTCATGAGTACACTTCTTATCAAGCATTGTAACCTCTTCCTTTGTTTCCCCTTCCCATCCCTTCCCATTCTCCCCCCCACCGCCCCCCTACCCAATCCCCCCCCCCAGCTCTCCCTCCCCGCCCCCCCCCCACCCCGCACCAAAGTTGTAAAGTTCGTTTTCAACATAACAACATGACTTTTGTTGTAGTACTCGTTATCTTGCCCATGTAATTGTAACTCCTCAGTATGGTATTCTCACAATAAAAAAAAGGAAAAAAAAAAAAGAAAGAAAGAAGGAAGGAAGGAGAGAGGGAAGGAAGGAGGGAGGGAAGATAAAGGAAAAGAAAGGAAAGAAGGGAGACACAGATGGAAAGGTCTGAGCCTCTTTGGCTCTGCCTAGAACTATGGGAGATAAAGGTATGTGCTGGATTAAGTATGCCCATAAGAAACAGAAAACTATGGCCAAACACAAAAATAGCAAAATCTTTGCTACCCTGAGCAAAAAGTTAGCAATACCCAGCGCATCATTAGGCAGGGCATGCTGTTATATGCATGTCAGTCCAGCTATGTCAAAAGTCTGAGGCCCAGCCTACCGTACCTGAAAAATAACTAAAGCAAAAAGAGTTGGGAACATGATTCAAGTGGTAGAGGCTCAGTGTTCCCATCCTAGCACCACCAAAGAGAAAGAGGAGAAGGAAAGAAGGAAGGAAGGAAGGAAGGAAGGAAGGAAGGAAGGAAGGAAGGAAGGAAGGAAGGAAGGAAGGAAGGGAGGGAGGGAGGGAGGGAGGGAGGGAGGGAGGGAGGGAGGGAGGGAGGGAGGGAGGGAGGAAGGAAAGAAGGAAGGAAGGAAGGAAGGAAGGGAGGGAGGGAGGGAGGGAGGGAGGGAGGGAGGGAGGGAGGAGAAACAAGAAACACAGATTAACTACTGCCACCCTTTTGTCTATGCATTCTCAACTCTAAGCAAAACTCCCTATGTCTCCTTGCAACTTTGTTTGTATTTTGGTCAGGTGCCTTTATGCATGCCTTTAAACCATGAACAAATAGCAAAAAAGAACATCACTTTCATTCAGGGATTGTAGTGCAGCCACAAGTATCCACTCCCTGGTATGATTATTGGATTAATGACTATCTCTGTGCACTAGACAGGAAGTTTTATGAGAGGAAAGATGGTGTGTGTTTTTGTCATTCTACTCCTAGTTATCAATGCATTGTCTATTATGCTCAATAACTATCTCATGAATGGAAGAACAGTTGAATATATGAATAAGCACATACTTATTTACATATGTGAGTACAAAAAGGAAAGACATGACAAGTTGATAAGGGGGTGCATACAGATGAGCCATTCCTTCTAGGTGGTGCAAAGGTCAGGGGCACAAAAGAGATGCCACCATGACTGAAGAAGGCCAGATGACAAATGTGTTTGACTTTTCAACTAAAAGTATGGGAGACAAGGTGAGGATGGAAAGCAATACTTTTGTAGAAGTTAAAGGAACAAACAACATAAAGCATGTTAGGGTACAGTAAAGCAGCCCAATGTAGACAGGAAGACAGATGAAATTCTGTAATGCAAAAGGCTCTGATCAAGATGAATTGTAAAGGATTTGGGATGCTGTAATGGTTCTACCATATTTAATGACAACAAACAAACAAATAAAATGATGTGATTCAACACATCACACTCTAGGGAAAAGAATATTTTGAAGTAAGTTCTGGGGTCAAAATCTTTTCTAAAGGAACTTACAAGAAATTGCTTAGAACTAATTCCTCTGAGAGGAAATTCTGAAAATCTACACGGTACAACAAACAAAAGTATCTCTTTCCAACAGTGCAGGTCATTAAAGGGCCTAATTTTACCTAGGTCAGTTATACACTAATACAGTTGATCTGATTCACATCTGAATTTGCTTTGCAATCCCTCCCCATCCCCCAGAAACCTTTTCAGCAAAAACATGGGAAGAGGCACAGTGTTGTAAAGTTGAACTGAAAATAAAGACCTCAGGTGAAAGGCTTGTAGTACTCTATTGTCTAGTCTTGCTTGATTACTTACTGTCTTACTTGCTTCCTTCTTTTTCTTCCTCTCTTATTTTCGCTTTCTTTTTGCCAGTCCTGGGGCTTGAACTCAAGGTCTGGGCACTGTCTCTGAGCTTCTTTTGCTCAAGGCTAGCACTCTACCACTTGAGTCACGGTGCCATTTCTGGCTTTTTCTGTTATGTGGTACTGAGGAATTGGACCCAGGGCTTCATGTATGCTAGGCAAGCACTCTACCATTATGCTATCTTTGTTTTGCACACATACAGTTAACTAGAACTACGGGATTCAGCGTTCTTATTCAAAACATATCAAATATCAAGCATGTCTGTTTCAGTCACTAAAATAAATCTTCCTGGGCCAGAAGCAATCCTCTGCTTTGCTGCTGGAGACTGGTAGGGTTTTAAGGCACATCTGGAAGGTATATGTGGGTTCTTCTTATGATTACTGGTAGACCCAATCTCATTGTGTTCTTCTAGGATTATAAAACCCCTTCACATAGTCACCTCTTACAATTGAGCTAGTTTGCCCAAGGCATGATTTTACCACATGAGCAGTCACTTAAAAAGCCAATAACAGCCATATTCCAGGCGATGCTGTCCTTCAAGGAACCCATGTGAATTTAGAGCCTGGCCTTTCTTGACCATTTTCTGGTCTTCATGTCAACTTATTTGATATTGAGCTGCACAAGCATATTCTCCTTGCCATCTATGTGATTAGTTCCAAGACAATGAAGTTTTGACCCCCAATGATGAGTTACATGCTTGAGGAAAAGCTTTCCTCCCCCAAAGAAAAGCTCACTGTATATGATAAATGAGCATGGGCTTTGGCTTGGCAACCAGGTGCCTTTGGAAAAGGTTTCAGGTGATCCTGTGGAACTGTTATTTACAAATGGAGAACATGCCAATGTGCTGAATGCTGATGCTACTACTGTCTAGTTGATGGTGACTGCAGTTAGTGTCTCCATTCATCCCTCCACTGAAGTGTCCCCTCAGACTCCAGGAGCTGAGGGGATTTGGGGTTGTTGGAACAAACAAACCTTTTAAACAAACCATTTAAATAGGGATACGGGTGGACCCATTGCAACAATGAGATGTATAAGATGCTATGTCCAAAACACGAACTTTACAACTTCGGGGTGATCCTTTTGCAACACAATTCTTCCCCAGGACTTCTCCTTTAGCCCTGGGTTATAGCATAATTATGGTCTGTCACTGCATTCTTACTACGCCCCTCCCCAACTATACTAATCTCTGGTTTTATGTACCAATCTTTAATTTCAAGAGAAGCAGGAGGGAATGAAAGCTGTTTCTCAGCATTTCAACTATTGGAGGAGGTTGCCGGTAGAGAGGTGGGGGGGGGGGGGGGATCGAGGGTCTCCACGTGCAGAACTCTGAGCATAACCTATAGCCTCATCTCTCACATCATGCCAATACTAGGAATCTTTGGGATCCTATGGGAACCTCCTGGCTCTCCCCATTCCCCTGCAGGGAATAGTATTGTTCGCCATCTTGGGAGTGATCTCCCACTTCAAGGCCTAACTCAAGTGTTCTTCTCTCTGTCAAACCTTTTTAACATTTCCAGACTCTCTGACTGAAGGAAAAAAAAAAAGAATGAGCCCAAAAGGCTTCTACACTACCTATAAATGTAATTAGCACATTTATAGAGTGGAATTTTTAAAATATACAGAAGCTTTGTTCCCGGCCTTTACATTGTGGCTCTGTATTTGTTTTTCCATAACAGTGGCCTATTATATAGCAGGATTCCCAAATATCACTTACATATTATCATAACTGTTGGTTGCTCTAAATATATCTTTTTTTCTGAAAATGGTATTTTAAAGATTTAGCTACATATGCTTTAAAAACTTGCTTTAAAATATTTATTTTAGCTAGGGCTCTATCTCCATGGTAAAGCACTCATCTAGCACAGACAAGGCCCTAAGTTTGGTCTCTAGCACTGCAAAAAATATAAAGTGAGATATATATATATATATATATATATATATATATATATATACACATATATATATACATGTATATTTAAATACAGAGTCACTTACCCCAAAGAAAAGGTTATTCATTTTTAAGAATTTTTTTGTAAAATTTTGATAGAAACTGCATTTGTAAAATCTCAAAGCTTCAAATCCATTCGTGTGTGTGTGTGTGTGTGTGTGTGTGTGTGTGTGTGTGTGTGTGTGTGTGTGTGTGTGTGTGTGTGTGTGTGTGTGTGTGTGTGTGTGTGTTGGTTGGTTCTGGGACCTGGAACTCTTGCTTGGCTTTTTTGTTCAATGCTGGTGCTCTGCCACTTGAGGTATTCCCCTACTTCTGGCTTTTTGATGGTTAGCTGGAGCTAAGAGTCTTATGAACTTTTCTGTCTGGGCTGGTATCAAACCTCAATTCTCAGATCTCAGCCTCCTGAGTAGCTAGGATTACAGGTATGACCCAACAGCACCCAGCTTTGGTCAACTTTCTTTTAGTTAAAAAAAGAAGAAGAAGAAGAAAATGCCAGGCGCTGGTGGCTCATACCTGTAAACCTAGCTACTCAGGAGGCTGCGATCTGAGGAACACAGTTCAAAGCCAGCACAGGCAAGAAAGTCTGTGTGACTCTTATCTCCAATAAACCACCAGAAAACTGGAAACGATGCTGTGGCTCAAGTGGTAGAGCACTCTCCTTGAGCTGAAGAGTTCAGGGACAGCACCCAAGCCCAGAGTTCAAGCCCCATGACTAACAACAACAACAAAAAAAAGAAGAACAAGAACAAGAGCAAGAAGATAACTAGGTGTTGAAGAGCTATTGGAAACACTAAAACCAGACTTGCCCTTTCTCCTTCGATAGAAAGAGAATTTCAAATGGTATTACTAATATTCTTATTTAAACGGTTCTGAAATGCTATGGTCTTTTATCTTACACATTCAGCCACATTTTCTACACTGATGTGGTAGAACACCTGCAGAAGAAACATAAAACAAAAGAAAACTTTGTTTTATGGGATTCACCAGTTTTCTATTTCCTTCCTATTTCATTTCTCTTCTAAATCAAGCACGTTGGTCATTTTACTCTTAAGAGACTTGATGAGCTTTCTTATTCTACATTTGATATTATTTGTTTTCCACACTTCTTTTCAATAGGAAAAAACCCAACATTTTTCAGCCCATGTAGGAGTTAAACTTCGGTACTGTGGGCCTGAGGAACACATCCACGACATGACTTCATGAAGTTTATGGTCTTTCTTTTGCCCTTAGCCCTCTTCCCTCTTTTAGACGACAGTTGGTCAAATATCTCTCTGCTTTATTTAAAGACTTAATAAAACCAAAGACAAGTGCTTAAGTGTGGCTTTTATTTAAATTTAGAGCTTTTCCAACGCTACCTCCCTCCTCCACCCCCAGACCACACATCGACAGTGGCGGTGAAGATGGCAGTGTCAGTTTCCCAGAAGCCCACTAGAGGGCGCGCACATTTTTTCGATTGCCAAGGAAGGCGCTGTAAGTTGAGTTCCAGTCCTGAGGTTTGAGACTCGTGTCTCCTTGCCCACTTTCTATTCAACATGGGGTAACTGTGGTGAACTCTCAAGTTCTCATCCTTGCCCCATGCCGTGCCTCCTCCTCTTGCCATCACGAAGAATTTCCTTTGCTCACAAAACCACAACAATTTCGTTTCTGTTTCCAGCATTTGTCCTTTTGACATTTTAGAAGAAATAGGATCCAAATTTGATGTTGAAAAGAAAGCACTGATTTCTTTAGAGAGACAGGATTTCTCCTCCTTACTCTCATTTTTCCCTGGCGGTGGGGAAAATTATTCCCTTAAGCAGTTAGAGCAGCTCCTTTGAGAATAACAGGGGCCTTCTGAAGAGATTCTTTGAAGCTCCTCCCTTTGCTCTGTAATAAGTCCATGGGGGGCGGGGTAGGGGGGAGAGATACAGTCTTTTCCTTCAAGCTTTACATTCTGCATCAACAAGCTCTTCACCTCAAACACTGGAGAATCCACTCCTGGAACGACCCTCCCCACAAATCAAGATCCAAGACAAACAGTGGAGAGGTCCCCTTTACCCTGTGTGAGATTCCTAAGGTCTTTCACCTCCCAATCTCCACTCTGCGCTCTTTGTCCAGGGTCAACAAAGGCATGAAGGACATAAATTGTGGCTGTGCCCTGTTGCCCATGACTTTCGGGTGAGCTCCTCTCCAAGGGACCTAGGAAGATGGAGGCCTGGCTAGAGCAAAAAGAGGGGCTTACTGAGCCTTTCTCACCCTTTCTATGAACCTCAGCCAGCCTGCCCTTTTCTGGAAATGAACCGTTTCCGTTTATTTTTATTTCTTTTAAAAAGGTGTCAGAAGTCTTCTGAAGCTGTAGCTTTATGCAGATCGGCTCTACAACACAAGTGGAAGGCTTTAGGGGAGAGTTATTTATATCCCTTAGGCATTACACATGCAAAGGGTGAAGCTGTGAACCTCTGAATCTCCCATGATGAGCGCATTCTTGCAGGTAGCTATTTTTGTGACACACAGTTCCTATATCTAACTGTCAGATTTTCTTTTCTTTCTTTTTCTTTCTTTTTCTTTCCAGACAGGAGACTGCATAAGCGCTCAGTAATTTTAGAATTACCCTGGATATTTCTCTCCAATGAGGTTTCCAGACCTGGACTTTTCCTGAACATTAGATTTACTACCACCATAGAAGACTCTAGAAATAGAGCCACTCAGTCATTAAGATGTAATAATGGGTCCACCTGTATCCCTATTTAAATGATTTATTTTTTCCTTTCCCCTCCACAAATTAAACCAACATCAAATACAATGAAAGCAGGAGTTATACCGTGGGGGAGGGACATACAAAGCAACAAAGAAATCATCTTATAAATGTGTTAGAAACAATCACATGAAAGAAAATACATTTGAATACTTATCTTGGGGTGGACCCATTGCAACAATGAGATGTACAAGTCGTTATGTCGAAAAACTTTACAACTTTTGCGGGGGGGAAGGGGGCAGAGGGGGAGATGGGAAGGGATGGGAAAGGCAATACTTGATAAGAAATGTACTCATTACCTTGCTCATGTCATTGTAACCCCCCTGTACGGTATTTTCAAGATAAAAAAAAAAAGAGGTAATAATGGGCTGAGCACTGGTGCCTCAGTCCTAGCTATTTGGGAGGCTGAGAGCTGAGGATCATGGTTTGAAGCCAGCCTGGGCAGGAAAAACGTATAAGATTCTTATCTCCAATTAGCCAGCAAAAAGCCAGAAGTGGAGATGTGCCTCAAGCAATAGAGTATTTTTTCAAGAAAAAGTTAAGGGAGAGCAGGCTAGTTCTGGTTCAAGCCCCAGTACTGTGCTCACACATGCGTGCGTGCGCGCGCACACACACACACACACACACACACACACACACACACAAATAATAATGTGGTACACTTACTGTCTGCTCATTTTCAAATAGACTCCTAGAAGTTACTGCTCTGGTCCATTACCATCTTGTCTTCCTGTGAAATGCAGACAATTTCTCCAATCTCCAAATTGAAATAGACATTTATCACTCCTCCAAAACTTGTTTCCCCTATTGGAAACTGAGAGCTCACCTCAAAATATTTCCATAGCACAAGCAATGACAATTATGACTCACGGAAATATCACTTTTCTTTGATTGTGACATAAACAGTGGGGCCTAAATTAAAACTCAATTATCCCATAAGGGTAATTGGGGTTATACAACCAAGAGAGTGGTAGGTTGGTATTGCAGGAGATGCAATGACGGATGGACTGCTATGTGCTCTGTCCACAGTGCAGCCTCTCAGATGAGATGATCGAGTGTAAGGTAATCTGTGCAGAGTACATGCCAGGAAAGCATCACAGGATGCTGCAAACTTGGAGAAATGAAATGAGCCTCTTAAAATGTGTTGGAACCATTCAAGTAAGCCTCAACTGCAAGAGAAAGGTATAGGGCAAAGTGCCGGCTCACCTGCTGGTGAATTCATCACCAAGAGTCTAAACTGACTCTCTGAGCTTACAAACCAAGGTCCTTTCTCACCTGGGAGAGAGAGGCGGGATCAAGTTTGGGGTTCCATATCATCTACATCATTAAAGTGCCTAAGAGGAGATTGGACTGTTTTGTGTTTGTTTGTTTTAACAAAAGGCATAATCCATAAGAGCTACAAAAAAAAAAAAAGGAAAAAGACTTGGGGTAAATTCAGTCATAAATCAAGTACACAAGACAAGCCTGGGAAAGGAAGCTTTGCATTATTTTGTGCCAAGGAACACTTGCCCAACAGCAGATGGCCATGGGGTTACTGCTTTGGTGATGCACTTACTGTGTTCCTTGGGTCAAATTTGACCCACGGAAACTCTCCAACTTCACACTCCAAGCCTCTCAAGACATAGTCCTTCTTCGTGTGTGTGTGTGTGTGTGTGTGTGTGTGTGTGTGTGTGTGTGTGTGTGTGTGTGTGTGTGTGTGTGTGTGTGTGTACCCATCCTGGGGCTTGAGCTCAGGGCCTGAGCACTGTCTATAGCTGTTTTGCTCAAGACTATAGCACTTTACCACTTGAGCCACAGAAGCTCCCCCTTCTGGCTTTTGGGTGGTGAATGGGAGATAAGGGTCTCACAGAGTTTCTTGCCTGGGCTGGCTTCCGATGAAGATCTTTAGATCTCAGCCTTCAGATTAGCTAGGATTACAGAAGTGAGCCACCAGCATTCAGCCATTCTGGATTTTTGAAGGAAAAATCAAAAGGTTTCACTTCCCTGCCTTCCCAGAGACTTTGCTGTCCCCTCCTACTCTCGTTTATTTAAAAAGAGTACATACCCATCACACGACAATGACATCTTCTTGTCTTTCTGTCTCGTCTCTGTTTCTCAAGAGATGTGTACAGCTAAGCACACAGTAGGTACTCACAAAATGAAGCTAATGCCCTGGAAAGCAGTACAATTCCAGATTTCTGACTTTTATTTCATTGCTATGTGGGATTATCTACATAGAAGACTGGACACAACCTAGTCCCCCCCCCCCCCCCATCCCTTGCAAAACCAAAAAGGTTTTGCTTTGAGGACATCCACCTTTGTAAACACATTTCTGGCCCTGGGAAAACATGAGGAGGTAGAGTAAGGTTTCCAGCAGAGTCCTGCGTTCAGCTGACACATCAGTATCCTCACACCCTCTGATAATCACGAGAGGCAAGGTCCAGTCCCCCCCTCTCCGCCCCCTACCCCCTGGGAAAGCATGCCTAGAAAGACAGCCAGGAAAAGTGCTACGTCTAACCTGGGCTTTTGCAATATTTATTTCCCAATCTACTGTCTTATCTACTGCCTCAAAAACCCAAAAAGAGACAGGTACAAATTGTATTGACAAAATAAATAAAAATCAGAACTTGATTCTCCGTAGCAAAGGCAAGTATACATTATAAATAGCAAAACAGCTGGCTTGGACCATATTGTGGGTCACTTACCCAATTGAGGGATTTGAATGACATCATAACCCTGGAGAGGGTATTGCTAGCCAGCTGGTGTTATTTAGGGTACACAGAATTGGAGAGAGAAAACACACACACACACACACACACACACACACACACACACACACACACACACACACACTGATTATACAGAAAAATATAATAGGATAATAGCTTGCCCTCCTCTGGCGCTTTCCCTGGGGTCTGTGGAGGTGATGGACAGCCAGCCTAGTAGAAGGATTTTGTTCAAGGATTTTATTTTTCAGTTGGTTTTACAGCTCAGCAAGTCTTTGCCTTGTCTCTGGCATAAAGCAAGAGCCAGTATGTAAAAAGAAGCCCCATCCACTGCTGTAAGTTCTAGGAAATTAGATCATTCCTTTCAAGTTGGCAAGTAGGACAAGGGGTCAGCTGAGGGCTGGCTTCCAACCTCATTCAATCCAGTCACTTCAGGGTTAAACTTGTAGGGTTTGCAAGCGATAGTCCTTGTTTCTTTTCTTTCTTTGTTGTTTTCTTTTCTTAATAAAATTTTGCATTTGCTCTAAAATATAATTGTTCCCCTAGTCCATTCCTATGACTTTGATTCTGAAAAGGTGCGTTAGCAGATGCATGTGTCTCGCTGGATAGAAAGTTAATCAGAGAACAGATCATAATTTTCTATGGCAGCCTAAATATTTTAATGTCCGCTCTCTGTGTCACTAATGCTCATTTTTTAAAGGGGAAAAATAAAAATGCTTCTGTGCTCCAGTTTTAAAATGCAAAGGTATGATGTTATTTGTCACCATGCCCAAAAAAGTCCTTACTCGATAACTTTGCCAGAAGAGGGAGAGAGAGAGAAGGCAAATATTCCCCCAGCTGTTTCCTGTCTACAGTGTCTGTGTTTTGTAGATAAATGTGAGGATTTTCTCTAAATCCTCCTTCTCTTTGCTAAATCCCACTGTCACTGCTAAATTCAGAGCTGATAGAGCCTGTGCAATGGAATGAAGTCTTCAATTGAAATGTGACATTGCTCTCAACATCTCCCATCTCTCTGGATTTCTTTTTTTTCCCCTTTTTTCTTTTCTTTTCTTTTTTTTCTTTCTTTTTAATTTTTTTTTGCTTCATTGTTTCTGCTAAGCAATTCATTTCCAGACTTTGTACTTCAGAAGCCATGGGAAAAACCAGCAGTCCTCCAACTCAATTATTTAAGTGCTGCTTCTGTGATTGCTTGAAGGTAAATATTTCTTCTTCTTTGAAGTGATGGGAGGGAATTTTCTTCAGATGGTATATACTCTTTTTTTTTTTCTCCTGCTTACAACCGTTATGCACTTTAGGATTTTCATTGTTTCAGAACTGGAAGTTATTTCTAAATTGCTGAATGTGCATTTTTGGGGGAAATCGGACAAAATAAGCTAGCTGCCTTTGTACAGATACCTCTATGAGCAGAAATTACTGCAAGGTACTTAAGCTAATTCCTTTACTTCTGCCTAGCTTTGGTGGTATGTGACAGAAAATTCCTTTAAGTTTTGACTATGGTTAAGGGCTATAGAACATGGATATAAACTTTGGGATTTTGCAGGTGCAGATGTTTAATTTTTTAAGATCACATGTGTGTGTGTGTGTGTGTGTGTGTGTGTGTGTGTGTGTGTGTATGTGGGCACGTGCGTGTACAATCTGTCAAGACTTTCCTTTACAAGGCATGCCATAGTTGAAGTGTTATATGTTAGATGATATGCAAGATTTTACAAACACAGCCTTGGGAACTAAGGATCCAGAACTCACTACACTTTTGTGTTCAGAGGATCAAAGTTGGAGTGAAGTTTAATTTGCTCTTCAGAAAAAGCACTCTCTAACAACTCTTACTGTCCTGACTAGCTGTATGATTTAAACAACTGCATGCTGCCTACGGAACGCTAGAAAGTTTCTAGCAGATGCTTATCTAACTTTTCTCATTGGAAGAGGACTTTCGGGGTAAAGTTTGGACTTCGGAGTTTTGTGTTGTAAAATCTTGATTTTTTTTTTTTTGTTTTTAATCCTCAGAGTTGTCAAATCCTTTTAGGTAAAAATTGGCTGCTGTTGTCAATGCACCCGACTTCTCCTTTCTGATCACTGGCCCCAGTTCAAGTTTCCATTCTCAGCAAAATTATATCCTGCAAGACTTGTGTTTTTTCAATTTGCAAGCACTTTTTAAGCCGCTGTCACTGGGCTCCTTGGAGGGGATTGCCAGAGGGCTCAATTCATAAAAGCTCCCGGTCACTGACAGCAGAATTCAGTTGCGCTTTTCAAAATGTTTCACGGCTAAGACTTTTTCTTAGTCCAGTAAGTAGCTTGGGAGTTTAGGTTACAGCGTTGTGAGGCACCTGACACTGCTGTCCTTGAGACACTGGCACCCGAGGGCCCCCTGGCTCTCACAGAAATGATGTCAGCGTCTCATGTACCCTCTGTTGTCTGGGAACTGGCAGGGTTTTGTTTGATTGTTTGTTTGTTGTTTTGCCTCTCTTCTTAGATGATCATCAAAGAGATGGCAGGAGGCAATCTCCAGTTCATTCAAAGATGGGCAAAAACTGTCTCCCAATGAACTTTGCAGGCTATGTCTGCCAAACATTTTCAGAAGCTCAGCTAGCAAAGTGTCCTTAACTTTTTCCTGGACTTGCAGCAGGAAGTGATTGCAGAGAGATGTGTGGTCTTTCCAGTCTATACCAGTGAGCCGAGGGGGTCCTGCCCAGGGGCCCTGATGATATTGGGAGATCTCAGCTCTGTTTCTTGGAGCTTGAGCAGGGAGAATGCAGGAAGGGAAGGCAGGAGGGAAGGAAAGAGAAGCCTGGGACTTAGATCACTGTTCACTATTCAGGACAGCTACAAGCAGCACACAATAGAAATTGGTGTCTTGATAGAAGGGAAAAGATTGTCTGCACTGGCAGCGGTGTGATTTGCTCATTGTCTGAATGGACAAAAGGCTCCTAGCCTACCTGCCTGGGTGTCCGAATGTAACTAGATGCTCTCCCAAACCCCACCCACAAAGCAGCACATGTGTTTTAAGTCTTCAGTTTTCTCTTTACATCAGCCTCATAATACCCACCCTGACCTGCTGTAAAAGACCTGGAACAAACACAAATGATCACACCTCCAGTGAGTATTTTCCTATGACTATTCTCCTTCCATGTTAACTGGTCATTTGCATGATGACCCAGATACCTGGAATCAATTAATATGCCATGTATTTAAGATTAAAAGAGAGGTCTTTGAAATGTGGATTTGTGCATAGTTCTCTGGAGGAGGAGAGTTCTGAGGTGATTTGGAGTTCTCCTCACCTCTTCTCTTGGGCTCTTTCTTCTTTCTTCTCTATCCTATCTTTCCTTTTTTTTCTTGATTTGTTTCTTTTGTGGTTGGCCAAAGAAAAGGCCAAGGGATTCATGAGTCTATGGGACCACTTGCATTCAAGTTTTAACCTCTCAGCAAGTTTGTTGGTTATTGTTTTCTGGTTTGGGAGCATAATGTGATAAATTCTCTGATTTTCTATGGGTGTGCTGAACTGTTTTTCTGAGTTAAAAGAACATGTACCAGAGATTCTGTTATGTTCTAGAGTTATAAGTACTGATATTGATCTGACAATGTAATTCTGTAGTGGTGGGGGAGATGGGGAGAAGAAATAGAAAAACTATGGAAATAATATTAAAGGCTAGAGGTTGATGTGCATTGTTGGTCTTAAATGTGTTATGCCAGAAATAATTGTGAATGGCACAGCTTTGACATTTCATGAAGTTCTAAGTTCACACAGGGTGTAACTTTGAGTTTTCACAAAAGCTGAAGAATTTAGAGGCATCTATCATGGCAGGTGCTGGTCCTTTAGCGTTGTCAACAAAGAGAAAGGTGGAGAAAAAGAGAGGGAAAGCGAGAGTCCCATAATATTCCCAGTTAGACTGAATTTGCTCTGATTTCCACTGGAAATATTGAAGAAGACACTCCCTATTCATTTTTCTTACTTAGAAAAAAACAAGGACTGGATGATCCTTTGCCCCTAGCAGTCCTTGTGGCTTGGGCTAGGTGGGAGGGGGGGGTAAAGACTTTCTAGACTAAGGTGCACTGAGAAAATGAGATAAATGTTCAATTGAGCTTTTGCCTCCCCTTCTATTTTATGTCTGTTATTTATGATGATTTGACAGTAGAGGGTGTTTTTTTTTCATCTTTAGCTGTTTTGCAAGCATGGACTAAATATTGACCTTGTGGTAACAAGAATCAGGGAGTTAGGTTTTCTTGCTCTTTAGCTTTTCACCCAATTGCTGGTCTGAAGATCTGGCCACTAAATTAGAAATCTAGTTTTAAATGAGGATGTAAACTTTAGCAGTGGCACAGAGCCATTAAGTTGAGAGTTCCCCTGGGATGGAGGGAGTAGCCAGAACGTGAATAAGCGAGTCTGTTTCTAAAAAAAAAAAAAAAAAAAGTGATGTAGTTGAATGGATGAGTGAGGTTCAAGAGAGCCTTTTGCTAAAATTATGACTCTGGCATGACTCTATAATTCTTTTAAGAGTCTTTCACCTGACAGCCTATCTGTGGCTCTTCCCATATCTTCACATATCTCTGCAAGCAGAGCTGATCACCTTGGGAGCCTTCCTGGAAGAAATCACATTTTGGTGCCACAAGTATCAACATGGAAAATCCCAGTGATCATCTTTTCTACTTCTTAGGGTGAGGGCACAGACTTCAGCCGGAGAAATCCTGTGACTCAAGACACAGCTGTCTTTTGGCTTTGATCATTGACTAAGTCAAGCTAACCAATGGATCCATTGGTAGATTTTGCTATAAAAAAATGGATTTGATGACACCTAAATGCCTTCAAGAGCTGAATTCAGAATTCCTGTGATTAAAAAGAAAATACTTTTGCAAGTTTTTCTCTTAGGGTCTTATACATGGAAGGGACTTTCAAATTCAAGAGTACCATTGATTTAGTGTTGGAGTCTCAGAAAGTGATATCTTAACAGTGTGGTTCTTTAGTATTCTAATACTTTAGACTGAAAGGGAAAGTTTCTCTCTAACCCTTTCCTGCCTTCCTTTCTCCTACCTGCCATTCTTCCCTTAAGGTAGATCCTAGAAATTAGAAACTCTCTTCCTCATAGACAGCCATAAATCCTATAGATCTGACTTTAATCTGCCCCCCCCCCACCTTTCTGTGAAGCAGCTAACCATAAAAATAAATTCTTGACCTATCTTGGCTGATAGTAGGGCATATAATCAATCCTTGTTCTGGGTGGGGCAGGCAGGGCAGGGGGGAGGGGGAGCAAGGATCCTGCCCCATGCTCAGAACACAGAAGAACCAAGAAGAGTCAGAACAGAAAAGACTTCCTGTCTTTCCCAGCTCAGTCAACTAGCATGAAATCCTATCATTTTGTGCAGTGACATTTCTTACCTAGCTGTCCATGCATCTCCATCCTGAAGGCTCCCTCGTTATATACAACTTTCATTAGTGTATTGTGCCTTTCTCTCATTATAAGGTGTAAGCTGTGACCCTTATGCTGGGTGAGGAAAGGAATCCTACCTTTCTGTTCTGACCGCAAAAGTCAATTCCTAAATCCTCAATTTTCTTCCTATTTCTGTTTGGTTTATTTGTTTCCTTCTACTCGTGGTTGGGTTACTGCTGATAGTCCCAGGTAATAAATCTGTGCCTGCCCCCCCCTCTCTCTTTCTCTCTCTCCCTCTCCCACCCTTCCTCTCTCTCTCTCTCTGATTCTGTCTCAATCTTTCCTCATCTGTCTCTGACTCTCCCCCCCCCACTCCTCTATAAAGATATAACATTTTTCACAAGTACTTTTTTGGTCACTGAAAATGCTAATGAATCAGAATCCAAGGACTGATACTCAGAGTTTAATATTCTGGTCAATAATGAATGACTGTGCCATCTGTGGAAGGCCAATTTTTTTGGAGACTTTAAATTATCAAAACACATTTGGCTACAAGCCTGCATTTAGCACAATTTAACCTTTGATAATTCAAACATTGTGCCAGGATCTCAGAGTGGTGTGTGATCCCACTGTCAAAATAACATCTTTCATGTACATGTGTGCAGAGCTCTTAGCCTGTTTCATTGCAAGAGGGAATCTATAAAGAAGAGGTTTGGGAGGATTTTTCTCCAAGGTTCCAGTAGCAAGGGGTTTAAGCACAGGCGGTTTGATACTAAGACATGCTTAGTAGTCCCAGACTCTAAGTAGTCCTTCATGTGCTTTGTAGAAGTCTGACCTTCCTTCTGTTTCTTCTGCAGGTCAAGATGCACTTCATGACCTCTTCACATCTCTTCTACCTGGTCCTCTGCTTGCTCACCTTCACCAGCTGTGCTACAGCTGGACCAGAGACGCTCTGTGGGGCTGAACTGGTGGATGCTCTTCAGTTCGTGTGTGGAGATCGGGGCTTTTATTTCAGTGAGTATCTCTCCCTCTCCTTCCACTGCTAAAACTCTAAGGTACATGGCTCTGTAGAGAGTGTGTGAATAGTTGAATGGATGCCAGGGGCTGGCAGCCGTCCCCAGTCTCTGAAAGGCTTCATGTAAGCTTAGTTTTTCAGTGGGGCTTCAACAGGAGATTGAGGATAGAATCCTCTTCCTTAATGTTCTTCTTAGCCTGCTTTCTGTTGATCCTTCCTTCATATTGTTTTAATGTTTTCTAACAGGTGGATGGGGACTCTGGGGTATTGAGAATTTGGGGTTTGAGTTCTATGGGTATAAAGGAAACATAGGATTGTTCTGCATGCTGTAGCACTTGTAGTGAAGTAGTAAGGACTCTAGAAATGTGCCCTTGGGAAAAGAATTAAGGGGACACATTCACAAGATCACCATGCAATACGGAATCACCATAAACAGACAGAAGATGAACTTTGCTTAAAGATGTGTTTACAAATATACAAGATTTCTGTAAATTTATTTTGAAATGTCATACCCTTTATACAAGTTGATCCTGATTTTTTTGGTTTTGGTCATTGCTCACCTTTGACATAGCTCTTCTCTTCTTTTCATCTGGAAAAGGGTGGTTGACAAGATCCAAGCTATTTATCCCATAAGTTGGTCTCAGATAATGGCAAAGTCAAGTATAAATGACAAGCAGTTAGCATAGTCAATCCTTGCACACAATAAGCACAAACAAAAGGCAATAGTACCTATGAGAATTGATCACTTAAATAATCTACCTCACATGTATGTGTCTCACTATATACTACGAGACAGGGAAAAACTTAAAGCTAGATGCTCCCTCTGTCTAGTTCTTTGGACTATTAGAGAGTTCCAAGAAACAGAGCATGAATCATTCACAAAGGTTTATGTCACTCAAGTGAAGACAGCTCACTTAGTTACCTATGAAGCTCCAAATAGATTGTGCAATGACTCACACTTGAAGTCTCTCCCATTTCCTTCCCAAATGCCAGCCTCTCTCTAGGCAGGTGTGTGTGTGTGTGCTTGTAAGACTAAGGTAAAGGGTGTGTATATATGCCAGTCAGGTGATGAAGATGGGAGACAATGAGGAGACAGCAGATGGGGAGACTGGTGATCTGTTCCATGGATTTGCCAAAATAATAGAAGTATCAAGTTACAGAGCCTCAAAAGTGCTAATGTTTGAATGAACAAATTCCCATTCCACGCCTCTCACTAGTGCTTTCCTTGAGTGAATCCATTTGTTTTTCTGGCAATAAACCTTTCTGTTACAAGGAAGATGAATGAATTCATTGGGTAGATGTTTTTCTGGTAACAAATACGTTATACCTTTAAAGAATCCCATGGAAGGTAAATGTGGGATGTGGATATGGTTCAACAACAGGTTGTAATAGTTTTATAATTTGCTGTTACTAATCCACATTTTGTGAAAGAAAGAAAGAAAGAAAGAAAGAAAGAAAGAAAGAAAGAAAGAAAGAAAGAAAGAAAGAAAGAAAGAAAGAAAGCGGTTCTCCCTTACGCTTGAGAGGATTTCTTTTTCTGCCTTGGTAATCCATTTGTGTAATTTCCTTCCATCCAGTTCACTAGGTAACTGCCAAGCCTGCAAATGCCTTCTGCTATGTGCCAGGTTGAATTGTGATGATCATTCTGACATGCTCCAGGATTTCCATGCATGGTGTATGGAAACTGGATGCTTCTATACCCATGATGTTAGCACTGGATGATGAGAAATTAGAATGGAAAGAATGACTTTAGTCCCAAATACCTTCTCCACACTTAGACCCAAAGAGTATTCTTGGACAATTAATTATAATGGAAACCAATGTCAAGGCACTGAAAAGATTCTTTTGTTGGGTCACTACCATGATTAAAATTTAGCAATGCATATAGATTTCATTTTTATAAGTTCAACAAAGAATGTTATACAGAGCAGCTCTCGATTTTTAGAGTATAATCTTGGATAGAAAGTGGTTCTGTAAACCATGTGTTGTCAATATTGTTGCTGAGAGGCTATGTTTCATATGTTCTGCCTTACAGAATTCTATCACTCAAGTTGCTCCCTTCTGACCTAGTTCTTCAAGTGAGCAACCAACCCCTTTCACCTAAGAGAGGTTAGCCCCTTTAAATGGTTGTAATTTACTTCGAACCATGCATGGAGCAACTGCTGTGTATCCTAAACATGAAGGTGATGCCTAGAAATGACTTGAGAGTCTGACCTTGCCTGTAAGGGTTCCACAATTTAACTGGGAGGGTAAAAAAGACAGACACCTACGCATGACCAAGTGTCAGGTGAATGAAACAACCTTGGAGGCAAGATCAGATCCTTACTGCTTTCTTAAAATATTTTGTATCGTTTTTGCCAGGCTCCCCCTTGCCATAAATGAACAGAGCCCTCTCAACAGGCTGCGTGGTGCCAAAGGCCATAACTATTTCCCTTTGAATCCCAGGGGCAAGTTAAGTGCCTAGTCATTGTCCTTTTTTATGGCTGAAAGGATCCAATTGAATTCGATGGAACTGCTTATTTGGGGTCTTTAGACTCACTGAGAATTAGTTTGTCAAATACTTTGGACCACACTTCTTATTGCATGCTGCCTAGTTATTTAATAAAAATTGCTTTTCTTTCTTTCAATTAAATATAATGTATGTATACTAACAACAACCTAGAGACTATATTTTGGCCATCCTAAGCTATAATGACAGTCTGTTTTGTGTCTGAGCCAATAATTCTTGCAGGCATGAACTGTTGTCAACAAATGTTATTGTTTCCTTTTCATCCCCCTGAGGTTTACTGGGGGTTGGGGGGGGGGGTGGCACACGGGGGGGAGGGGTTGAGGGCGGAGTCAGCTCTAAGCATTTAGTTTTCAAAATACTTCTTAGAAGCAAACATTCTTTCTCATTCAGAAGCCCTGTCAGTTGACACTTAATTGTTTCTTACCCTTATTTTCAAAGGTTTCTTGTGTCTTTGCCTTTTATTTTAAGCAACACTATTTTGGAAGTTCAGAATTTTTTTTTCTCAATAGTGTAAGGCACTTTCCAATCTTGGTTCTCAATTTAAACATATGAAATAAAATTGCCTCTACCTCTGCCTTTGGCCAATGTAGCCTTACATAACAAGAAGATGTTTTAATGCTGTTAAAACCGTCTGGAATTTAAAAAAAAAAAAAAAGTGTAGTGCTTATGTTTTCTGGAGTAACCCAATCTTACAAATGAGCTCATCTTCCCCTTCAAGCCCAAATTCCAATGATGGACAGTAGAAACAACCTTGTAGATGATCTGTTTTGTGACCATCTTCCCAGCGTAAGTGGTATAGTTCATCCATAATTAATGCAACTTCCCCAGATAATTTATAAAATGAAAGATCCAGAGAAGAGCTAATTACAGTTCTTCCCTATGCATCATTGTAAGAGAGTCTATCACCAGCCTTGTGTTTCCATAGTCCTTGAGGAAAACAGTGGTATAATGGAGATGAACGTGTTGGGAGAGACCTAGCTATTATCTTACCAGATGGATGGAGCCCTTATCAAGGGTGTGTCATTGTAACCTCATTCTGCACAAAACACAGCAATAAGTAAAAGAAAATGGGAGAAGACCAGCTTGCCATGGGTATAAGTTTTTGACAGTCATGGCCATTTTTACCCTTTTAATGTGTTGTTGAGAGGCTTGTGGAATTTTTCTTCTTGGAGATATTTTAGGAGCTAATGGACAACCAACTGTCTTGGATGGTTTCAATTAAGAATAACCAAATGAAAGAGAGTTTCTAGGGTCCTTTTTAGGTTTAAGAGTCCATAAACAGTCCCTTAAATAAACTATATTTGCTTTAGTTTGGGCAGTTTAAGCAAAAGGAGAAGTAAATCAATTAGAAAGGAAATCTGGATATCCTTTCCACCATTCCAGATTTATGGCTTTTGTAAAATATACTTCCAATGCATAGTTATTAAGAACAGGTCTGAATAAAAGAATGGCATTTGTGTTAAAACATAGTGTTTTTAAAGAGCTTAAGTGAAACTCTGCAATCAACTTTCATTGTTAGTGATTGCATAAACCGTCCTAGGTTTGGATTATTATTATTGACTCAAACTTCTTTCCTTTGATACATAGTGCTCCAAAAACTGCTCTGAGACCTGTCATTCATTAGTTGAATGACTTTGGCCAGTGTTTTTAAAACTCTTGAGCTTAAGCATCCTTGTCTATAAAACAAGAAGATTTTGTTAAAGTAAATGACCACAACCAACTTTAACAGACTTTTAGTCTAAGTTGTAATTAACAAGGATCTGATGCTCTTCAAGAAAACACTGGATTTAAATAGTGACTCAAAAGCTTTTAGCTTCCTTTATCTTCTTTGAAAAATGGAAAGAAGGCCCCTCAAAGATAGGAGCTTCACCCATTTAAAGAAAAGCAAACGAAGCCAGGTGCCAGTGGCTCACACCTGTAATCCTTGCTACTCAGGAGGCTGAGATCTGAGGGTCACATTTCAAAGATAGCCCAGGCAGAAAAGTCTCCATAAGACACTTATCTCCAATTAACCACTCAAAAACTGGAAGTGGAGCTGTGGGTCAAAGTGGTAGAGTGCTAGCCTTGAGTAAAAGAGCTCATGGATGGTGCTCAGCCCCTGAGTTCAAGCCCACAACCGACTGAACAAACAAAAATGAAAACAAAACCAAACCAACTTAAGTTGAGACTGAATCTCTCAAGGATCATATCAGACCTCAGACATGACCAAATTTACTCAGATTATGAAAGCAAAGGAATACACACTTCATGAAAACAGAGTGACATTTTCCAGAGAGAAGAAGACTATCCGACACTTCTGACCTTTCTACTTTCTTGGCTGTGAGGAAAAGTGAATAGGTTTGGTTTTAGCTGTACTTTATCGAGTTACCGGAAAGAAATAAGAATCTGTAGGTTTCTCAACTTTCACCCAAAGTCTTTTTCCACTAAAAGAACATTCAAAGATACACTTCCCCATCATTAGCACTGTTTTGAACCAGGCTGGAAGTCAGCTTAACCATGGCATTCCTACATTTAGAACCTAATAAATGGCCAGGCGTGTATTTGTGCCACTGCTGGTCAAAGTTAGGGGTGGGAATGGTAACTAGCTGTGGAAAATCTATTCTCTTTGAAGCTAATTGGCACATGTGGAATTTGACTTTATGACCCTGGCCTCATTAGAGCCACAGGACTAATGGGCTTTAAAAGAAAAGCACTTGTTTTTGTTTTTGTTTTTCAACAAATGCTCAGCTCTATTCTTTAAGCATACCCAAGAGGACCAGTCTCTGTCAGTAAGAAAATTATGGTTTCTGTGCAAAACTAGAAAACCATTTGCATTTTTATGACATGTTAATACTCTCTAAGGCCATCTTCTATCTGTTGGAGAATTATAAATAGGAGAGTGAAGGGTACAAGATCAAGGGCTTGTCCTCTGTTGCTAAGTATCCAGGATTTGAAACCCAACTCTACAACTGACATGGGTGGGTGACCTTGACAATCGTAATTGACCTCATTGTTCCTCAATTTCCTCATCTGCATAGTAGGGCCTGCTGTATAGTGTTGGTATTAGAATTAAATGGATAAATGGATTATAATCAATTAACTTAGAATGCCTCCTGACCTATCGGCTATGCCTCCCACATGCATGTTTGCCATTACATTTATTTTTTTTCCTCATCTGGAATCATTTCCAGAATTCACCCCAAAAGGAGAAATAGATGAAGAAATTAACTAATTATACACAAATTTTGTTTCCTTAAGGGTAGCTGAGAAACACTGTTACCAGTGGTAGTGATAATATCAGTAATACTAGTATTAAAAAGGCAAAAAGAATGTCCTATGCTTGTCTATTGCACTTAACTTTTTTCAAAATCCAATTATAAGTGGGGCACTGGTGGCTCACACCTGTAATCCTAGCTACTCAGGAGGCTGAGACATGAGGATCGGGGTTCAAAGCCAGCCCGGGCAGGGAAGTCCATGAAACTCTTATCTCCAATAAACCACCTAAAAACCGGAAGTGACGCTGTAGCTCAAGTGGTAGAATGCTCGCCTTGAGCTGAAGAGCGTAGGGACAGCAGACAGGCCCAGAGTTCAAGCCCCACGACCAACAACAACAACAACAACAACAAAATCCAATTATACTGGTTCACATATTTTCTCTTTACCTCACTCTTGATGGGCAATATGAATTTTTACATTGGACAAGTAAGGATTGTGTGTCATAGAGATTTTTGTGACTTAACCTCATAATGGATACATAACCAAAGCCAAGCATTTCTTGTTTAGTAATTTGCATTGTTTAAAAGCAAGTCCTTCTACAATAGATAGGAAACAGGAATCCTGATAATTGTGAAACATTTCCTCAAAATGAGGTATGAGGGAATAACGTATGTAATACGGTCTTACATTGTACCTTTTGGAAAAATTGAGAAAATCCCAATAGAACAGAACTTCCTTGGGGTGCAAAAGAAGTCTTCTTAGAGTAGCTGCTGTTATTGTACAAAAGCCTCCACAGAATCCCCTCAGACAGAACAGGGCAGCTCATGTGTGACCTGAAGAGCTTCTCCCTTGGCCAACTTCAAATCTGCTTTTCTTTCTCCTAACAAACCTTTAGTGCACTATTTCTTGCTATTCTTAGCTTTGATATCTTTCCCAAACCATCTATTATAAAATAGCTGTTTAAAGCACCAAGCATCTCTTTGGGGTTTTGTAAAGTGGAATATGAGGTTCCATGATGCAGGTGAGCCAGGTAGGAAGACACTTCTCCAACTTGACTGTGAAAGAAGAGGTGAAGAGGTGAAAGGAGCAGGGAGGGAGGGGGTGTGATCTGGGTGTTAAATACTCATTCTGTTGTTTGCAGACCATTGGTACTGGACTGGCTCATAGCTTCAGTGGCTGGAAGAGTAGATATTTGGGATCCCAGAGAAAGTTTAGTACTCTGCAGCTTCAGTGGGATTCCAAATGTCTGGTCCAGACATGATGCACATGACAGCTGTCCTTGGGTGCTCCATTAGAGCCAATCACCTCTCTCCAGCATCCTTCCTTCGGCTTGCATAGCCTACACCAAAGAACCAGACACACTAAAAACAGGCATAAGGTACCTCCCAAGAAGACATTGGAGACAATAACAGGCTGCAAAATCTTTGCCCCTTTTATGTAGCCAGTCTTCTTTGACAACCATGGTGGCAAAAAAAAAAATCATTTTGCTGACCTGGCAAAGTTCCATCTTACACCTCTCCATGAAAGATCAACAGGCTCTTACATCCAAAGAATTACTTTTGGTTGCCTGGAAAGTTCAAATCCCTTATTAGCTGTTAGACTAAGGAGATGACAACAGAGCATTTTGTTTGTCTTTATCTATATGTGAGATCATGTTTGAAACATAGCAAAGAGCTGTTATTTGACATGCAATTCCCTAACTGCAGTAAGCTGCATGCCTATTTAATGCATTGTTTAGTCTCACATTGGCTAGAGCCACTTAAAGAAACACTTGGCAAGCTCTTGGTTTTCATTCTTGGCATAGCTGCCCCTCTTCATTTTTCACTGAACCTTAAACACCAAGAAAACCCCTCTCTTTAAGCCTTCACTGTATATCTGGCATATTGTTTCATGTAATTTGCCAGAACCATTGCACGTGGCCCTCTGCATTTGTCCTATGCTAATTAATGGCTTTGCAATATTTGATCAGCAGAAGCACGGATACAAAGAGAAATTGTGCAAGCAGTAGAGACCACACAGTTTTTAAATTAAAACCTTTTGCCTTAAATGCTCAGCCTTTCTGCACGGATAATGGTTTCCATTCTTTAAAAAAAAATAAAGTTGTCTTTCTGAACCCAGTGAAAAGATACCCAAGAACCTATTTCTACCTCCTTAAAACCACCTGATGGTGAAAAGGAAATATCACTGAAGATTACTACAAGTTTGGAAGGTCTTAGAAAATAGTCTTGTCAAACACCAAGACTGACACTCAGGGAGAAGAGCTGTGTCCAAGGTCACACAGATAATTAGGAACAGAAGTAGAAGGATATACTGTTGATTCTGTTTTCTGATCTCATTGAAGTGTTTGATATCAAACCATCCCATGTCAAAGTTACCTAAAGTGCCCCGGAGAGGCTCTAATCAGGTTCAGCCACATGAGTAAGATCTCAGTAGATCCTCCAAACTATAAAATATCACCTGCTCTGTAACAAAATTAGAATCTGCCTGCAGGAATTTTCACCTTAAAGTGATTCTCTACCTGTCCCAAATGCACTTAAGGCATTTCAAGTCCATTTCAGGTCATAATTTAGACTATTATTATATGTTATATTATTCTGAGTCTCTGTCACTCTCTCCAGTGTTAACTTTGGTAGAACTGCTTTGGAATGACTTAGCAAAGCTGTGTTCCTGGAAAATCTGAAACAGCTTGACCAGTTGTTGGATCAGTTTTTTTTTTCTGGAGATTTCTCTGATGATCTCAAGCCAAAAGAAATTTACACCTGATGACTTTGCAGACTCACAAGCAAATACCCAGGATCTCTCCTGATTTTCTCCTTTCATTTGTGGCCTTTAGGCAGTACTAGAAAGACTGTTGAGGGGCCTTTTTATACTTTGAAAATCCATCAGGCTATGACAGAACTGCCAGGCCATTCTGGGAAGATGGCACTACCTTTGTGCCATTTACCCTGATGAAATGGGTCTTTCATCAGAAGCAAGTGATTTAGAAAGACTGCACTGAGCCAACCCACAGGCAGCCAACTCCTGATTATCCATGAAACTGGGGAAAGGAGCACAAGAGCTAGAATTCTGGACTGCACTGATTTGAACACTGTAGATTTCTCTTCTCTCTCCTCCTACCCTATCTTCAACCCCATTATGAAACCAGGTGGTTTCTTTTAAGATCCTTCTTCATGTTCATACTATGCGCTTATCTTTCCAAGAAGTGCCATTAGCAATAGGACTTTCAACCTTGCCATGTTTGAAGTTTGGAGCCATATAATTTATTTTTGAAGGAGACGGCTGTCCTGTGCATTATAGGATATTTGTTACTATGTTGGCCTCTATCAACACCAGTAGTCAGCTTGTCTTACTTGTGATGACCCAAAATGTCTCAAGACATTGCTCAATGTTTCCTAGGGGAGGACAAAATCTCCCCCAGTTGAGAATTTCTGAACTATATATGTCTCAAAAAGAGAAACAACTAGAAAGGTGATGAAAATCAAAAGTTCATGAAGATTTCCTAAGCGGAAGATCAACTCAGCCATCGGTCACTGATTAATCCAGAATTTGTGGCCCATTGCCTGGAATTAGCAATGAGAATAGTCCTTGTGTGTTGAAAACTTCCCTCTGAAAATACAAAGCTCTTCCTATAGGCTCTCTTATTGAACTCATTATGCTAGAAGTAAAGGCAGGCAGAAATGGCCAGGTACAAAACTTAGGTACCTGCTTAGAGGTTTGGTTGTGACCACATGAATCAAAGGAAAAAGAAGGGCAGCTCTTTGGCCTTAATATTTGATGGCAATCCCTTCTTAGTCCTGTCTCGAGTCCTTACCTGTAAAAAAGTTCAAAAGGCAGTAGCTACAACTTTTCTTCTTCTTTCTCGTGATTTTCCTATCTGAGTAACATCATATTCATTTTATTACCCAGAAACATTAATCAGTTCACTGTTTGGGCCTGACTCAGTTTCCTGACTGAACAGTATTGTGATCTTGGAGAAATCATTTCATGTCCTTAGGCCTCTCATTCTTCCTCATAAAATGGGAAATAAGAATATTTTTACCTCAGAATTGTTCTGAGACACAAATACTGGACTCTGGAAAGTGAAAGCCTATCCTGATATATCACTGGTAACTGATTGAATTGGATACTTTGCTTTGTGTATTTACTCGCTAGCCACAAATTAGCTCAATAAAATCTTCTGCAATAATTATAACCTAGGAAAGTTAATTTGGTAGTATAGTTTCTTAAACTCTGTGTGTGTGTGTGTGTGTGTGTGTGTGTGTGTGTGTGTGTGTGTGTGTATCTGTTGGTCTGTCTGTCTGTCTGTCTGTCTGTGTACCAGTACTGAGGCTTAGAACTCAGGGCACCTTACTCTCATTTGTTTTTTCACTGGTGCTCTACTACTTGAACCACACTTCTACTTCCCACTTTTTGGTAGTTAATTGGAGATGAGAGTTTCGTGGACTTTTCTTTCTGGCTGTCAAACTTTTAATTAAGAAGAAAAGCATCTTGGCATCTTATAGTCATATATCACTTTTGCATTTCAGCTGCCCGAGAGTTAATGAATAAGTTATTCGAATGCTTATTCAGTATGACCCTTTCCTCTCATTGGCAGAAGCAGAAAACAGAAGCAGCCTATTACCTATTACCTATTACCTTACCACAATGAGATACCTGAAAGTGTTTGTCTCCAAAGAGGTGATGGGTAGTTACTAAAGAATCATACAGAAGCAGAAGAATCTCATTCTCCCAAGTCAGCTGTTGATCACTTCTGCTTTGCCTCAAAACACAGTGTTCAGCTGCAAGAATATATTACTAATCAGAAAAATATATTTGCTCTTTCAAATCACCTATCTAAACTGCTTTCTTATCTGAGTCTGACTTGGGAGATTCAAATATTTTTTTCTTTGGGCATGTGTACAACAAAATTCAAATTGTGAGTTTTATCACCAGAACCAAGTAGTCCACTCTCAAGAGCTTCAGTCATTGCCAATGTTAGCCATGGGTCTTGAACTCTGGGCCTGGACACTGTCCCTGAACAATTCAGCTCAAGGCTAGCGCTCTACCACTCGAGCCACAGCACCACTTCTGGCTTTTTCTGTTCATGTGGTGATGAGGAATCAAGACAAATCCTCTACCACTGAGCCACCTTCCCAGCCCTAAGAGCTTTGATGTAAGGCACACTTGTAATCCCAGCTACTCATGAGGTGAAATTAGAAGGACTGCACTTCAAAGTCAGCCCGAGGTAAAGTTTGTGAAACATCATCCCAATGCACAAACCAATCATGGTGGTGTGCATCTATGCTTCCAGCTACATAGAGGCACAAATCAGAGGATTTCTACCCAAGGCCATGCCTAAGCAAAAAACATATGACCATATCAGAAACAGAGCTAAAGCAGGAAAGGGCTGGGGCTTAGATGGAAGAGTACCTATCTAACGAGGATGAGGCCCACAAAAGCAAATACTGTTTACTGCTGTTCTGATTTTTTTGTTCCATTTTATTTTGAGATTTTCAGGAAAACCAGAGATGAAATTTTCTGTCCTCCACAATAATCAGTGCGGGACACTTGATAAAACCCCTTGGTTTAATATTGAAAAAGAAGTCATTCAAGATCTATTTCCTTCTATCAGTTCCCAAAATAAGCCCCATTACATCACTGTGGATCATGATTGTATATAAAATAAAAACTCAAATCTACTTGAGATATCAACTCTTGTGAACCTTTCAGTGAAGAGCTCAATAAGTTCAAGAGTAAGCTTATTGTAGTTAACAGAACTTTTCTAGTCTTTTGCAACCTTATCACTAGGTCCCATCTATTTTAAAAACAGAACTTCTATTCTTTTCTCTATCTCCCTCTGAGTTATTTAAAAAGAGCATTTGTGGGCAAGGAAGATGGGCAACTAGCATATATATCCCTCATCGATAAGTTACAGAAAATGTACCACAGATAGACTACTATCCCTTAGAGAATACCACAAGCACTTCCTATTTGCCAAAGCTGAAGTGAAGAATTCCTTAATTAGAAAGACCCATATAGAGAAATCTGATCCAGAGAACCAAGTTTCAATGAAAACCATAATGTGATTGCCATCATAAAGCATACTAGTGGGAAAATCCAGAACTACAATTCAATCAACTTCACTGGGAAGAACTAGATACACTGAACTTTGAAGAACTAGATACATTGAACTTAACTTTGATAAATGCATGTACAAGTAATCCTGGTAAATATAGTCCAAACACTCAGAGTGAGTGAACTACTATCCCACATTCTGCTGGTATAACGCAACAGAATATTCTTTGGAAATCCAAGCTCTTAACCATTTATTAAAAAAAAAACTTTGTTTTCCAACTTCTAGCACCTATTGGATAGTTAAATGTCAAAACTGATCAGCCTAATGATTGGATCCTGAATGTTCATAAACCCTAGTGATTTGGTAGCTTGTGTAGTTGGAAGAAAGCAAGAAAGGAGGGAGGGAGGGAAGGAGGGAGGGAAGGAGGGAGGGAAAGAGGGAGGGAAGAAGGAAGGAAGGAAGGAAGGAAGGAAGGAAGGAAGGAAGGAAGGAAGGAAGGAAAGAAGGAAGGAAGGAAGGAAGGAAGGAAGGAAGGAAGGAAGGAAGGAAGGAAGGAAGGAAGGAAGGGAGCTAATTCCATTTTAGTTAATTTAACAAGCTAATGCATTTGGAATTGCTAACTCAGAAGATAACCACAACAGGTATTATCAATGCATTTTCTGCCTCTACAAATTCTTGACTTGTTAGCTTCCATGAAGGTCTTCCATGAAGAAGCTTAGATTTTCCTACATATTTTGAGTTTTATGTTTCTTTCCATTAACGTTTCCAGCCGCTCATAGACATATTTAGTTTGGCAGAAGGTAGGGGTGACTCATGGAATGAAGAAATTTGAAAGCAAAGCTACTGAAAATGGATCTAATTTCTTTTTAGGGTAATTTGGAAGCGAGAAATTGATAATTTGTCTAATTTTTTCTGGTTTTATCAGCTGTTACACTGCCACATATTTGTTCCATATGGATGTTTTGTTATTTTGGAAACACATAACCAATTTCAGCTGCAGCTATATCTCATATGGTCAAAGAGTAAAACTATTGCTGGCTCATAGGCTCATTATGATTGGCTGGACACCCTTAATCAATAGCTATTGCATGAGAAAAAACAGGAGCAGATTGAAAGAAACCTTGTTTCTTCCTATGGATCCAATCATTTCACTTTGGGGTTGCAAATGTTCTCTACTAAAGACACAGTGATTTTTTGACATAGATAAAACTGCACAAAAAATAGGAAATAATTCTAAGATCGATGGCACAGTCATATGTTAAGCTTCCTTGATGATCAAGAGTCTCTGGGTCCTAAGTCATAGGAGCCATAAGACTTGTGGAAGGCATCATACCCTAAACCTAACCAGCATTTCCTTGAATTATTAGTGTGACTGCTTTATAGAAACCTCTCTTACCAGATAAACCACGATTCAGTAAATATGCAAAAGTACCAAGATGTGAAAGCCAAAGACACAGAAGGGCTTATTCTGACTGGTTCTGAAAAAGATGTTGACCACTTAAAGTCAGTGAGTTAGTGGTTTCAATGTAAATGATTCTGATGATTGCCACTACCACCTATAAAACAACAGCAATGGGGTGGGAAGGTGGCTCAGTGGAAGAATGCTTGCCTTGCATGCATGAGCCCTTGGGTTCGATTCCTCAGCACCACATAAGCAGAAAAAGCTGGAAGTGGCGCTGTGGCTCAAGGGGTAGAGTGCTACCCTTGAGCTGAAGAGCTGAGGGACAGCGTGCAGGCCCAGAGTTCAGACCCCACAACCGACAAAAAAACAAAAACAAAAACAAAAGAGCAATATTAAAGAACAAGAAATGTTCTGAGAACATACATCAATATTGCTTAGTGTGTTAAGATAGTTCTAGAGCCTTACTGCTCAAAACAACCTAAAGAAGAGAAAATTTAAAACACCTAACAGCTTAGGAGAAATGCCTAATTAGAAGACTCTCCTAAAATGAACTAAAAAATGTATTTAAACCAGATTCAGAGGCATTTATTATTATGCACAGTAGGATCTGTGGAAAATATTCCCCAGAAAATAATGGGTGACCCTCATTTCAGAGGAGAAAAAATAGCCAGGCACCAGTGGCTCATGCCTGTAATCTAAGCTACCCAGGAGGCTGAGAGCTGAGGATCACAATTTAAAGCCAGTCCTGGCAGGAAAGGCCATGAACCTCTTATCTCCAATAAAATACAGAAAACCAGAAGTGGCGCTTTGGCTCAAGTGGTAGAGTGCCCTCTTGAGCTGAAGAGCTGAGGGACAGCACTCAGGCTAAGAGTTCAAGTTCCATGACCAACATATATACATATATGTGTGTGTGTGTGTGTGTGTGTGTATGTACACACACACACACATATGTGCGCACGTGCACACACACACACACACACACAGAAGAGAAAAAATAGAAAATCATGGGAGCTCAATTTCCACTGAAGATTTGGACAATGGCTTTGGAGCCAGATCTGCTTGTGGTCATTACCAACAAATAAGGTGACTTTCTGTACAGAATTCCCCTTCCTTCAAGATGGCAGCACCTTTCCTCAGAGGAAATATAGAACTGTTCTAAAGATAACCCCTGGATTGACTCTCTATGAACCTGAAATTGGAACTCCCAATTGTTTAAGCGGCAATTTCTAATCGCATCACTAAGGTCAAGAACTGAGCTCAGGAACTGAGCTCTAAACCTTAAAATGTTGCCTAATTTCTTTTCCAACAAATACATTTTCAAGTATAGCCAAGCTAGAGGGGCTTCAACATACATGTGCATTTTACACCTCTCCCTTTGCTGCCTTTGTCATGACTAGCCAGGGTCTAGTAGCCTTTTTTTTTTTTTAATAAATTTTATTTTATTTGAGAACATACTGTACAGAGGGGCTACAATTACATGGGCAGGATAGTGCATACATTTCTTACCAAGCATTGCAGCCTCCTCCTTTGTTTACCCTTCACCTCCCTTCCCAGCCTCCCCCCCCCACCCAATCATACCCCCCTCCCCCCCCCCACCGACATTGTAAAGCTGGTTTTGACATGACATTTTGTACTTCTCATTGTTGCAACAGGTCCACCTGAATCCTTAAACGACTTGTTTGTCCCCATCTCCTCCACATGTTATACTGACATCAAATATAGTGAAAGCGGGGGTTACACTGTGGGGGAGGGACATACAAAGCAACAAAGAAATAATCTTATAAATGCATTAGAAACACATGCATGAAAGAAACGAAAAAATTAAAATACATATTTAAGGGTTCATTTTCCTAACATCACATTATCTGACCTTTTCCGCTTGACTCATACCTATACTAGATATTGCAAATAAGGGAAACCATGGGACCTATGTTTCCTTGGGCCTGGCTTACTTCATTTAATATAATTTTTTCCAAACCTTTCCATTTCCTAACAAATGGGGAAATGTTAGTAGCCTTTTTTATGAGTCTGAATTGACTAAATCCATTACAGCTCCAATCAGGATTTAAAAGAAATTGTTTAAAATAAGAAAAATGTATTTCTCTATCACCTGTCAGGAGGTAAAGTATAAACTTAAAACATGCAGAGAATTAGTCCCTTGTAACTCCAGCTTGGATTTATGCAACTGGTATTTGAAAGTTCTTTGGGCACTAGAGTGGAAGGACTTGGAAGGGATGTCTTCATCTTCTCCGGAATACTGCTTAGCACAGAAAAGATGCCAAGGTGAAGATTCTACAATTAAATTGCTTATTGATATAACTTCCATACATTAAAGCACCAAGCAAAAGCTACCAAGGGAAGAATGCAATTAGCTCCATACCTAATTCAATTTCTTAAAATGGATTTTTAGAAATTTCCATGAAACAACATTAAATGTTCCTTCTAGAAAAGTCCTTAGAGACTGTTTTGCTGACATTAATTCAATAGATATAGGGCAAGGAGTCAGGAATATCCCTGTAATACAATAATGTGGGCTGAGTATAAATGAAGCAAAATAAATAATTTTGTGCTAAGTTGGCTTTAGCATTCCCTGACCTATGCCACTTCTGCTTCTGATATCTAGGGTCTCTGGATACAAACTATCCATCTTTCTCTTTTATTTAATCCAAGATGCATTTATTGCTTTTGTATTGTCACCTACACACTAGGATAATAACCTCTGGCTCAAAGGAATACAACAAACTTTGTCTTTCCAGAGCTCTTCCTCAGACACATCAAAGATACAATTCAACTCCAATTGAAAAGATAATCACCTTCTTCCAGTAAAGGAAGAACCCAGATCTGGAAAAGAAAAAAAACCCACAAGAAACCAAAAACCCTGAAACTTCAATAATGTAGTGATCATCAAAGGGACATTTCTTCAAAAGCAAGTGGAAGTTTGGGCCAGTGACCTTGTAAAGCAGGAAGGGGCCAGGTTCCCGACCAATGTGCTGGGTGGTTTACACAATCACTCAGACTGTTTAGGACAGTGCGGACAGTCAAAACCAAGTCTTTGGACTTAGTGAGATGTAGCATTATAGTTTGTTTTGCACCAAGATCCAGAACAGCTGTTAGCAATTCATGGGAAGATTACACGTGTCCCTCCTTCCAGTCCCTTCACTGTTGAAGTCCTTCCCATCACTCACCAAAACGATTGCAACAGCTTCCTCCATGATTGCTCTGTGTCCAATCTTGCCTGACACCAGCCATCCCACCCATGAGATTAATCTTCCTCAAGCCCAGTTCTGATCACTTCATTCCTTTTCTAAACAATGCCAGTGACCATCCATGCACAGGCTAAATAGAGTCTCAAACTTGACAGCAAGACATTTTATGGACAGCCTCTAGCTGACTTTGTGACTCTGTTTCCTAATGTCTTCCTCCACAGCAGAGCTTACAAACCAACAATCTGTAAGTCATAGCCAAGCTTTGTAAGTATTTTGTTTGGCAAATACAGTGTTTTCATAAAAATGTGAATCATTTTCCAATATTTACTAAATGACTCTTCCCTTCGTGTTGGCACATGCTTTCTTACTTTACCAAAATCTGCACCACTTTCTATTGCCTTCCTCTGGCCCACTTCTCTTCCTTGTATCACCTGCTTCAGCCAATGAATCACTGACTCGGTGGTCATAACATTTACAAATGCCCCCCACGTATTCCAACATCCAACCTCGATGACTTACTACCATATGTTTTATTTTCCTAGACTCGCCTTCTGTTCTCTCAAATGTCACCTTCTCAGTAAAGCCTTCCACCATATGTCAATTTTCTTTTTCTGAAGGAGGAAAACCATCATATTACTCTTAAAGCACTTGTAATCTGCTCTATTTTGCCTTTTGTGTGTGTGTGAGTGTTCATACCTCACACCATCTGGTTAACTCTGAGCTCTTCGGAGGTGAGGGCTATGTTTTTATTAATCTCTGAGAGATCGCCCTCACTCTATCATACCCAGTAAGTCAACATCTGCATGGAATTCATTAAGTTCCCCATTTTCCTTTGCACTCACAGGCCTAGTCTAGCTGTGTGTGTGTGTGTGTCCATAAGAAGGCAGGGCAGTAATTCATTTGAAATGCAGACATGGCTGAGTTGGAAGGCCCCTGTGGACTTTCAGGCATTTTTCAAGTAGGGAGTGAGAAATGCTGTATCTAAAAGAAACTACTGAGGGAATTTAGGTAAACAGAATCTGATCCTCTGTGTTGGAAGCTGGCTATGATCTCTAGATTAAAACATTCTTCATACCTCACAAAGAGTATCAGCAATGCTTTAGTATGTTCAACTTGTGTTAGTGTTCTAGGAGTGAATATATTCCTGAAGCTTCCACTGAGTCATTGCCAGGTAAAGCACAAATATCCCAGAAAGAAAGAAAAAGAAAGGAAGAAAGGAAGGAAAGAAGGAAGAAAGGAAGGAAGGAAGGAAGGAAGGAAGGAAGGAAGGAAGGAAGGAAGGAAGGAAGGAAGGAAGGAAGGGAAAGATAGGAAGAAAGAAGGAAAGAAGCAAGGAAAGAAAAAGGGAAGGAAGAAAGGAAGGAAGGAAAGAAGGAAGGAAGGAAGGAAGGAAGGGAGGAAGGAAGGAGGGAAGGAGGGAGGGAAGGAAGGAGAGAGGGAAGAATGGAAGGAAGGAAGGAAGGAAGGAAGGAAGGAAAGAAGGAAGGAAGGGAAAGATAGGAAGAAAGAAGCAAAGAAGCTAGGAAAGAAAAAGGGAAGGAAGAAAGGAAGGAAGGGAGGAAGGAAGGAGGGAAGGAGGGAGGGAAGAATGGAAGGAAGGAAGGAAGGAAGGAAGGAAGGAAGGAAGACAGGCAGGCAGGCAGGCAGGCAGGCAGGCAGGTGAAGAATTCTCCCTGCTGCTCTGAGTGAGGACTTAGAAAAGAACTCTCATGCCTATTTGCCTTAGCAGGAGGGCTGTCAACAAGTCACAAGGTTACAGAGTCAAATTTCAGCTCTAAAAATGGATCCAACTTAATGAATTTGGATTGAAATGACCAGTTGTAAAACATTGACTAAAAAGAAGAAAGTCACTCTTTTCAATGTAACTAAATTCAGCAATATTTTATTGACCACTGTGTATCTAGCATAGTGTCAGAAGCCATGAGATAGCTGAAATAAGAAAAACAGAGGACACATTAATATTAATGAGTACCTATCATGCTCCCAAATGGGAACATAAAAGTGTTGTCTGAAGGTCCTTCAAGCTGATTTTAGAAGGGACACTTGTCCACATGTAGAAATAATTTCCATAAATTTAAAGCATTAAAGGAAATAGTATATTTTTAATGATTTTTTTTAATTCTTTCCTGGACATGGGAGATTTCAAAACATGCCATTGAATTTCTAAATGAACACCAAGCATATTTTGTTCTCTTTGCTTCATACACAATCCTGTAAGGTCTTCCACTGATTAAAAGTCATGAAGAATTTGTCACTTCATTTTCTGCTTAAGAAAGGCTAGAGAGATGATGTGACAAAGTTGCTTTGATTTTGAGTTGATGGAAAGCTCATGACAGAAATCCTTCTCTTTCTGAAGTTGCCAGGGCCATCTTTCCAACTCAAGTTCAAGGACACCTTCAAATTCTACCGGGAATTAAAAGGTTCACCTCCCATCTGACCTCCAAATCCCATAATCCAGATAGGATCTGATGCCGAGAACAGCATCGTTCTCTGCTACTTTGCTTTCAGCACAAGTACTCCTCAAAGCACAAGGAATTTTTTTTCTCTAAATTAAACAGAATTCCACCTGTGAATGACTGGACCTGTTGGCATAATATTTATTCTCCTATTAGAAAAAAATATATTAGGTATCAAGAAGTACTTTTCATCTGAAGTGAGGAGACCTGGATATCTTGACTAGGTTTGAATAAACTGGTTGTAAAACCAGAGCACCTTTCAGTCATTCTCTCTTTTACAACACAGGTACAGACACTCCTGACTACCTAACAAAAGAGGTTTTTGTGAGGAGGGAATGGGATAATTCCAAAGAATCAAGACTCACTACCAGCTTCTAGATAACTTGCATGAAGACTTCTTAGAGTCAAAAAGATGCTGGGCCAAGAAGATGTCCTGAAAGCTGAAAGTGGGTTAGAAAATGCATTTGTGCATCTTCCTCTAGACCTTGGGGACTGCCTTTTCTTTTTATTTTTTGGGTCAGGTATGAGTTCTGTGGACCAGAATGACAAAGGCAAAAGGCGGAGTCGCTATATTATTGGTCAGTAGTTTTCAGATTTCTCCATCTCATGAGCAGGGATAAGAGGTTAATTAAATACATCTCTCGGGCAACAGAAATGATCAAGGCTGTCCCTGCAAGACAGTTGCTTCAAAAAGTAGGCTTTTGTTTCAGGGGAAAAGAAAATCTCCCACAGAGAAACATGGAAAGCCGACGTGAACTATAAATAGGACTATCATTTATGTCAATTATAAATAGATTTGTTCCCTTTTTGATTAGAAGATTAATGCTAGCTAAGTCTGTAGTTGAACAGAAATGAGGGAAGAACTGAGAAAATCTTGTTCCAGGCTAACAAATTTGACACCTTTTTCCTTCCTGTGGTGTTTTCTCTGGATTTACCCTTAAATGAAGTTCTTTTTTTTTTTTTTCTGTTGGGTTTAGAATTCAGTATCCTTTTTGAAGTACATTTGCTCATACTTCATCTGCTCTCCTTGCCTTCTAAAAGAGATAAGACACTTCTTGAAGGGGAAAAATATGAAAACATCAAAATGAAACAGAACTATTTCTTCAGATGCTCCTGGAGTGGCCACAGGGTCCTGTTACAGTCATGCTTTCCATGAAGGAGAATCTTTACCAGATTTCTACCTATGTGCAGAGCCTTAATAACCACATAACTGCATAGTGACCAAAAGAATACTGGAAAAAATATCAATGAGGGGAAAGTCGATATCTCATAGGCTTTTCAACGAAGGCTTATTAGGTATAAAAGAGTGTTCCTTTTGCTCTAGAGGGAGCACTATGTAGAGGGATCTCAGCTCTTCAGGTCTGGTTAAGCCAACTCCTTGTCCTCTGATCGTGCTCATGACTCATCCCTTCCCAGGGCCAGAAAGAGAAATGGCAGCTTCTCATCCAAGCTGTCTACTAGGTTCATCCTGGGACAAGGAGTTGAGGATGGAGTGGCAAGGTGTCTCAGTTCTGTATGAGGCAAAATGGAATGCAATGAAATATCTCCTTTCTGCTAGAATGACAAGACAGTCTACCTTGCCCGTTATCCAGCTAGTGCTGTGGAGGCTTTGGATTGTAGCTATCCCAGACTTACTTGGCATTAAAGAAAGGGCTATAAATAAAGATGTCTGCAAGTAAAAGGAGCATCAGTGATTAAGGACCCCTCTAGGAAATTGCTCCTTCACCTGACATACCTTAGTTGGGTTTTCCTGTGGGATCTTTTTAAAGAAATGTAACTTGTCTACTAGAAAGTTATGATTTGATCTGAGATGCAAGGGTGATTTCTGGGGGGGGGGGGCGGGGAATAAAAAATACTGGAAAGCTTAAGTCCTCAACACATAAAGAAATACATTGAATACTTTTAAAGATATAAAATTCTTAGAACTGTTGGACAGGCTTTCTGTTGCCTGACCTCTCTCTTCCAAGTGGCATTGCTCAACAGCCCAGCTCTCATCAGAAGGCTGACATCACTCTGTTGTTGTGCAACTCGCAGCCAGAGCAATGTCACTTTGCTAACTGCACTTGCTGTGCACATTCAGTGACTGAAAAGCTGAGCGGCTTTAAGTTTTGAGTCAGAAGTTCTAAGCAAGATCATTCCCCCTGAAACCCGAGCCCTTCGTTCTTCCAAAAAGTCAAAATGCATTTGGATCTTGCAAATGGAGAATGTCAGAGCCAATATTTTCCTCTTTAATCAAAACCTAGGACTGGCACTGTGGGTGGCTGGGGCCTTGGCCTCTTTTTCCTTTGCTTCCCTTCCCCCACACTCCCAGCCCAGAATTCTCTAGGCTTCTGAGGGCTCTAGTGGCAAAGCAGCTCCAGGCATTGTAGGGCAGTCCTGACTTTCTAGTGGCAAAGCAGCTCCAGGCATTGTAGGGCAGTCCTGACTTTCTCTGCCCACCACTGCATTGGCTAATGGTGGAGTCTGGCACAATGGAACATGGAGATGGGCCTAAGAACAACAGCTTGGTTCCACACTGAGAGTTCAATGGTAAAGAGCAAACGTGTTCCCTCCATCACTGTCTCTACTCCCTACTCCCCATGAAAACATCATTTGGGTCTATGTAGAAGGGTCCAACTCTGCATCCAATGTTGACTTCTGACTCCGTTGTAGAAATCTTCCATCTATCTATGCGGGCTCATTTCTCTAGCTTCTTCTATGAACAGTATTCAGAGGTGCAGATTATGAGGCCCCTTTCTCTTCTTATGTAGTAGCCTGGCCTGAGTTTGGTGAGGAGTTTCCTGAAGAACACCAGGTTCTGGCTTGTTCACAAAAGTAGCAGTGCCTCTCTGACTCGGTGAAGTCAAACATTGGCACATGCAGGCAACCAGTGGCTATTAGTGTTTATCTTGTTCTTTCTTAGTGTTGTCATCCTTTAAGGAAATCTAGGAAAAGCAGAAAAAAATAGGATCTGCCCTTTCTCTTGGACTCCTGCTCAGGGAAGAGCAGTGAGAAGCCCTGTCTTTCCACTCTGGAGGGGCAGTAGTAGCTTTTGTTCATAGCAAGCTCCAGGAGGGGAGCTTGCAAAAACTTGTCACACACACACACACACACACACACACACACACATACACACACACACACACACACACACACACACACACACACACACACACACACACACACACACACCCGTGAAATGCAATGTGGATTCTCAATTTTGTCACAGAGAGTCACAGCGAGGCTGGGAACAGGTAAGAACTTTACAGGTGAAGAGATTCTGAGCAAAGAAAGAAACTTAAGAGGGGAGGAAAATGAGAAAAATACATAAGAAAAAAACACATAAGAAAATCAAGTATGAACAGTATCTACAAGTACTAGAGACATCCAGCCAGTCATTTGGTATTATGTTAATGAGCTAGACTGCAAGATGAAATTGGAGAACAGGACATTTATGTTGATGAATACCAACTACTGCATTCTGAGCTCTTACTGTATACATGATGGCATTTAATGGACTTACGTGTATTATTATCTCACTTAAGCCTCAACTCTGCAAAACAGGAACTGGCATTATCCTCACTCTGTAAATACAATCTCTAAAGTAAAGCACAAAGATGTACAGAATATGGGTGCCTAACTTCTAAGTATGTTCTAAGTAGGTTCTGAACTCAGGCATCCAGAATACCTGATAATCTTCACAACTACTTCAGGTAGCATGACTTTGTTCTTTGTTCTTTCTTTTTCCCTCATCCCTAGCTGAGAAATTGCTAGATAACCTCTCAGGCCAAGTTCACATAATCTTGCCATAATGTATGGTCTTACTCCTTTAGTAAGAGTTGGTCATTATGTGCACCATTTATCTTGACATAAAATCTGCCTCATTCATCTTGACATCAAATAATTTGTCCATAGAATAATTTCCCCTAAATTTATTTGAGTTAAATAGATATTTTCGCGTGAGATTCTTCTAGGCAGAATTGCTCTCACAGTCTTCTTCTACATCTCCAGAACAACCTAGGACAATGTTGCTTGTCTACAAAGTATTCAACTGATATTGCCTGACTTGAAGTAAATCACACAGGACTTCATTTAGTTAAGGCTTACAGGGAAAAAAAAAATAAGTTCCCAACCCTTACTATAAGACTTTCAGATGACCTTAAATAAACAAACCAAAATGTTTAAAAGTTTAAAAACCTAAGAAGTGCTGAGCCAATGGGAGAACTTTCCCACTGCTAAAACTAACAAAACAAACAAACAAACACCCCTACAAACTATAATAAAGAAAACCATTTGCAAAAGCACCATGTAGATGACCCCAGGCCAAGCTCACCATTCCAGGTCTAGCTGCACAAGGCTGCACAAACCCAGTGCTGCCTCAGAAGGCAAAACTTCAGCCATCCTGGGGATGAAGTGTCTCACCAAGGGCTGCACAAGGGGTTCTGGGCTTTCTGAGAAGTCTCCTTCATGCTAAAAGAAAAAAAAAGTTCTCAGCTTCTCCACACCTTCCCCACCCCCTACACCCAAACCTGAACTCCCCAGGGTGATTCAGAAACACTCGATTTAATTAAAATCTTTCTCTTTTTTTCACATTCAAGTCACAAGTTTTCACAGGGTATAACGTGTTGCTAACCCAGCATTTTCCAGACTAGCCTGCTCAGCAAGGAGGGGGCTGATTTCTTTTTTAGGGACCATGTCCTTAAATTGCTTTGTTACATCGATGTCCCTAAGCACTCAATCTCCCTGGCAAATTCCAAACTAAGCTCCCCTTTTGTTCACTCTGTTCTTTTTCTGGACCCAAGATTTCTGTCTCTCAGAGGTGAGGTTAGCCACGAGGAAGACAGTGTTGTTTTGCTTAAGTATACTTTTAATATCCACCATTAGCTATCGCCAAACTCAGAGACGCTGGTGACAACCTTAACACTAACACTTCATCTTAGGAAAGGACATCAAAAGGGCATGTGGAATGGCCTACAATAGTCTAATAGGCAGGGCCCACCTAACACAGTTTGAAAGTTATAGATATGCAACATTGAGTGCTAAAATGTGATCGGCAAGTACAGGAATACATTTACTGAGCATCTACTGTGTGGCAAGCTCTATAGCAGGTACTGGGGTTATGATACTGAACTGAACTCCCAGGGTTCCTGTCTTAGGTGGTTAGAATGAGTTAGAAAGGTACAGAATGGGCAAAGACAAAGAAAGGAGAGACCCCTGTGTCTTGGAACCACCCGATAATAGAACTATACAGTACAGTTTCCAAGGTTTGGTTACTCCCCAATTGTTAGAACAATCTCCTATCTTTTTACTTTTTCCACCCATCACTCTCTACAGAGTACACTGTTCTCTACTGACTCTTGTAATCATTGGTTTGGAGTTCCTTATGGGAAGGAAGCTTCACTCATTGATAGATTCTTTTCTTCAGCTAACCAATGGAGGTCACTAAAGTGGTTTGCTTTGTTGATCTCCATCTGGAATTGGGTACCTTGTTCCTCTCTGTTTGCCTAGACACTTTGGGACATTTCTGACATGTTCTATTTTCTTGTCCTCAAAAGATCCATAGTCCCTGAAATGTCATGTTAAGAGGAAAACACAAAATGTTCATGGCTCTATATTTTAGTACCTTGAGCTCTAGGAAGTGCTGATTTCCTGAAAGCTCATTATCCCTCCCATATAAAGTGACACAGAATGATGGAACATCATCATCGTCATTCTCACATTGTTTGTTTCAAAACACTGAAGTACTCTCCAGATGAATGAGTAAGAATCTCATATCCTTGAAGATCAAGTGCATAAAGAAATCACAAGGTTTCATATCTCTATCCAGAAACCAGCTGATCTATTAGAAGAGTTCTGGGAATATATGAGCTAGACTAGGGGCATGGAACGAGTCACTTGATATAGCATTAAAGTGTTTTGACCTTTGCTTATTTTCTCACCAAAGGCCTTTCTGGCTTTCCAAAAATCCTCCTGCTTGTCTTTTTAACACCATCAGACTAAGCTACAATATCTTCTGAAACCACTTTCAATGCTGAACCTCCATAGCACTGTACCCCTAGATTCCAAAGCCTAACTCCAACAGAGGCTGAGACAAAACTACCTAAGGTCATTCTTCAGAAATTCCACCCATGGGATCGTGAAGCCTTATTGGAACTGGAGAGAATGAATCAAAACTAAATGCAGAGATGAAAAACTATTGTGTCTGCAAATAGCATGATGTAGATTGGAGAAGATGGAAATTTTTTTTTTAATGTCAGGAGCAGGTAAAGTATGTCAAAAGAGGGGGAAAGAAAGGCAAATCTGTTCTTTATCTATATTTACCAATGAAGAGACTTAGAATATAGCCTTATCCTTGAAAAGTCCAGAAAGGCAGCATTTTTACCAGGTCTAATTTAGTACCAAAGACATCCCTCATCCATTTGTCTTCAAGCGGAGCATTGTGTGGTGGCCATGTTTCCATTAATGGCAGAACCGTTAGTGGAGCCCTCAGAACAAGAGTGCTTCATAAAGAAAGTTGGAGAGCAGGGCCGAAGGGCAAACACAGTCCCTGTCATATCCAAAATAGTTCACTTAGCTCTTTGTGCTACTTTCTTACTCTTTCATGGAGCAATTTCTAGGAGAGTTGTGTAAAAGTCAGAAGACTTTTTTAGCTTTGAGCAGCAAATGAGTAAACTGGGCACGGAGAACATGAAATTTAGTAAGGAGAGAGAAAAGGATTGACAGGGGAATAATATAAAAGCCCTGGAAAAAGAGTGCTTTCCCTTTAGAGAATCTACCCTGTGAAAATCCACATCTATAAAACATGCTCTGGATGGATTTTTCTCGGTCCAGAAGAAGCTGTCACGTTAATAAAATGCTTTTTAAGTCTTCATCTCCTGACCTCACATTTGACATGCTCAGGTTCTTCCTTCTTGGAAAACTCACCCAACCTGCCCTCCACAGTACCTGACAAGATAAAAGGAAAGCCTGTGACGTGGGGGCAGGGTCTCTCTACATTTGTGCTTCTGCCCAGTTGGACATAACACCACAAACTTCAGAAACCACAGGTAATCCAAAGGGTAAGAGTTTATGTCAAGAACAGAAGCAAAAGTACCAAGCCAGGCACTAGTGGCTCATGCCTGTAATCCTAGCTACTCAGGAGGCTGAGATATGAGGATCCTGGTTTAAAGTGAGCCCAGGCGAGAGAATCCATGAGATTCTTTTTTTTTTTTTTTTTTTTTTTAATTGTATTTTATTTTATTTGAGAACATACTGTACAGAGGGGCAACAATTACATGGGCAGGATAATGCATACATTTCTTACCAAGCATTGCAGCCTCCTCCTTTGTTTACCCTTCACTTCCCTTCCCCGCCTCCCCCCTCCCCCCACCCAATTTTACCCCCCTCCCCCCACCCAATTATACCCCCCTCCCCCCCCACACCGAAATTGTAAAGCTGGTTTTGACATGACATTTTGTACTTCTCATTGTTGCAACAGGTCCACCTGAATCCTTAAACGACTTGTTTGTCCCCATCTCCTCCACATGTTATACTAACATCAAATATAGTGAAAGCGGGGGTTACACTGTGGGGGAGGGACATACAAAGCAACAAAGAAATAATCTTATAAATGCATTAGAAACACATGCATGAAAGAAACGAAAACATTAAAATACATATTTAAGGTTTCATTTTCCTAACATCACATTATCTGGCCTTTTCCGCTTGACTCATACCTATACTAGATATTGCAAATAAGGGAAACCATGGGACCTATGCTTCTTTGGGCCTGGCTTACTTCACTTAATATAATTTTTTCCAAACCTTTCCATTTCCTAACAAATGGGGAAATGTCATTCTTTCTGATGGAGGCATAGAATTCCATTGTGTATATATACCACATTTTCTTGATCCATTCATCTACTGAGGGGCATCTGGGTTGGTTCCATATCTTAGCTATGGTAAATAATGCTGCAATAAACATAGTTGTGCTGGTAGCTTTAGTGTGGTCTTGTTTGTAAACATTTGGGTAAATGTCCATGAGATTCTTATCTCCAGAAAACCTGAAATGCTGCTGCAGCTCAAAGTTGGTAGAGTATCAGCCTTGAGCTAAAAGAGCTCAAGCCCTATGATAGATCAAAAAAGAGGAGGGGGAGAGGAGGAGGAGGAGAAACAGTATTAAAGGTTTGAGTTTCCAACTCATAAAAACCTTCTGTCATATCCTGACAAAGGCCTGTGCTAGAATTCCTCCAACGATGGGAACAGGAAACAACTCTGCTGTCTCCCCTCTTCTGCAAACATATCTATACCAAGGGGTATCATACCAACGAGTGAGATGGATGAATGAGGGCTCCTCCTCTGACTCTGAATCCCTGTTTGCACCTGCTAAGGCACTTAAGCTTGCTCTGCTTTGTATGTTCGTTATTTGTGGGGTATCTCATCTCCCTGCTGGGTCATAAAAATTTCCTGAAGCCAGAGGCTTTGGCATACCCATCGTTTTTCACAGCACGTAAAGTAGTGTTTTAAAGATGGCAGGTAACCAATCGTTTTTTTCTCCCTTTTCAAATTTTTAAACTGACTACCCGCTGAGCTGTTCAAGACTCTAGACCATAGATTTTAAATTGCCTTCCTGTGCCTTCCCTATTTGATCTATTAGAAAGTATGCCTGACATGTCAATATGTAGGAAATAAGTGTGTTGAATAAATTCATGAATGAAAACCAGTGAATCACTGTTCCTGGCAGGTGCTATCCTTTTTCCCATACGAAGCTGAGTCAGTGTGGGAAGAATGCTTTATTTGACCCTAATTCTTCATCTTTCACTCTAGTATTCCTGATAGAAAGATATCACCATCGCTGTTAATCCAATACTGATGTAACTTGAACTTTTGTTGTTCTGTGTAATCACAAATCTGTGGTAAATTATTTAGAAAAGACAAATGCAAAATTCTTAAGTGGCAAAAGATACCAAACTGGACCAAATCTTTTCATATTGTTGAGAGCAGCACAAAGGGCTGCCACAGAATGATCTGTTTTGTGCCCCTTGCTCCATCTATTCTGCTATCTTCACTCCAAGAAGCTCTACATAGATACAGGCTAATTCAACAGGAACAAAAGTGCAATGGAAATATTTGAGGTACCAGTAACCATCCAGGGTCTAGTATTTTGTTCATTCAAGAAGAGAATCATAGAAAAATGCTCTGTGAGTAAGAGAGCTCTAGAATTACATTGGTTTAAACAAAATGAAGATCTATTTTTCTCACACAGTAGTCTCAAGACACATAGTTGACAACTGCCTAACTAGCTGCTCAATCCTCAAAGACCCTGCTTCTGTAGCTATTTGTTTTGGCAGCCTTGTGTAGTAGGCCTCATCTGCATGTCTCAAACACCCTGCTGGAGATTTAGTATTACATCCATCTTCCAGTCAACAAGAATATTTTTTAAGTAAAAAGAAAAAAAAGAAAAGGTGCATTCTGGTAATCTGCTAGGAAAAGATCCCAGGAGCTATCATGTGACACTCTCACTTATACTCTATTGTCTAGAACTTGAAAAAAGGACATGTATAGCTGCAAAGGAAGCTGGGAAATATAGTCAACTGAAAATTAGGGTTCCTATTATTACAGAAAGAGGGAAAATGAATACTGGGAGATGATTAAGGATCCCTCTTAAACATCTCTGAGTTCTTCTTAAGGTGCATCTCTTGAGTACCCAACCCCAAGGCTGAGCTCTTAGCAACTATATCCAGACATCAGTCCTGCTAGCATTACTTAGTGAGCTGTGAACCATTTCCCATTCCATCAAAAATGGAAACAATGCTTCCTTCTTAGGTCCCTGTAGGAGGATCTGGCATAAGTAGTAATATTCTGCACTGTGAAAGGTGTACGGTGGACACATAGACCCCATTTATTGCAATTATCATTCTGTGTGAATATGACTGGCTCCACTCCAAGCTTTAGATCAACTTGGGCATGAAAACATTAACAAAGCTCCTGGTGGTCATGTTTTTTGAGCAATTTCACACCCTATCCATTAGCCAGATTCGTTAGAGCAAATGAGATTATTCTCATCTGCCCCTCTCTTTGTCTTTGTGGGACAGTGTCAAATAAGACAGAAACAATTAATATACCTCTTATTACCATAAAAATATCAAATAGGATCAACAGTGGACAAAAAGGAGCAGATGGTGAAGATTTTTTTCACTTTCCCCCATATATCAGGTCAAGAAAATTAATGTGGGAAATTACTGAGGGAAAAGGTAAGGAAAAATTACCTTCTTAGGTATATCTATATCCTATATCTAGTAAATGGATTAAGAAGTGTACGGGTTTTTTTTAAGTTAAAAAAGAAGAAGTGTACTGGTTTATTTTGCATTCTTGCATGCTAAACTATTCATTTTTAAAGAGTTGAGCACTTTTTTATTTCTTTCTTAATTTTATTTCTTTTGTACTGAGGAATGGAACCCAGGGCTTCATGAATGCTAGGCAAGCACTCTACTACTAAGCCACATTCCCAGACCCTAAATTACTTCTGTATAACATCCTCTAAGATGCATTAAGCTCTTCCCACTGATTTCTATGTAGGCAAGAAGTTTCCATTCAAGGTGAAAAGCCATGTGGTGGAATGATAAGGTGCTCATAAAGACCCAAGTTTGAGTCCGGGCATGACCACTTTATAGGTGGATGACATATATTAGTAAACTTTTCTAAGTTTTGGTATTTTTCAACAATAAGTGGGATAATAATGGTGTCCATTTCATGGGACCGTTGAAAGAGCTAAATGAGATAGCACGTGGATAACTCAAGAGCCTTCAAGGTTTCCCAGTCTCCTATAGTCACATCCTCTCCAAATTTACATAAATTAGCTTGTGAGTTCTTCACATATTCCCATAGGAACACCAGGCTTTGATTAAGATCTCTGGAGACTCAGAGCATCATGCTTCTCCAAGTGAGTCTACTTCACGGCGTACATCCTAATTATTTTTCATTCTTTGTTAACATTCTTTGACACCTGACACCTAGATCTACCATCCTCTGTCACATTCCCCCATAGCTTACCCAAAGGGTACAGAAAGAGTGGAAAGAGGAAAATCATGAGTGGTTGGAAATTTTCAGAAGAAACAGAAATGGACAGTAAGAAGGGATCCTGAGACCTTGATAGTGGGAGATAGAAAGCAACATATCACCTCCTGAATAAAGGATAAAAGAGTGGAAAGTTGTTTTTTAAAAAGATGACTGTAAGATTCTGAGTCGTGGCAAATGAGAAGACAATAATTAAGACATGGCAAGATAAGAGGAGGATTTGACTTTGGTCAAATGTTGGGCTATACATCATAAGTAGAGCATTCAGAAGACAATTCTCGTGAGTCCTTAGAAGCTTGGAGAAAGGGCAATACAGAAAAATCAGCTTGAAGGTTTCATTATACAGGTGATTGTTGAAGTATGTTTTTCCCTTTGCCCAGCAAACATTAAATGTGTGAATTTTTTTAAGTAGAGAGATAAGAAAATTATTATTTTAATGGGAAGGAGAAACAAAGGAGGCGGCTACAATGCTTGATAAGAAATGTACTCATTATCTTGCCCATGTAATTGTAACCCCTCTGTATGGTATTTTCACAATAAAAAAAGAAAATTATTATTTTAGAATCTCAAAGGGACTGAGCACCATTCAATCATGCCACATAAATGATTGTCAAAAAGCTCATTCCTTTAGACCAAGAACCAAGTTTCTCTTTCCATTCTAGTAGCACTACTAAAATTTCAAATCATGGAATCATAAAATATTGTAGTTAGGATAAGCCTTAAAATGGTCCAAATACCCCACGTACTAATGGAGAAACTGACCTACTAGAGAGGTGGGAAAATTATGCTTTTTTTGCTAAGGTGGAAAAAAATACTACTAGCAGTTCTGCTATTAGAATTTCTCCTCTCCCTGGTTCATTATTTCACCTGAAGTCTAGCTACTGAATATTGTGGTGTCAGATATTTTTTTCTCTGCATCCTAGAAGTTTCCCTCCAACTGAAGTACAAACACAGATAGCAAGGATACTATGTAGAATAAGGAGCCAGAAGTTTGGAATTTTAGACACACACACACACACACACACACACACACACACACACACACACACACACACACACACACACACACACACACACACACACACACACACACACACACACACACACACACACACACACACACACACACACACACAGAGAGAGAGAGACTGCAGAGCTACAGAGTCATTTTCACTTTCCCAAGTTTTTGGTGTAACTGGCAGATAAGTCTAGACCATCTCTGAAATGTTTGGTGGATCTGACAGTCCCCAACTGTGTCTCGCTGGATCCATCGTCTAATCCCACACAAACCCATCCCAGCATTTTGGGATCTCCGTCAGGACAAAATCTGGCCTCTCTCTGTGGGGGCCGAAGAAGGGAAACAGCTGAAGCAACACTCTCAGTTTCCTTCCCATTCAGAAGAGAACAATCAAGCCTCTCCCAGGGGAAACCCATTCGGATTTGGACAGTGTGGGGTCTGTCTTCTAACGGGAATGGAGGATCACTGAAGAACGTGGGTGCTTAGCGGCCATGATTCTCAACACAGAATCAAAGATGGAAGGAAAGCCAAGAGGTCCTTAGGTCCAGACCCTGCCTCTGTCTAAACTTTAAGGCAGATGGCTGTCATCCTATGTTTAAAGATCTCCAGGGTAGCAATTGCACAGCTTCACCACAGCCCTTGGGTCTGCGTGTTCCCCTCTTATAATCAAGAAGCTCTTCCTGATGTTTAAGTGGAAATACTTTGAATGCATCTTGAGTCTGTTTACTCTTGTCTAGTCCTAGGTGGAGATGAGGGCGAATGTGCTGTGTAATCATAGGCCTCTGTATACCTGCTTAGAGTCATTAAGTCACCTCTTAGCCTTATCATTTTTGAGCCACATCTTAACTTCATTTACCACCCAGTTAATCATTTTCTTTTTACTCCTAACTGGAAAGTTTCCAGACTTTCCAAATGAGTCTTAAAATAAGAGGCTGAAATCTGAGTACCCACTCTAATTAAAATGTCAGCAATGCCAAGTTTTGAGGAAAGATGATTCTTTGGGCTTTCCTTTTATAACTATATACTCCTGCCTTCTATTTGCTCACTCAGGGCCCACAATTCTTTGGCTATAACCTCTGTCTCTACCAAACAGAACTCATTCTTGTTCATGTTAAACAGCCTGCTTTAATGACTTCCCTTTTCCAATTTGTTTAAAATCTTTCTAAATTCTAACCCTACCTTCGAATCTTTTGAAGATCTTTTCCCATCGCTGCTGCGCATTCTGCAAAATACCCTTTTCTATTAGCTGTCATTGAAGAAGAAATGACAATTTACAATGATCCCAAAACACTCTGAGTATTATTCATGTCTCCCATTACTCACAAGCATGGTTTGAGCCTGAATAACAGTGCAGACTACCTTGGTGTTCCAAAAGATGTTTGGGAATCAGTGACAGGCACTGGGAATACAGGATGAATAAATCAGTATCTCTGCACATTTATTTAAAAATGTATTCGTTAGGCATTTACTCTATCTGTGGCTGGTGTGAGTGCTGTGGCTATCACTGTGAATAAGGAATAGAAAACTCTAGCCTCCCACCGAGCGCACTTTCCAGCAGGTTTGTGTGTAAGGGAGAAAAAGGACAAAGCTCTCCGTCAGTAAATGGGACCATGCCAAATTTAGAACAGTACTTTGGAAGAAACAATAGGATGGTAGATTTAGGTCATTTGGGGGGAAATCTACAGACACACAATTGTACACCATGTAAAGGGTCTATAGGTCTCCTGCCAAAACATATCCATGAACTAGAAGATTTCTAATGCTACCAGTTGAGTAAACCTTGATTCTTGGACCAAGTTGGTCACTTAGTTACGCTTTTATTATCCTGTGTGCTCCTTGAAGACCCAATATCTTACTACCTCTGCGGCTCCATTCAGCCTTGGTGGGATGCTCAACATACACTTACTTAGACATAGTTCTGTGCTAGTGGAAGGCCCTCCCCAGAGGACTCTAACAAGGCTGCTGTGTGAGCAACTGCTAGGGGGCATGGGCAGTCAACACAGCGGCACCACCCAATCCTGGGATACTCCACTGACTTCTCAATAAAACAATGAGATCATTTTCTATTTTATCTTTTTCCAGAAATAGATCCCTGAAGAAGACATGTACTGAAAGGACCCAGGGAGGCCAAGGGAAGGAAGTGACTAGAAAGAAAATCATTAAAAACTCAAGTTCTTCTTAAAAGGGAAATGGAAACAGGGACATGAAGGAAAGTTGCAATTAGAAAGCCAGCCATGGCCTCTGCCTCCTGTCCCCATGCAGCCAATATGGGTTTTCTGCCTGTGGGGCCCTGTTTGATCTAAAACTATGAGCACCTCACACGTAATCTCATGAGAAACTAAATAGAATTTCATTTGCCCCCCTTCTTGCCACCTATATATAGAAATAGTTTGATTAATTAATCCCATTTCTTCAGCAAAATCAATCCTAACACTTGGCTAAGAAATGCTAGTGATTATGTATGGCCTGACTGACAACCAATCATAATTTTTCTTTGCGCAAAATTGAATATCCCCATGAGTTTTGAATAACCTACAAAAAGCTGTTATGATGATGTGTTCTTGAAGGTTTACCCCAAACCCGCCCCTACTTTTTTGGCTTCTCTGCATTACCATAGACCCAGAAGAGGTAGGTGTATTTTTTCATGAATGTCTGTTTTCTGAACTAAGTTTTATATGAGGCAGATTGGCTATAATACCCACCTGATTATTTTGAAAGCTTAAAAATGAATTGATCTTAGTTGAGCAACAGTGGTTCATGCCTATAATGCTAGCAGCTCAATAGGTTGAGATCTAAGGATCATCGTTCAGAGCCAGCCCAGGCAAGAAAGTCCATGAAAATCTTATTTTCAATTAACCAACAAAAAAAGATGGAAAGTAGAGTTCTGACTCAGGTGGTATAGCCTTGAGCAAAACAAAGCTAAGGGAGAATGCCTAGACCTTGACTTCAAGCTCCACTACCATAACCCCCCCCTTCTCTCTCTCACCCCCACACACATATATTCACACATACATACACAAATTGAACTTGGTATTTAGGAAATGCAGCTTTCGGTGTTTAAGGACATCCCAATGCATGTGGCATTCCATTTTGCCAGGGAGCCTGTTAGATCTAGATTTTCTAACCTGAGCCCTGGCTTCTTGCCTTCAGGTTGCTAGATGGAGTTCAGAATTGACACTGACTGTGAACATTAAAAAAAAAAATGTAAGGAAGGGGAAATAGCTTAACATGCATTTTTTTGTTTCTATTCAGTTTCTTGCTTTGGAAGATGATGATTTTTTTCTCTGCAGTCAAGTTAGTTCTGCTACCAGATTAACATACAGATAACCTTTATTAGGCAGTTATCAAAGGAGATAAAAAGGCTTCCTGGGTTTTCCCAGGACTGCAGTCCTCATTAGCTCTTCCCTTCTCTCAGGTGCTTGAGTACTTGACCCCATATTATACACACAGCTGGGAAATGAATTTCACACTGTGGCACTGATATCAATCAAGAGAGCTTTATGGAAATGCATATTTGCATGCACCTGCCCAGACCTATAAAAATGGAAAATCTAAGGATAGGGACCATTGGTCTGGGTTTTAACGATCCCTTCAGGTAATATCAACCAACACAGGATCAATTTTAGAAACCATTGCTGTGTGTCCTCATACATCCACCTACCCCAGGATGTATTAGTCTTCTTGGACATTGGCTGCATAGTTTCATGTGCCTGACATTCATCCTGTTTGGGGGCACGGAACACAAGAAAGTGAGTAGAGATAACTCTTAACATTTAAAAGAAAGGAACTTCCAGATCCATAAGCCATGTAAACTCCATCTGCTGATCTATACAATGGGAATATGTCCATCAGTGTCCGGGGGGTTGTTGAAATGGCTAAAGGACAGAAGGTATGACCATGATTTGTACTGCCACGCACTGTCTGGAGTCTGCTGTGGAGCTGACTCGTGTGGATCAATAATGCTGACGTGTGTTATGAACTGCAGGCTCCTGGGGGGATGGAGGCAGGTACTATCTGTCCTCTTTGTCCACTTCTGCATTCTGAGCGCGGAGTTCACACAGCTAGTAGCCAGTTATTGGCTCTTTGGTGAATAATGTTAACTAGCATTTGTTAAGTGTTTACTCATGAATTCCTGACCAGCACCTTGTGAGGTGCTGACACCTAAGAGAATCAATAATTTACCCATGGTCATATAGCCAGCAATGGAGAAGCCGGTGTCTCAGTTCAAGAAAACTGGCTCCTAACCATGTCTCCATACACACTTGCACTCGCGTGGCAATGGTAACACTGGAGAGGATTATGTGAGATGGTGTTCTGTGAGTGCTTGCCAGGTGCCGTAGGCTCCTCCACACTCTCTGTGTCTCATTGCTAATAATCCGCAGAGGTAAGTACTCTTATTTGACTCCTTTCATGAGAGGAGAGGTAGAGACACAGACATTGGCTCATTGTTTTGGTTGGGTGGTTGTCTGGTTAGTTGGTTTTACTTTGTTAAAAAAATCGTGAAAATATCGTACAGAGGGGTTACAATTGCATGGGCAAGGTAATGAGTACATTTCTTATCAAGCATTGTTGCCTCCTCCTATATTTCCCCTTACCATCCCTTACCATCTCCCCCACCACCCGTCCCCGGGCGCCACCCCCCGCCCCCCCCCCCCCGGCCAAAGTTGTAAAGTTCGTTTTTCGACATAACGTCCTGTATATCTCATTGTTGCAATGGGTCCACCTGTATCCCTATTTAAACAATTTGTTTTTTCCCTTCCTCTCCACAAATTATACCAACATCAAATACAGTGAAAACGGGGGTTATACCATGGGGGAGGGACATGGTTTTACTTTTTTAAATATGTTTTTATTGTAAACATACTGTACAGAGGGGTTACAGTTACATGAGCAAGGTAATAGTATATTTCCTATCAAGTATTGTTACCTCCTCCTTTGTTTTCCCCCTACCATCCCTTCCCTCTCACCTCCACAACTACACTCCCCGCCCCCTGGCCTAAATTGTAAAGTTTGTTTTTCAACATAGTGTCTTGTACATCTCAGGGTAACCTGTATCCCTATTTAAGCATTTTGTTTTTTCCCTTCCCCTCCCCAAATTAGAGAAGTGTATATACAAGATGCAGGGCACCGACATACATCCAATACAGTGAAAGGGGTTACACTGTGGGGGGGAGGAAGATACAAAGAAACAAAAAAATCACATGGTATATTATAAATACATTAGAAACAATAGCAAGAAAGAAAAAAAACCACTTGTGTTTCTATCTTAGAGTTTATATCACTTAACATCATCTTATCTGGTCATATGTACATAGCTTTTGACCTTTTCTGCTTGTCCCAGACATATACTAGTTATTGCAAATAAGGGAAACCATGGGACCTATGTTTCTTGTTTGGGGAGGTACTTGGTTTTTTGTCTTGTCTTGCTGTGCTTTCCTTTGCTTTGTATAGTGCTGGGGATCAAACCCAGGTGCTCACACATGCTGAGCAAGTACTGTACCCCGAGCCCAAATGCCCAGCCCTTGATGTTATCTTTCTTTTCTCATTGCACCGATCTTTCTTTTACATAGTGCTTCTATCTGTGACTGTTTGTCTGCAGATGGATTGTGCCCCCAACCCCTGCCCAGAGCTGTGCGTCTAGACAAGGAAGCATAGAAGCATGAAATTTCTGCCCTCAAAGATACCTAAAACCAAGTTGGGAGGGGGGGAATGGGCAAGTCCTCATGGAACAGAAGATAAAGGTTATCATGTATAGTTAAGTTGGAGTTGTTGATGCACAAAGTAATTATTTCACTTGTTCAAATAGGTTAATAAAAAGAAGCAGTGGGAATAGAAACTTCTCTTGGTAGACTCAGACTTCAGCTCTTGTTCTGAGCAAGTGTCAGCAAACCATTCAGTTCATTACCTGGCACTACACTTTCCACTAAGGTGCTATAATAACCAAAGTCATAAGGGGAGACTAATCTGTTGTCGCATTTGTGTCTAAAACAGTGTAGGTGCTCAATAAATATTTGTGGTTGGGTGATTGTATGCATGAGAGGCAGCATGTGGTGAAAGAGGGTGAGAATAGTTAGCCAACTTGGGGCTGGATAGGAAGGCAGGTTATCAGGGATATTGTACCTCAAAGAAGGTTGAAAGACACCAGACTGAGCAAGAGCTAGGTTGTCCAGAGGTGACCTGAAGTCAGAGGGATCAAAGGAGGAGAGCCTATGTCTATTGAAGTCTTATGTTATCTTGGCAGCAGTAATCCTTGAATCCACCCTAGAAAAGGAACTTTATGGGTACCTGGTGATTTTGAAAACTGAGAACCAGGATCTCTTGTCATACATTTCATTTTCCTAGATTTTTATTTTTCTTTTACTTAGCAAACCTTTGAAGGCCAAACCTAAGTCTCTGTTACAGCCCATGTTTCCTCCAGAGGAAACCACTAGTAATTGAAAACAGAAATTGGTACACTTACTCTAATTCATGGGACACAGGTAAGATCCTTGTTTGTATTCTGCCCTAGCTTTCTCGTTCCTAAGTCTGGATATAATTCCCTGCCTTGATGATTAACTTTCTTTCTTGTATTTATGCTTGACTGTGGACTTTTAGCAAAATAGACTTATCTGCCAGGCATGGTGATGCATCCTGTAATCCCAGGAGCTGGGAGGCTGAGGCAGGAAGATTCAACTTTAGGACCAGCTTGGGCTACACAGTGAGAATCTATCTCAAACAACTAAAAGCAATTTTGTGAGAGAGAATTCCACACGTAATTTTTTTCATATAAACTCTTCATGAGTAAGATTGTGATCTGTATAAACATATTGCTATATTCCTAACATTCAAAGTACTACTAATAGTAGTATTCCTACTAGTTATAAGAAACTGGATTTTTTAAAAAAATGATAGTAAATCTACCCAATAAAACAGTCTGCAGTTTTAAAATGACAATTAGGAAGATCATGTAGCGATGTGGGAAACACTTGCTATGTAAGCATTAAGTGCCAGGAATACAACACATTCACTTGAGGCTGTAGCTATAGCCAAATATGATGTGCATCTGGATAAGAATAAGAAAAAAAAAACATTAATGTGTTGGGATATCAAAGTTTTGTGTGAAATATTCTCAGTCTGTTCAAGTTGTTATAACTTTATGCAATTCACAGTTACTGGAAATGAGATTGTCTGGCTACATGTCAGCTCTGACTGCTCCATCTGAAGCTGTAAGGGTCACAGTGTGCTGGGTGGAATATGAGCCTCCAGTGTCCAGCCATGTCCTCAACTGCAGAAATGAAATGCACAGACTTCTGTTTCAAGGGTGAAAGCCAAGCCTGACATTCCTTCTGGCAATCTCCAGAAGGCAAAAATCTGTGTCTAATACATATGCTTGATCCTTAGGGTGGAGGGGTCCACTTAGAAGAGCTCACCTATATCTGTCATAAGCATTGTGCTCCCTTGAGAGTCACAATAAAAGACTCAGCTTCAGAGTTTTTCATCACGGTGGCCTGACTTTATGACTTACTAAATATATGACTTTGGCCAAGTTACTGCTTAATTTTCCTAAGCCTCAGCTTCTTAATATTCACAGTAGATATCATCATAATGTCCTCATCACAGAGAGGCCACAAGGGTATAAATAAGAGAAGACATGAAAAGTCACATTTACATGAAAAGTAATAAGACATGAAAAATGATAGTTTAATAGAAAGCACTCAGTAACAATGTGTGTTATTGCAAAGGCTCTGAGTTTTCTAAATGTCAGAGAAAGCTGAATAGAAAAGTTTCTGAGCGCATGGTGGTTGTATCTTCGGGTTTTATTATAATGCTTTCCCTTGTCACTAGCTTCCTGTACACAAGCCTTCTCACCTGTTGCTCACATGGAGGGATTATCTTCACTACTGTGTCAGGGAGCTTAACTAACATTCAAAACAGATTTGAAGAAACACAACATTTCAGGCCAGGTAGAAAGCTGGGAGAGATAACATGGGAGATGACGCAGATGACTAACCCAGATGGGGGAGACAAGAGATTTGGGAAGCCAAGAGCTACAGCCAAATACAGAAGAGGAATTTGGTCTGAAAGTAGAGTGTTAAGACATCAACAGCCTGGAAAGAGAAGTTCAGGGTGATTTGTGGCCCGTTGAGTACCAGGGGAAAAACAATGTGGCAAAAGAAGGCACAGATGTTCTGAAGAATGTGAGGAATTTATGACAGTTCATAGTCCCACTGAGGGGAATGCCTGCCAAAGACAAATCTCAGAAGACTGTGTGAGCATCAGTTCACCAAGGAGATACAAAAAGATCAGGATTTTATAAGTGACCTTTACCAGAGCATCTTTCTGAAGGAGGAGGAGGAGGAGGAAGACGAGGGAGGAGGAAGAGGAGGAGGAGGAGGAGGAGGAGGAGGAGGAAGGAGGGAGGGAGGGAGGAGGAGGAAGAAGAAGAAGAAGAACATCAAGATGATAAGTTGTTTGAAGAGAAAAATAAAATAGCAAGCATTTAGAAGTAGATTCCATTTTTTCTTGATCCAGCAGCGTCCATTTTTTAAAAACTATGCTTTTCTCTAAAAGTCATTTTTCAGTGTCTCGAACTGACAGTTCAGGGACAAATGCTAGGATCTGGGTAGGACTCGACCCCAGAGACTCATCTACTGAAGGAAGGCTGTTAAACAGCAGTGATGGTGATTGGATCATGGGGTACTGAGTTCATCAATAGATGAATGTATGGGAGGAACTCATAGCTGAGTAGACTATCAGGAGGAGGAATCTGATTGGAAGTAGTAGGTCTCTGGGGGTGTGGCCTTGAGGGATGTATCTTTCTCAATACCCTTCCTTTCTCTTCCCTGCTTGCTGACCACCATGAGGAAAGCAGCTTTCCTTTATCATGTATTTTCTGCCATGATGTCTGCTTTGTTATAGACAGAAAAGCAATGGAGGCAGCTGATCATGGACTGAAACTTCTGAAACTTTTAGGCTAAACAAATCCTTCTCCCCTTAAGCTGTGCACATGAGGTATTCTGTCACAGTGATGACACACATAGTATAGTTTCCTTCCGTGCTCTCTACTTACTCTACCTTTTTTATATGGAAGGTGCTACAAAATCTTAAAGGTTTGAAGGTGCTATAAAGCCTTGTTTCTTTTCAGCAACCTAAAGGTTTATATATGCAATGCTTATATAAATATGCATTATGGGCCATAGCGCAGACTATGGCAACTATACCTACCAAGAAATAAATGAACTTTCAAGGATAAGAAACTTCACATGTAGTTATGAGGAAGAAGGTCCTGGATAGAAGGCAGAGGGGAAAGAGAGAAGGGAGGTGGGGGGAGAGAGAGGGAGAGAGAGAATGGAGGCTTCCCAAGTGCAACACTATCCATCAGAAGAGAGCATTTAGCCTCTGCTTAGGCCCTCACTTCCTGCTGGAGTTAGGACAGAACTTCACTGTTAGCATAAACAGTACTCACGGAGTTGTCCCAAACCCTTGTCTGAGCCAAAGAGAGCAGACAGAAGGCAAGCATCAGGGGAAATAAGATGGCCCACAAACCAGTCATCCTGGCCTGGTGTCCCTTCTCCGAAGGATTCTCCCCAGCTGTGTGTCACATTAGGCTCCACATTGCTTGTCTTAAGGAGTCCAACTAATTCTGCAACTGTGGATAAGTTTGGGGATGAATTGGAAAATGACTTCTGGGGCAACACTTTCTAGTTCTCTGAAAGGAAATTCACAGAAGTGAATGACTGCCCAAAAGACCAAGATGCCATTGCTTCAGAGCAGGCCCCAGGGGCAGAGCTCTGTGGCCACTCACAGTATGTTTGAATGTGAAGAAAAAAAAATACCGATAAACAGACTATGATATCTCCAGCCAGTATCACAGCCAAAAATATTGTTTCTTCACTGAATTTAGTAGGGTAATTAAGAGAATTGGAGGGTTTTTTTTCCTTGGTAGATAATTATATTTGCTAAAAAGCATTTAATGAGGTTTGGGATGTAGGCAGGATGTTGGTCCCAAATGAAATAAAGATGAGAACATCGTTTATCTTGGATTCAAACTGTAACTTAACCACCTCACATTCTCAAGTGCTTGCTCTCTCTCTTTCTCTCTCTCACACCACTTATAGTTTATTTATTGAATAATAGTCATATTGGAGGGAATATAGTGACTAAAAGCTAAGAAGTTCAATAATTGCCATAAAATTACTAATAATCCACTGCAATTGACCTTGAGGCTGCTATAACAACCAAAGACATAAGAAACTCTAAAATATAATAATTTAGGGAAAACACTTAAGTTCTCTTGATCATATTTAAGCAAGTAAATACAATGGGAAAAAGGGAAACACTTAATAGCAGCAAAATTCTTTATAAAAGAAAGAAGTAATAGTCCAATGCGTCCAGATTTTATCTGAAATTTTCTGACATAATATACTCTAACTGAGCCATTCACCTCTAGTCTATATACCTGCTTGGTATTTTCATGAATAATACTGCACTGTGCTTAATCATAATGTCCACTATCATAATGTCTGTCCACTAATCATAATGTCATTATTGTATTCCTAAAATCAGGATAGTATTTAAGAAATCTACGTTTATGAACTTTATCTTGTGATTTTTTTTTTCTCCCTTGGGCACGTGTTGAGTACTAATGATAGGTCATGACCTGTCTGGAAGACATTCACATGCAATAATATGAGCTACAGTTGGACATTTCCAAGGCTATTATGCATTTGTCCACCTGAACAGAAGTGATTATCACATGCAGGATTCATAAACCATTGACAGACACCAAGGAAATTAAAAAGATAAAACATTGGCCTACATTGAGCACAAAATGTTAAGTGTTCTGGTTAACAATATTGATAACCCTGATAGGGCCAACCATTACTTATGTGTCTTTCAAAATGTAGCTCTGTGAAAAGTAAGGGTAAAAGGTATTTTTAGGGAGACTTCTTTAATAAATCTCACTTGCAAATACCCACAAAAATGAGAAACCATTATATTCTTTCTATTTTTTGGTGCGGGGGGAGGTCAATCATGGGGCTTGAACTCTGGGCCTGGGCACTGTCCCTGTGCTCTTCAGCTCAAGGCAAGTGCTCTACTACTTGAACCACAGCGCCACTTCCGATTTCCTGGTGGTTAATTGGAGATAAAAGTCTCACAAACTTTCTTGCCTGGACTGGCTTTGAACCACGATCCTTCGATCTCAGCCTCCTAAGTAGCTAGGATTACGGGTGTGAGCCACTGGTGCCCGGATGAAACCATTACATTCTTAACACACTGATTTTTACAACAGCTCCAGCAAATGGCTGGATTCAAAAAGTGGGTAATTGGAGATTTAGCTCAGTGGACAAACTTGCCTGGCAAATGTAAGGCCCCAAGTGCAATTCTCAGCTCTGGGGGAAAAAAAAGTGAGTAGCATACCTAGCCAGATACGACTGAGAGCTGTGTCTTGCTATTACTCAGTCCTTTGGCTATCTGTATGAGTTTTGGATGACTTGAGAGTCAATACAAAGAATCTGGGGCTGAAATCCAGTGTTGTTCTCAAGATACCATATTGCTCTTCTTTTTTCTCTTTCCGATATGCAAATGGCATGGTGTTGTGAGCTATAGAAACACTCCCCAGGACCTTTTGATCCAAGAACAACATTGTCGACACACCAGTATGAAAAGGATGCCACACACAACCCAACTGGCATTCAAGTGCAAACCAGGCAGTAATTTATAATCGTGTAACATCCAAACCATCTCCTCTAGCTCGCCGCTCTCCCTCCTCCTCCCTTCTCTCCATGTGTTCAATCTGTCTCTGACTCTGGCTGCTGCCTTCTCTGCCACATAGTGCCAAGGGCTGTTTCTGCTGCTGGGGCAGCTATCTTCCAATACTTTACACCCTGATGCAGGCCCGGATGCCTTTCTGTACAGGCTTTTACCTCCCGATACTCTCCCTTCCTTCAGACATGCCAGGCTTCCCTGACAGCCATCACCCCTTCTTCACCTGCCATGGTGACCCTGTCACACCCACCCCTGGGAAAAAGTCCACATAGGCTCCAGGCAAAAAATAAAAATTAAAAAAAACACCAGAGGCCTGAGTGAAAAGACTGATGGGGCAGGGCCCCTAAGAACACAGGGCAGGTGCCAAAGTTGCAAACAAAAGAGAAACCATAGACTGTAGAGTGAAACTAAAAATAAAGAAACTGTGCTTTCATTCTCCTCTGGCTGGTTCATCTTTCTAGATGAACTAGAAAGAGGTGTGTTGTCCTCTATTCATAAATGCCTTGTGTTTTGCCTACTAGGCCTTTCTTTTCACACCTGAAATAGTAAACTAACAATCATAGTGTAAGCATAGGAGATAGATAATGCTGGTGGCAAGGCTACAATCTCTAGGTTGGAGCCAGACTCTGCTTATAATTTTCATCACAGTTATGCGCCAAAAAAAAAAAAAAAAACACGAAAAAGAAAGGAAGAAAGAGATTCTTCAATATCCTTTCTTATCCTTTCTCTTGTTTATTTTGATTCCATTCGGTCCGGAGTCCAAGATGGAGTAGTGATTAGCAGAGCCTGCTGATACTCTATACTTGGTGTCTGCTTATTCCCAAAACAGGCCTGGCAAAAAAAAAAATTAAAAAGAAAGGAATTCATATCTTCTAGTACATCTAGAGAGAGAACTAACTTCTAATTCCCAGCCTACCACAAACTCTGCAGGGCATGACTTGTACTCTACATCCATTAGTGAGGAAAGAGAATGTCACAGGGTATCAATAATAGGATTGGAGAGAAAAGCAGGTTGGAGTGGTGGGGAAAGGGTTGTGAAGCATGAAGTAGAGAGAAAACAAATATACATGCTGTGTGAATGTAAGGGGACCACTTCTGACTATGTATTTTACTCACCTCTATCTTCTGCCTCATAGAGTTGTTTTGAAATAAGACAGGTGGATACTGAAAAGGCAATGATTTTTTTTTCTTAACCTGTGGGTTATTTGGGGAACAGACCAAAAGTAACAAGAGGTCAAGCAAAGTTCACCCAGCATTGCCTAATTAAACCTAAGGATCCAATCTCATTGAATTGTACATTAAAACTATTTAGAATGATACATGTCACATAACATTCTATTGTGTGTGTGTGCTGGAGCTTGAACTCATGGCCTAAGTGCACTCCCTGAGCTTTTTGCTCAAGGTTAGCTACAGCTTTTGGGTGGTTAATAGGAGGTAAGAATCTCACAGACTTTTCTTCCCAGGCTTGCTCAGAGCTGTGATCCTCAGATCCTAGTCTCCCAAGTAGCTAGAATTACAGGCATGAGTCACTGGTACCCGACTAGGAATGCATTTTTAAGGGTGAGATAGAAAAAACCTGCTTAGCAAGGTATGCTGAGAAACTTGACCTCATAACACAAATAACCACATTTAGTTACTGATAGACAGATATTGTACAAAGCACTTCACATACATTCTTATCTAATTTGCCCAAGAGTGCTAGGTGTTTTTGGTATGTCTATCTTACATGTGCAAACACAAGTCCTAGAAAATTTGGGAGCCTTTTCTAAATCCAAGGTCAACAGTGAATCTAGAACAGTCTAACTCAGATTCTATAACATGTTGCAAATAATAGAACTTGCCTAACTAGAAAATGGTAGCTAACTTACATAGCAGTCCCCATTGAAACAATTCAAACATAAAAATGACCTCTTGGCATTTGATTATCTTTTCCCCTAGCCGTTGATAAACCAAACCACTTCCTGAGGACGACATTTCTGTGCAGCACAGCATTTCTCTTTCCAGAATATAATTTTCTTGGCTATCTCTACCTCTTCCAAGCCCTGGAAAAGGACCTAAGCTAGTAAATTGTGCTGTCCTGGCAAGATGCTCATCCTCTAGGGCATTGTATAAGGCTAAAGTAATACATCATGCTGCTTCCCACTCGGTTGGTCCATCTCTCCATAGAGTCTTAAAACAGTCATGTTTCTGCTTTGAATCTCCAGTTGTCTAGGCTTTGCATGTTAGCTAGTTGGCCTTAACAATCAAGGTGGGCTGAGCGGTAACCTTTTCATACCTGCCCTTGCGTTGGGCTTCCAAAAGAAGAAAAGACTGTCCAGAAAGGGACAGCCCCAAACACTCTGCTTCATTCTTTTTAGACTCAGAGATATATAAACATTGACTTGGTTGAGTAACAGAAAGACTTTGGTCTTCTGGATTCTGGGGATTTTGTAGCTGAGAAAAAGCTACTGAGGGGTAGGGGTGATGGCAGGTTATACGGGGCCACGATTCCTAGAAAAGATGACCTCCTCCAGTTGAGAGGTAGTAGGACCAGCAAACATTGCCAATTAAAAATTAACACAGGCCAAAAGTGAAATCAATGCCTAAGTTTGATAGGTTTTCAAGAAAAGTTTATGACACCCAGTTCATAGAAAAGGGAACATTTTCTCAGTGTTCACTTTTACAGATGCCAAAGGTCAATCTCACTTGGACAGATCCTTCCACAGAAAAGCAGAAATGTACAAGGGCCACTAGCAAAGTATAAGGCAGGAGATACATCATACATATACACGTGTATATAATAGCTTTAAAAACATAGATTCATAAACTCTGATACTGATAGAAATCCACCTAATTTTCTGATATGTGCCAGAGAATACATATGTCTGTACCCATATTATTCTAAGTGCATAGTGATGTGACCACCAATACAAGCTGTTTTATATATTTTTACTAAGTACATGGCTATGTGTATTGCAATACTTTTCTTAAATAAAATATGATTTCCACAGAAAGCTCTTTGAATTCCAAGGAATAAAACTATTCAGTAGAAGTTTGCTAGTGGATGAATATTCCAAAGTGGATCATTTTTAAGAAAGCAGGACAGAAGAGGTATAAGATCATTCAAGATGAGCTTTTAGGGCTTTTTTCCTAGAAAATTCTCAATTATATGTCAAGTAAAAAGCACAAATGGGATTCTTAGCTAATAAATGAATTTTCATTAACTTTAACTGAGGATTGATTGAACAGTTGAGTATCATAATTAAAATATGCAGAAGCCAGAAAATCAGGTTTCTTCTACCAAATATTTATTTCATATATCTCAACACATTGAGATTAACTCTCAAAGGGGTTTAAGTTCAGGCAATATTTGCCCATTCCATATTTTGTATTTAAAGTCTGGATAATCATATTATCATAATTTTCTTTCTATTGGGAAGTTATGAAAAAAGTTGGTCTCTCATATAAAGCCATTAATGTGGGGAAGATGGGGAAGTAACTTCTGTTTCTACAAATGAACATCAAAATGATTCTGTAATCCCAGTCCTTGTAAAGCTGAGACAGGAGGACCAAAACTTTAAAGCTAGCCTGAGCTAGCTTTATAGACCTTATCACTAAAAAGCAAAAAAGAAAAGAAAAATTAAATACTAAAGTGTTTGGTGTAGGGAAAGAGTCCAATGGTACACTGCATATGTAGCCTGCACCTGGGACTGAACCTTAGGACCACAAAAAAGGGCTAAAATGTAGACAAGATCATGAGGCCCTGAGTTCAAACCCCAGCACAGGTTAAAAAAAAAGATTACCCATATTTCCTTACAACTTTTCTACTAGGATCCCTTGCCATATTATGTCAACTTAATTATTTTTAATAGATAAGATGTGCCACAGAGAAATGTAGCCACAAAAAGCCAATTATTCTAAATTATTGTAACTTGTCGATGTGTTGAGATATGTGAAATAAATAATTGGTAGAAGAAACCTGATTTTCTGGCTTCTGCATATTTTAATTATGATACTCAACTGTTCAATCAAACCTCAGTTAAAGTTAAGTGAAAATTCATTTATTAGCTAAGAATCCCATTTGTGCTTTTTACCTGACATATAATTGAAAATTTTCTAGGAAAAAAAGCCCTAAAAGCTCAACTTGAATGATATTACACCTCTTCTATCCTGCTTTCTTAAAAATGATCCACTTTGGAATATTTATCCACTAGCAAACTTCTACTGAATAGTTTTATTCCTTGCAACTCAAAGAGTAGTAAGTATATGTCTTCAAAACTAAGTATATCCCTAAATATGTAAGTATTGGAAAACTTAGTATATAATAAGTAAAGCTATTTACCTTTATATAAAGTATGTAAGTATTCAAAATTGTTCACAATTGTCATTATTTAAATACTGGTTCTTCAAATGAATGTTTTCTCTCTCCAATGGCAAAAGTAAAAATAGTTTAAAAACCCTTCTCACAAAGCAAGAGGGGATGTATCCAAGAAAATCAAAGTCAAGTAGTGTTTCTACTTCATTTCCAGAAACCAATGCAATACCAGTAGAGGTAGATAGATTTACCAGTGATGAACAGCCAGCATTCTTCGCTCTAGAAGTGATAAGTCCAGTTGAATCTCAGCATCATTTGCATTTCTCTTCAGCAATGAAGGAGTGCAAATTGCTTGCATCCATGACAAAATGTGAGACTCAGCTAACCGGTGTGGTTTTGATGATGCCCCAAACCCTTGTAACTAGCAAGTTTACCCTGAAGATTATCGAATTACTCCCCTGACCATGCATTATTCAAAGGGCAGTGCTATTATTATAGAAGCTAGTTGTTGAGCCATTGGAATTCTGTTGGCCAACTTTCAAGATATAGCAGTGTGTCATGACTAAATTTATGTCAACTCATAGGAGAGTCAGAGTCTAGGTTAACTGGTGGTCAACTTGTCTGCTAAGTAATATTTTGGTCTACATACTAGGAAATCTCTGAAGCAAAATTTTTGACAAAACAAATAAGTATGTAAATTTTCAGTGCTAGGGCTTTGTCAGCAAGAAAAACATCTGTGGAATGTTATACATGCTTGTTTTCTCTAATATTTGAGTGAGTATGTAGTCATAACGTCAGTACAACTGAACTCTGTGCCTGTACCTCATTTTAGAAGGGACTGCCCCAGCCCACCTGTTGTTTACTGTTGCATTGAGTAAGGGTAAATGAACAATGAAGCATCTTAGAGAATTCAAATGATAAATAGAAAACAAATTTTTACCACCTAAGTTTGAAAATATCTGAACCTGTATCTCAAAGCCAAAGCAAATGGCTTCCAACCATAGCAAATATTTACCCTCGAAGAGTTTTCTCTTCCATATCTTCATAGAATCTCTGGAATAGGAAAAACCACCACAGACATTCACTGGGTTTAATACAGGAATCTGCTCCTAGAGACTATGATAGGTGTTCTTACAGCCTTTATTTAACTGCTTTCTGCCAGGGGCTATTCATTACTTTTGGAAGAAGTCTGTCCTGTTTTTAACATGGGTGTGTTAAAAAACTTTTTTCCCTATATTAAGCCATTATTTGTTTCCCTATAACTTTCCAATCTTGATTCTGCCTACCAGAGCAGTTATATAAAGAGGGGAGGGTTTATTTTTTTCTTTTAATATAATTCTTATTATTATTATATTGTATTTCATAAATCAGATAATGAACATAATTCTTTTTAGAAAACGTCATCCCTTTCTTTGTTTTCCCCCAGTTCCCCTTTCCAACCTTGCCCACAAATTGCATAGTTTGTTTTATACATAGTGTGTACTGAATACCATGATTGCATTCATTCACTCTTCCTCTGCTTTTAAAGGAGAATTTTTAAAGGCAAGGATGGAACGATTAAAGTTGTTTCATTTAAAAAATAGTGACTAAAATTAGCTAAAATTTAGAAGTCATTAAAATACTACTTTTATCCAAATAGACACTCCATCAAATTATTTTATTGACTTTCCAATAAACTATATTGTGTCATGCTTCTTGTTTTAGCCCATAACAGGAAATATTTTTATTGTGGCTCTGGAGAAAAAGAGGACTGTGAAGCATTTGAAATGAAGGACAAAACATTGTCCCACAGTTGTTTTCTGTCTGTTAGTGAGAAACTCTTATTGTTTATCAAACATACTAATATTGAACTAGAAATCAAGCCTACAGGACTCTTCAAAAGATGAATTAAAACTTGAAAAGGCATAGGTAAACACTTGTCATATTCATATATTTTTGAATAGGGCACAATGAGTCTATTGTAGGCATTATGAATAGACAAAGAAAAAATCTCTCTCTAGAATTATGGTAGCTAGTGATAGCTGATAGTTGTGTTTATGGGAAAATCCAAGTATGTATACCACTGCTTCAATAACTTTTCAGAACACAAAGATGAACCTAAGATCAACTTTCCATATGGGACATTATGTTTTGTAAGTCTTAAAATTATCTGTTCCAAAGTTTACCAGCCTATGGACTAAAAAGCATAGTATTAAAAACCCTGGACTACAAGTTTCTTTAAAGACTGAGCCACATCAAACTCTGAGCTCATTTGAAAGAGATAACAAAACAGGTGTGTGGGGTGTGTTATTTTTGCTGTGATGATAGATGATTGCTATCTATGTCACAAGAGGAAACAGATCTGCAGGAAGTTTCATGGCTCTTGATAGTCACCAAAAATGAAATACGCAATGCACAGAAATGCCCCCTTCTGTGATAGGCCGTGGCTCAAGTGGTAGAGTGCTTGCCTACCAAGTTCAAGGTCCTGAATTCAACACCAGTACCAACAACAGAATTTTCTCTGTCATACAAAGAAGAAAGTTGATTCCTCTTGCCATAGCAAGAATCTTAGAAACAAGATTAAGTTAGAGGTACTCAAAATGGAAATGGTCTTGGAATTCCCAAATCTCTGAAAAGCTCTCTGTTTTCAACTCATGAGCCCAAGTTTCGAAATCAGTTGTTTCTGAATTGGCTAAGTTTGAAAGTTTCTGGAACCACTCCTACAACCCCACCCCAAACATCAAATTACCATAATCAACGAATTGTCTCCCATTTGAAATTTCTAATCGCAACAAACAGCACTCATCACCTGAAAAAGAGACTACCAGCACACTTGCAACAAAATAGGCCAAGTCACCTTTTCCTTTCTCCTTACCCCAAGAGAAAAACCCAAGTATAACCTCCACTCTTGACTGGCTACCAGTTAGCAAAAAGAATGTAGAAATCCTTTGTGGATTACAAACAACCATGTAAGCCCATTTGTAACTTTCCTCTAATTTATAGTCCCAGGAAAAGATTATAAAAAAGAAAAAAAACAACAACATTGTTTACATTGCTCAGGGGACCAGTCCAGTCTCTGCTTGCCAGCCCTGGCTGGCCAGCAAAAGCAGAGAGTCCACTTCTGAGCTAGACTTCCCTCCAACGGCCAGTGCACACACTGCTGAGGCTCCACTTGAGGCCAGCTGCCTAGTTCCTCCCCAACCAGGAGAGAGCAGCAGGGCCCGCCCAGAGAGACCACAAATGAACCCTCCTTAAGTTACTACCTCCAGCTGCCCTAAGAATGACAATAAACCTGCCTTACTGGAGGAAGCAGCTATGAGGCTCCTGTGCCAAGCATCAGGAAAACATTTAGGTTCTTAGAGAATGCCACGAATGATTGGCCTTTTCACCATCAAGGCAGCCAAGGTAGTTTGGTAGCAAGCCATTACTAGGGCCCTGATCTCCCCCATTGAGGAAGTTCAAAATGCCTCTGAGGATTTTGACTTTCCAATCCCCATCCTTAAGTATAATAGGTATTGTTAAATGGACAGAGGATTGTTTTATTTAACATAATGCTGTTTGAGGTTAGGAATTAAGATGGATGATGTGTCAGACTGTGAATTGGATGCTTCTAGATGGGGGCTTCACACATCTTCTTCCCTGAAGTCTAGACATTGCATGTCAGTGGAGAAAACCTAGTCAGCCTACCAACAAAAGAGAAGATGAGAATGAAGCAAAGATCCAGACCCCCTAACCCTGCCTGAACTAGCGCAGCTTCATGTTTTGTCTGTTTTCTATACTTCAGTAGAGGCAAGATTGGGTTTAACCAAAGATCTCCTGTGACAAAAAGTTGGCAAATAATTGAGGTGTATGTTAAGTTCCACATGAGCTTGTTTTGCCCTTTCTTTTAGCCTTAGAACCAGTATGCTCAAAACAAAATAAAATAAAACCAAACTAAAACTCACTTGCCAAGAGGCCTAATTGATTTGAAAATATCAAAAGAAACTTGATTCATGGTATTCCCTCAGGGCAATTAGAATCACATGAAAGATGAACAATGATTTAGTTCATTCTGTCTCCGTGTACTAGTAATTCTATAAGAAAACAGAGACAATGTTCCAGTCTTTCTGTGGTGAAGGAAGAAGGGCACTAGCCCATTGGTATTATTATCATTTCTAAGTTCCAAGGCTTCTGGATGAGTTTTCATGGACCACATAAGCCTCCACAAAGGCTATTTAAAGGTGAAGCAAATCATCATTTACTGAAGACCTAGTAGGTTTCAGGGATTATTCTAGGCACTTTCCATAAATTTATGTTATCTAATACGTTTCATGTCATCCTCAGTTTTGAACAGGAAGATGTTATTAACTCCACTTGACAAAAAAAAATGGAGAAACTAAGACCTCAAGGTTTTGGTGACCTGTCCAAAGTTATGTATCAGGTCTCTTGATGATGCACTTGGACTTGGTAGCAAATATACCAAAATTTAAGCAAGTCATTCTGAAAGTCTGTTTTTATATAAATAAAATGAGGAGTAAAATCTTGGAGACTTGCAACCTCTTCCATACCCAACCCTAGAAGCAGTTAGACAAAACAAACAATCAACTGAGCTGTCCTATATATAAAATTACACATATTTGCTACAAAGATTAAGGACAACCACTATTCTCAGTACCACTTATTGAAGAGGATGTCCTTTCCCAAATGTTTAAGGAGACAGATAAGCTAAATATCCTGATAAATATCCTGAGATGATCTTGGTACAATGTTCACCCATGCCAAAATATAATCCTGTATCTTACAAATTTTTAAAATGAAGTAAACAGGTAAGTTAAAAAAAACTAGTCCAATATATAAGCAAAAGCTAGGGTTGCATAGAAACAAGATTCTTGATCACAGTTTACTAGGAATGTGGAGAGAATTAACAGAAAATAAAGTGTGCAATGAATGAGTGAATGAGTGTAAGATAGATTCCAAGAGCTACTTGAATACCAAAGTATCTGTGGTGTCAGGCACGGTTGGGAAAGTTTCAAGAAGATGAGATGACGGAGGATGTGTATGGACAATGTAAGGACAGGAGGTGTCAGGCCGGGCTGTCAGACAGATTGCACTTTAACAGCAGGCTACTATGTCTGATCCTTACAGACAAGCCCACTGGCTATGGCTCCAGCAGTCGGAGGGCACCTCAAACAGGCATCGTGGATGAGTGCTGCTTCCGAAGCTGTGATCTGAGGAGGCTGGAGATGTATTGTGCTCCCCTTAAGCCTGCCAAGTCTGCCCGCTCTGTCCGTGCCCAGCGCCACACTGATATGCCCAAGACTCAGAAGGTAAGCCTCCATAGGTGGGATCCAACCATCTCCAAGTAATCTCTGTCTTGGATGGGCCAAACAGAAATTCTGCACCATAGTTTTCCTGGCTGAGGACAAAAAACATCTCCATTCCCACCAACAAGATGGATTATCTGTCCATCCTTATGATTATTCTCTGTGGTACTGCTCTGGCAATCTAGTAACTAGAAGATGGTTAAAAAAATTGAGTAAATAAAGGCTTTGTATGAGACAAAGCCTGAAGTCACCTGTTGAGGCTCCTGGGCCAAATAACTTATCCTACCCAAGATTCAGTTTTATCTGTACATAATGACATCTACCACAACAGAATGTTGTCAAAACTGACTAAGTTAATGTGTATACTTCAATATGCTTTTCATATGCTTGCACAAAATTACTATTGGGAAGGGATTAATATCTGTCATAACTGACCTTAATAACAAAACATGTCAGTCCTGGGATTCTGCAGTGGTGCCCAGAGAAACAAGAGTCTCTAGCGGAAATTAATTGAAATTGGCAAATATCATTTAAACTCATTGATAATAGAATTTTTCTGTGATTTAAAGAACACTTAGAACTTTCTAATAATCAAAATTTGCAGAAGTCTTTTTTTTCCACAAGTGTGACTTTATACCAACCTGGGAAGTACCAATGATAACAGCAGAAACACATAAAACATATGATACACATCGGTCATGTGACAGGCTTTTGTTGAATAAGTGAACAAAATAAATGCATATCAAGATCAAAATAAAATGTTAATCTTCAAGCAGAAATAATAAGAGCTAAAGAAAAAGAGAGAGAAAGAAGGAAAGAAAAAAAGAAAAAAGAAAGAAAGAAAGAGAGAGAGAAGGAAAAAGTAAAAGAATATGAGTAAAGAAAGGACACTTAAGTCTCTTGGGGGACTTTGTTAAAGAAAAATAAAAACCAACATGTGGTATTAAACTTTAAAGCCAAAACTAACATTGCTCAGAAAGTAGTACATAACTTAAGGGTATAGATGGGATTGGGAGGGATAAGGGACAATAATGAAAGTGGTAACAATGGTCAAGATTGCTGCATTGGACTCCTAATCTGATTTGTTGAATTGAAACCCATTTGGTACAACTACTTAAAATCAATTAAAAAAATAAAGACAAGACACCCAATAATTCGTGACATCTGTGCTGTCTCCTGGTCCTAAATCACAGCTAAGGCTGAAGAATCATGGAGGCTTAGTGGCAGCATCACCCTAGGGCTTACAGAGGACCACTTAGGGCCTAGAACACACAACACACAATAGCCAACAGTGAAGCAGTAAGCAACAGCCACAGAAGAAATTGGTGTAACCAGGCAGGAAGGTGCACAAGAAGAGGCAAAAGCATGTTCATTTTTTCTGTCCCCATATGAACCTGTGCCTCTCAATGTCTAGGCTGGGGAGGAAGTGGGTGTCAGAGATGAGTCCCAAAGTTCTGGAATGCCAGGACTCATGACTAAGGTATAGATCCCTCTTCAGTACCAATGCTGTCTTCTGCTACCTATGGAACCTGGGCATCCTGGGCTGACTCAGAGACTCTGTCTTCAGGGACACCGTGGGAACGAACTATTCTCAATGCAATTGTTTTTGTGATGTTTACAGTCTCAGCCCCCATCTTCCAACAAGAAAACGAAGCCTCAGAGGAGAAGGAAAGGTGGGCCAAAGACACACCCACGAGGGGAGCAGCAAGAGGGGACAGAAGCAAGTCAGCCTAACAGAGGAAAGAAGAAAGAGCAGAGAAGGGAGACGGGAGCTAGGAACTGTGGACACAAAGACACAGAAGGAAAATGGAGGACAGAAGGACTAAGCAGACAGAGACCAGGATGAGAGAGGAACAGACAGCAATACAGAAAAGCAAGAAATGTTGGAAAGGAAATGAAGAACAGTAGCACTGATGAAGCTAGATGATGCATGTTTTGAAGTAGAAGTAACCTGTTGTAGAATTCAGCTAATAAACATGAGGAAACAAATGGAACAGGAAAATTGAATGCCTGAGAAAATGCAAAGAATGTAGGGAGGCGGTGGGGGGAGGGGGGGAGACAAAATCAAAAAGAAAACAAAATTATAAAAGAGGCAGACAGACAGACAGACCCTTCCCTTTTCCTTCCACCAAAATAGAAAGAACTCAATAAAAATCAAGCTTCCATGTGCTTTTTAAATTTTTATACAAATCTGTTATAGAAGAAATGGCCCATGTCAATATATGTTCAGAGTTAAATATTAGCCTCAAATTCTCAGCAAGATTGAGTTGTGTCATGGAAGTTCCCAGATTTCCTTTCCTGCAATGTCACTAGAGGCTGCGTTTTCTTAGTCAAGTCCAGGGTTGAGGCCAAAGGGCATCAGGTATTTACATAAAGGCCTGTGACGTAACCTCTGAGAGGCCACTGAACTGTTTTTGCTTTATCTCTCCACGTTTTCATATTCAACGTACAAGGCATATTCATTTGCTAAGGTTACCATCACCAAGAACCACAGACTAAGTGGCTTCAATCACAGGAATGCTTTTGCTCACAACTCTGGAGACTGGAAGTCCAAATTCCAAGTATCAGAAAGGATGTGACTCAAGTGTTTCCTGAATCTCTGCTACCTTCCCTTTGTTTATCTCCCTGTGCCTAAGTATCTTCTTTGTGTAAGGACATCAGACAGACTGGGTTAGTAGAGACCCTCATTTAAGGATTCCTACACAGACCCTATCTCCATGAAATGTGAAGGGTGGAACCTTAATTGGGGTGGGGTGGTGGGAAGCAGACACAATTCAGTCCATAAAGACGACTTCTGATGTCCAAATACAGCTCTTTGATTATGTATCTGAAAATCCACTCCTTTGCCTCTCCTCTTCTTTCTCGTCCTCCTCTTCTCTCTCCCCCCACCACACATACTTTCTTTTTCTCTTTTTGACCATCTTCTCACTTCTCCCAGCCCCTTCATATGCATACAGACTTAGAATACTTTATATCTACAACCTAAGAGTTTCTATTCTATAAAAGACCAAGGCTGTATTGTTAGAGCTATAAGAGGCTTCAGAATTCAATTGGCTTGATCCCTTCATTTTAAAGACAAGGACCCTGAGCTCTCCAAATGGGTAAAGATGTTCTTAGACACTAAGCCTGTTTCCTTCCCGCCAGCAGACAACAGCACAATCAAAATAAAATCAACTAAGAGAATTCCAAAAGGAAAGGAGGGGGAAGAAATGGACATATGAAATCTGATGAAAATGATTTGACAGTTTTCTGGTGGAGAAATAAAGGAAGTGAATTCCCTGAAGATGAAGAAAAGCAAAGTAGAATCACAGAAATTAGGTTGTAGATAGCATCTCCTTCACTTCCTTTGACTTAATCAACTGGAGATGAATCTTCATAGAAAATGAACCAAAACCTCTCAGTAGCATTCAGATTGTGCATTGTAGGTGCTAAGAAGGAGTACAAGAGAGAAGTGCTCAAGGAAGTAAATGATGACACTTGAGGACGAGAAAATGATGCAAAACCAGGCAAAATATTTCACCCCGGTAGCCCACATTGAAGAAGTCATGATATAAAGAAACGCCCTTCATGCTCCTGCCATGCGTTCTACTTCAGGATGCTCCTTCTTCAATGCCTCACTGACAACCTGGACTCTCTCCAATGTCATGGCAATGCCCAAAGCTCAATCCAGGAGGAAGAGATCCAGTGAAGCGTGGCAAAGCTTATATGGGAGCCAGACTACTGCAGCTCTGTTTGAAAAGTGGATCCTGCTTTCTCAGACTAGACAAAAGCCATGCTGCTATCATCTGGCCAGTCATCTTATTCAGAAGAGGTTGAGTTTTATTAAGAAAACAAGCTTTGGGGCTTGTTTCAGGCACAGGCTAAGAGTACAAACACATATGGCTCTTCCAGGGACTACAGCTCATCAGAAGCATTCAAAGTTTATGTTCTGTGGAAAGGTTTGGACAAACTATAAATGTTATTCAAGAACTTGAACAAAGCAATAGAACATTCTAGTTAGAGCCCCTTTAATCCCAAACAAAGTATTAAAATATACTTCTTCATATTGTAGTTTTTCTCAACCCTGAAGCAACTCTTGCAGACCTGTACATAATCATCATATAATAGGAACTAAAATTCCAAGTGCTAGAGGCTCCTACTTGTAATGCTAGCTACTTAAGATGTTGAGGTCCAAAGGATTGTAATTTGAAGCCAGTCTGGACAGAAAAGTCTGCAGGAGTCTATCTCCAAAATAACTGGCAAAAAGCCTGGTTGGAGGTATAGGTCAAGTGGTAGAACTCCAGCAGGGCAAGCAGGCCAAGCAAACAAGGCCCTTAGTTCAAACCCTGATGCTGACAAAAAAAAAAAAAGAAGTAGAATAAAATAGCTCCTTTCCATTATTGATATCATGCCATAAGTCTTGGGTCCATGGAATATAATACTAAATGAATAGATACATAGATAAATGGGAAGATGGGAAGATGGCTGGATGGGTGGATGGATAGATGGCTAAATGACAGATAAATAAGTGAACAGTGGGTGGATTAAGGGGTAGGTTGACAGATTCAGGCAGATGCATCATGGTAGGAAACAGATCATAAAAATAAGTCACACTGCTAAGATAAAATAATCCTGTTCTTTCTTCATAGGATAGCAAAGAAAGTACAGAATAAGCTAGGAAAGGCAAAGGAGATTTGTTAACAGAAATTTCATCTGTTTGAAATGTCCTTCTCTAGCCTAAATTGAAATTGTTCAAGGACCTACTCCAACAGGTTGAAGCTGGCTAAACACTTTATATTGAATGTTATTTATTGATTAGTCCCTTCAATGTTTTATTGAAGTGAGTTGAATATTAATAATTATTTAAAATTTCTCTTTCAATTTCAAATGCTTCTCTTAAAGAAAATGGATGATCGTGTATAAAGCTAATTGGGATATATATATAGTTTCATGATCCTGAAATAAAATTATTGGAAAATACTTTTACTGATCATCTATAATATGAAAAACAATGTGAAACATGAAGGGGCACTATAAGTATTTGAGAAACAGTACAATATAGTCATTTAAAGAATGCAGAAGTCAGACTGTCACATAATATAGAATCATGGATCTTTCACTAGCTAACTAGGCAAATAATCTAATTTACCAGTACCTTGGTTCCCTCACCTGTCAAACTTGGGTAACAAATATACCCCTTAATAGTTGTGAGGCCCTAAGACATATATATATATATATATATATATATATATATAATTTATATTTATATGAGTGTGTATATGAATGAAAAACTGCATATGCATACACATATATATGTGTATATATAATATTATCTATGTACTACTTCATATATAATATTATCTATGTACTACTGAAGTACTAGCTAATCTTATTGTAGTTACTTTTGAAATGTAGAGCTATATGAAAAAGGAGTCTCCTGAAGTAGAAGTAAATCTCATAACACCAAAAAGGTCAAGCCTAGCTTGCCAACACTTTTTGGTGTTTTGGTAGTAGATTCTCAAGCACATGACAGAAGAGAACTGGGTGAGCAAAGGTCGCGATCACTTCCAACTTGGAGAACCCCTAGTTCTTAAATAATTTTAAGTTAAATCATAGTTTGTGTCTCCCACATGAAGAACTGGTAACATTTTTATTTTGGGGGTCATACAATGAATTATTCAGAAAAAAAAAAACACCATTTTTCTCAGCCAGTTAAAATCAAATGTAGTATGTGTTTTCATTTCATGTTGCTTAGGGAAATTTCAATGGTAGCATGAACTCCAGCTCTTACTAGTTTTAAGTAGAACTGCCAAAATAAGTAGAAAAGTGGGATATTTCCAGGCCCACATTGCTTCCGGGACACTTTAGTTTCTAGGACCACCAATCCAGTGATATTTTTTTCAAAAGCATTTGATCTACTTTCAAATATCAAATAAAAACAAACCAAATCTCATATAGCTTCCAATGTATTATTGGGGTACAACAGTGGAAAAGGAAACAAGGAAATTGCTTTACCACCATCCCCCCCCCAAAAAAAAAACCCTCTTCTCTCTCCAGCATCTCCTCACTACCTCCTTTCAACCAAGAGGGGAACAAGGCTTTTTTAGGCAATATATTTTTCAGGTTCTCAAGTTCAATAGCTTCCATGGGAGAAAATGAAGTCTATTTACCTGCCCATTTGAGGTTTTATTGGTAGCAATAAAAAGATTAATAGTTCTGGATCAAGCAGAATTCTTTTTTACGAATTTTAGAATATGCACTAAAGAATTCCTTGGTGTATAGACTTGCCTTAAGGCTGAAAGCCCAGTTATCAATTCCTTTGACCAAAGCAAAACAAGCCTACCTTTAAAGAAGAAATTGACGAAGCTAACTAACAAAGCTTCTTTAGGGTCTACTCAACTTCCAGACAATACAAAATTAGCACCACAAGCCAGGGATTAAATTCCTAGCTACTTGGTTGGCAGAGATTGGAAGAATCACAGTCCAGGCTGGCCTAGGCAAAAAGAAAAAAAAAAGCAAAACTCTACCTAAATAATAACCAAAGCATAAAGAACTGGCTCAAGAGGTAAACACCTCATGAGCAAAGGAAAAAAACCCTAAGTTTAAACCCTAGGATCACTAAAAATAAGTTAGTTCATTTTAAAATAAAATAAAAATTCAAGTTCTCCACCCTTATGGGCCTAACTAAAATCAGAATTTTTCCTTGATACCCACACATTTGTTAGGCTTTCTTTAATGGGATTTCTTAATGCCTATCGTCTGCCTCATTTTCATCAAGTAACTAAAGCAGATCATTTAAAGATGCAAACTTTGATTTGAACTCCAGAAGACAGAACTGTAGACAATTAGTATGGCAAGACCAAAAGAAAAAAAAATCCAAGTAATTAGGAACTACCATGGTAGGCTAAGAGTTGGGGAGCACTCCTATTCATTTGGCAGTTTTAGACTAGGGTCTGTGCAATATTCATATCATGAAGAGGCACACCTGAGCTGTTCACGAGGGATTGCACTACTAGAAAAAATGAAAACCATAATGAGTCAATACACGCATGGCCTCTTTGTTGTTATTTTGTCAGTGTTGGATGGCAGAGCCACTATTAACTGCTTTGTTTTCTTTCTGTAAATAATACTTGTTTCCACTAGGGTGGACGTGAAGGAGCCTTTGGCACACTATAACAATTCTGATTTTTGAAGTCTGTATGCACGCAGGAAGCATGACTGGTTCTTGCACCATTTTCTCTCTTGGAAAAGCACTGGCTGGCACTCTCTGTGTTTACTCTTAGATGCTGAAGGCTCCCATCAACCTCAAACAGATGCAAATCACTTCAACTTGTCATAGTGTTATTTTGTTCATCCTAAAAGTTCAGGGGAGTCCTCCAGACTTCCAAAATTTCTTTCAATTCAGTGAGGAGGAAAATTCAGAGCACAGAGTTGGAATGTTCTGCCCAGATTTGTTACACACGAAGGCTGAGTGGAAGGGAGCAACACCCTTTCCTACTAACCTTGTGAACTCATCACTGTTGCATTGAAAAGACACCAAAAGAAAAACCCTGAGCCTCATGTCTCTTAAGGACATGGTGAGAGAAATAGCCACATCCACTAGTTTAACTCTAGCATAAGTCATTACAGTGGCATTTTAGAGGTGTAAGAGAGAAACAATAATCAAATCTAGTTCTTTAGGTAAGTATTGTTGAATCCTCCACACATATCTATATAAATTTCAACCACTCCAAAATTAGTGCCCTTTGAGAAAGGTAGTATGCTTAAGCTTTTTTTGCTAACTTTAAAAAAAATATAAGGCAAATACAAAGAGCTAACTAAACAAGCTGCCCATAAAATCAACACTCTGAGCAGCCCTGAACCCTTTGCTGTTTTACAACATCCTTCAAGGTGATTAAAGACAACATAAATATCTCTTGCCCGTGAGGGGTAGTATCTGTCAATATTTTCTTTATCTTCATCTTCTCTTTTTCCCTAAGATTTTAAACCATTTTTGGTAGCGATTTCCTATATTGCAGAAAGAAATACTTGAAAACAGTCAGGTGGAGTCCTTTGAAAAGAAAGTTGCTAAATCAGGATCATTTTGTATCAATGGTAGGATAGATATAAACTCCTTAATTCCTGGGGATTCTTAAAAGGTATGTCGATCACCAGGGGGTAAAAAGAAAGTAGGAGCTATAAATCTGCTATCCTAACGCATAAGAGGATCTCTGGAAATCCAGACTGTAGCTAATTTTCCCCATACTCAGCCGGAAGAAGGGTAGCAAGCTAGCATGGAAAGTGCTTCGACAACAATAACTACTTTTCAAAATGTAATAAGAATGCCAGTATTTATTCTCTCCATACCCTATAGTCAATTATCTCATTTAATCCCCCTAAGTCTGAAGGTAAATGCTATAATTATCCTTGTGGTGTCTGTAAGAACATTCAGGCTAAGAGATGCTAAAGGTCTTGCCAAGGTCTTGCTCTAGCAGGACTCAAAATCAGACTACAAACCCAAGACGCACACTAGTGTGGTCAGCAGGTACTACACGTCCTCCTGCCCTTCTCTCTTGATATTTACTACACTACAACCTGCCCTGTGTCAGTTTTCAGAAATGAGAGGGCTCTGGGATATTTTTCCTTTATGAAGCACAACAGGAAGAAATTGGCTTTACAATACCTGCTGTGAGCTAGTCTATCACTCCTACAGGAAATTTACATCAGACCTTTGAGTCCCAAAGGATACAGAGGTAAAGGAAGCATGTGACCTCCTTCAAGGACTATACCTGTGAGTGAGTATGACCTTTAGGGCCCTGACAGCAGGACTGCTCGTATACAACTATCTCCATCTGCCAGGGAAACAGATTGGGGTGTGGCATTCTTTTGTAAGACTCTGTGAGGTTGCTGCTGTAGTTTCAGAGCAGTGAATGTTGATGACAACAAGATAGTAATTGTCAAAGCTCCTGCAAAGGAACTGGCATCCAAATGAAGCCTGTAAGCCCAGGACATCTGAGAAAACAAGAGCCGAAATGGGAGCCTGATGAGCAATTATTGTATTGGGAGGATTGCTTTGTGAAAAGACATAGGCGGGTATTTAGAAGCCTGTGTAAGCCATCATATAGCAACACAATATTGACCCCTAGTGAAAGAGAGAAGAAGGATTGTGTGACAAGGCTGTTCACAGTGTTAGGATGCAAGGAAAGTACCACAATGAAGTCCTTGAGCCACGGCTGGCCAGTAAAGAGTGGGATCCCCAGGAATGGCTCTGCCTCGGTATCCCCATTGCACTTAGTCATTGGCTCATAGGAGGTGCCAGTTCACTCCGACCAAAGGTCATTCAGAGGACAAAATAGTCAATTCCACCACAAGAAAGGTGCTATGAGGTAGTTTCCAGCAAATAACATGGAACTAAGACAGAACTGACATGGCTTTCAGTACGTATCTGTCACTTGGTTAGAGAGGCTGCCATAGACAGGAGGAATACAGGATCCTCTGGTATGTTCCTTGTCCTTTGGCTTTATAGCCACATCCTAAAGTGTTGAGGAGATCAGATGACCCTCAGCTTGGCTCCTAGAGATGAAAAGCTGACCAAACCCTCCTAGAATTTGAACTTGTGATTGCCTGAAGTTAACAAAGATAGCAACATGGACTCTGAGACCTCTAAATCATCCTCTGCAATTTCATATGCCCCCAGGTCAACTCAACAATAGAGCTATAACACATCTTCTTCAACAAGACAAGAGTTGAGGTCTGGGCTATTTTTCAATCATTCACTACTCTTTTCTCTCCCTCCCCCACCCTCTCTCATTTTACCCCTTTGAGGAGAAGGTTAATACCAAGTTAGTATTGTATACTGTACAACAGGCTGCCACTATTCCATGCTAGACAGTATTTCCCCAGTCTCTTCTTATAGGATGCCAAGTTTTTCCTAGACAATATCACACAATACTTTACTTGTTTGTGGAGTGGGTGGAGATGGAAATATAGTCTATTGAAAATATCACTGCTTCCTCCTTGAGATTTCAAGAACCTATTATCTTTCTTTTAGACGGTCTCTCCGGCAAAAATCTCATAAAGACAGGAAAAGGAACCATTTATGTTATCTAAAAGGTTTACTTTTGCTAATAGAATACTGTATCTAAAGTATCACACAGATAGTGTAGAGAGCTGCGAGAGGCCGCACCTGGAAGATGGTGCCGGTTTCCGCCCTCCGCCTTCCTGATGGCGAGTGCTCTCGTGGTAAACAACTCCTGATATGGCTAAGGCAAAGAATCTGGCTTGCTTCCGCGCACCTGAACCTATTGGTGGTTCCCACGTGGCGTATCAGGGTTGGCTACCCAGCGGGTACTTAAGGCTGTGGGGAATTCTCCCCGGGGTTGGGGTCAGAAGATTACTAAAAGGTCCTGAATAAACTGCAGAGAGAAGAGTCCGGTGTCGCGTCGTCATTACCGGCCGAGGCGGTAGCGACAAGATAGGGTCCAATTGACATGGGATATAGTTTCTTCTAAGAGTTTCCTTTGCACCACTTTCCTCTCTAAACCAACATCTGCTACCAGCCAGGGTCATGAATGCCTTGTGATATTTTCAACTCTTGCTATTGGAAAGAGATTTGGATACTGGGGCACTAGGCCTTTCCTTTGTCTAACTCAAATAAGTAGCAGAGGTATCAGAGTGGCTCACTGATGAGCTGTAAATCCAACGAAACAGGAGAAAAATCCAAACTTCTATCTCATCTTCACTGTAAAAAACCAGGCAAGTTTGCTACTTGGCTTCCAGGTTTCAGAGTCCTGAAAGCTCAAGTGATAAAATATATCAATATCTAAAAATCTCCATCTCTAAGAATTAAATAAGGAAATGTGTACAGTGATAAGCATGAATAATTTAGACCCCAGCATGCAATAAATCCTCGCAAGATGTGGACTACTATTACTTCAGTCATAGTTCTATCAACTTGCTACTATGACACCTCGAGGCTATCAAGATACCTTATGAGCCTCCACTTGGAAATGGGATTGGTGCAATGGCACTTCACTAAGTGGGCCTGAGAAGCCTTGACATGAGACGTCAAGAATGATTCTTCTTATTGTCATTGTCTTTAGCCTTCAGTGATTTTCTTCATCTAAAATTTCATGGATATTGTTGCAAAGAAAAGTTTGGAGCTGGAATGAGAACCAAGACAACGTTAGGATGTCCATAGACAAAGTACAACAATTGCTTATTGTCAATCAATCTCTTCTTTTGTTTATTCTCTCATGAGTCTGTTAACCCTTCCTTCAGAAGGATTTTCTTCAACCCACTCCAGCTACTAGAAGACCATCATTTTTTTTTTCTTTAATCCTCATACCTTCTCTGGTATCAATAGGAAACAGTATTTACTCACTACTGTTTTTCTTTTCAAAAATCTGTCTAGTTGCATACTAGAAACAGTTTCAGCTGGTTTGTTTGTCTTGGACAAGTTGTTGAAGTGAAAAGTTTTTGCTTGGCTGAATTCAGGACAGTTTCATAACCCTGGAAGAAGTGCATGGAACGTGGGTGCCAGCTTTGAGGCCGCTGCTTCTAATGTGTTTCCACTTGCTGCCCATTGTCAAGGGTGGCTGGCCGTAATTAAATTAAGACAATGAGCAACGCAACAGATGCAACTGAGACCACATCCCTGAGTGCTTTTGTTTTGTCACTGTCATTGTCTGCAACAAAGAAGTCACATGTGACAGCCTGGGAAGAGAGCCAAACGCAAACCAGACGATGTTCCAGCTGGTTTTGAATGGCCTGTATGTACGTGTGTGTGCACATAGGAACTCTGCTACTTGCAGCAATGATGGATATATTTTGGCCCAAAGCTTTGCTGTGATGCTGATGTCTCACAAGAAAAAGGCCGGAAAGGGTGGGGGAAACCTCTGCTCAACTTTATACTTTTGACCTTTGGCTTTGAGAAAAAAAGAAGGATCAGAAGATAAAGCTTGGTGAGATTGGTCAAATGAACCTTGCATGAATTTGAAGAATGAAGCACAAAGGATACCTGAATATTTTTTTTTCACCAATCTGTAATTAATCCAGCCTGACAGAACAAATGGGATGGGATAGCTTGTGAGGCTTTCTTTTCCTTGTTTCTGCTTCATTCTTGAGAATTTCCTTAATTTGGGAATTTCCAATTCTTTAAAGTCTTCTTTGTGTCTACGATGGTATGCATCTTCAACAACAACAACAAAAAAGCAAACCTCAAGTATTCTGCTACTGATTAGTAGTTTGGTAGAAAGGTGGTACCCTAATAAGAGGTATTTTCAGTGTTCAGTGGACCACATAGCATCAGCAGTTCCACACAGAGATGTCTTCAGTGACTACTCTACTCTGTGACCCTATGTGTCCTTATCTTTCTAGAAAAAGCCCATAGGAAACCAAGATGTAGGATTACTGGTAGCTTAATGATAGATGTTTTGCATAACCACAAGTGTGTATGAGCCAGAGCTGGTAAAAGCCATATGCTTTTTGAGAGAAAAGTGCCAGGATTTTAAACAGATGGTATTTCCAGCTATTCTATTTATAAATACCAAGTTTCTTCTCACCAGTTTCTTTTGTGTTGTTCACTTAGCTAATTGTTTGAGTAAATGTTTTTATACAATGATGCTACCTTCCTTCTAATACATCAGGACAGGAAATTCACCACCAATCTATACAATGCTAGCCGCCTTTCATGGTAAGAACTGAACAACACATATAAGAAACAAGTATCAATTCTCTGAGTCTTGGCCAATAGGTATTACTTCCAAGGAATGATGGTGGGCTTCCCCCAGTTTCAAGATCAAATCCTTGCTAGCTCTGCACATTCTGAAGGTCATTAGCTCCTAACACTGTTGTGACTGGGTGGGTGTTCACCTTCACCAGAGGGCAAGTTTGGAGGTTCTAGCTATCCTAGAGAGAAATACTGTTTTGGGTCTTATTGGAAACATTCTGAGGGTTGCACCACTCTGTACCAATAACTGCCCACTACATCTTCTGGATCTAAGTAAAACCAAGCAAAAAAGGACCTCAAGTATGTGACTATAAATGCCATTTTTGCTTCAAAGATAAGTCCCTGACCTTGTAGAGCTTCTATTCTAAACAAAACTCAACATTCCTTTTATCATAACCTTGATTGTTGAAAGACTGATAGCACTAGCAAAGATCTCAGGATTTGGGACCTTGGGATAGTTATTTTCCAATAGAGATGATAGCAATTAAACACCAATTTGAGGGCTGGGAAGGTGGCTCAGTGGTAGAGCGCTTGCCTTGCATGCTCAAGGCCCTGGGTTCGATTCCTCAGCACCACATAAGCAAAAAAAGAAAAAAGCCGGAAGTGGCGCTCTGGCTCAAGTGGTAGAGCGCTAGCCTTGAGCTGAAGAGCTGAGGGACAGCGCCCAGGCCCAGAGTTCAGTCCCCACGACTGGACCAAAAAAAAAAAAAAAACACCAATTTGAGTGGAACTGGTAAGACTTATGTGTATCCTGTGTCAGGTCCAGTGTTTGTACTTTTATGTACATTAATTTTAAACATTTAATCCTCTGAACTAATTGCTATAGTGGTTTTTTTTAAGCCCTAGAATTGGCATTATCATTTGCATAAGTTTCCATTGCTGGAAAATGTTAAGAGCTAAGATTTGAATTCAGTTCAGGATCTCTGTAGCTTTACAAACTTCCCAATCTCCTATTTCTAAAATGCTGCCTCTCTCCAGAGAGGTGGGCAAGGGGAGAATCTCTTCTTCACAAAAATTACAACAGAACCAATGGCAATAAAACAACCAAGAAGGAGCCCAAAATCTGATCGATTTTTTTTTTATTCTCACTAGGAAAAGATTCCATAGAACAGAAGGATAACAATGTTGGGATTCTCTTTTTATTAATAAGTCTGTGATAGAGGCAGATGGGTAACAATACATCTCTGTGTTATTACAAAGAAACTTGTGCTATATAGCCACCAAGCATACATAATATAGCATGGTAAGTGTTAGCTGATGAATGCACCAAAAGCCTATCCACTTACGTATGTATTTCTCAGAAAAGCTAATGTTCAAAGATCTCTTTTAGCTTGATTAGCAAGGCATAAGATACAAAAGATTGAGACCCAATGTTAGAAATAGACGGGCACAGTTAGATAGGAGGAGTTAGTACATCTTCCACAGGATAATTATAGTTTATAATATTTTACTTAAACAAAACTGAAGGTAGAATAATTTTCAGGGAGATTTTTTTTTTGTCGGTTGTGGGGCCTGAACTCGGCCTGGGCGCTGTTCCTCAGTTCTTCAGCTCAAGGCTAGCACTCTACCACAGTGCCACTTCCGGCTTTTTCTGCTTATGTGGTGCTGAGGAATTGAACCCAGGGCCTCATGCATGCAAGGCAAGCACTCTACCACTGAGCCACCTTCCCAGCCTAGGGAGATTAATTTTTAATGTAGAAATGCTATTTACTCTGTTTTGATAATTATATGTTGCATATACATATTGAATTATCTATTATACTGTATTACACAAAATGGGTGATTTTAAAATAAATTATTTCTTTAAACAATTTAAATCTTAAAAGGCATGGCTCGCGGGGTAAAATACCAGCTATGAGTGAAAAAGCCTGACCGAAAACACAAGGCCCTGAGTTCAAGTCCCACAGCCAGCTCACACACAAAATACGCACATCAGTATATATAAAACCTCACCAGACTAATGATGACCTTTCTCCTTTATTTGTAGGAAGTACATTTGAAGAACGCAAGTAGAGGGAGTACAGGAAATAAGAACTACAGGATGTAGGAAGACTCTCTTGAGACGTGAAGAAGAGTATGTCACCATTGGATCCTTTACTCCAAGGGAGTTACCTATTAAACATTGGAACACCTACCAAAAAATTAAGTTTGATGACATTTCAAAGATGGGCATTTTCCTCCAATGAAATACCTAAGTAAACATTCCAATGTTGTCTTTAGGAATGATTTGTTAAGAAGGCTTTTTTGCACTTTGCAAAAATGGTCCTGGAGTTGGTAGATTACTATTGGTCTTTTATCAATAATATTCTATAGGAAATATATATATATATATCTTAGTCCCTGCCTATCAAGATCCACAAATGCATGGATGTTGTATAGATCCAGTTGCACTAAATTTTTCTGTGAATCCTGGCTGCTGAAGCCATTCATTCAGCACCTTGTCTAAGTGTTTATGAAGTGTTTTCTTAATTGTGATCTTTCTATATAATATAAACCATTGGTTTTGGAGTCTGATGATCCCTCTTTATGACATTTGTTTTTGTTGAATTTGGCCTCTTCCAAAGCAGTAAATACCAAGTAATCAAATGGCCCACTAATTTTTAACTCACACAATTCCACCTGTGGCATTTATACCGAATATAAGTTTGATGCATTTATTCTAGGCACAAAGCTTCATTTTTTCACATCACACTACAAAAAGAATATATATATATATATATGTATATTGCAAATAGTTGCAACTTGAGGCCAATCATTTTTACATGTATGTTCAAAACAGAAAGTCTCCTAAAGCTCTCAGTGGTTTCTTCGAATGAGTTAGTATGTAACCTGATTAGTAACTGCTGTCTTTTCACTTCTCCCATATAGAGCACTATGTAAATTTAGCATATCGATAATCCAAGATATATCAAACAGTATGTAAAACTTTGTTGGTTTTTTTTAGTACAATGGTGCTATTTTGTAGTTTGTTATATGAAAGAGTCTGGTCAAAATGGTAAATGGTGAAAGCAAAAACAAAAGGGAAAGCATGAGGATGCCAAAAATGACCAAAAGAGAAAGGAAAGCGAAAAACTGACAGCTTGGGAAAGAAGGTAAAGGGCCCCAATTATGCCTTCCAAGAGGAACTTAAGACACAAAACCCACTAATGCACATTTGACAGGCTAGTCCAAAGAGGAAGCCTTAGCATGGAAACCACAAAAGGTCAGACATTTTTTTTAAGTCTTGGTTTCTTTTTTCCTCACTGAACAAAGTAACATCTGCCAGCTCTGCCAGGGACTCACCACTGTGTGACCTTGGGCAAGTCACTTCACCTCTCTGTGCCTCAGTTTCCTCATCTGCAAAATGGGGGCAATGTGTCATCTACCTACCTCAAAGGGGTGGTATGAGGATTAAAAGATAAAGCTTCAGATCTTTACTCTGAGTCCCTAGAAAGGTGGAACATCAAAGCCTTGCACTGTTGAATACTCACAATAGGTTTTGTAAACAGCCGCAGTTACACACAACAGAGCTCACAAGTTATAAGCCACATGCTTCTGATAACCCCAGTTCTTTTCAATGAAACTATCCAACTAATTAATTTGTCTGGCTAATTGAGGAATGTTCAGAATGCAATCTCTTAAAATACTTTCCGAAGTAAGTGACAAACAGGTGAGTTATAGTTTGATTTTTAAGTCTTCATGTGAACTTTGGAATATAAAAACTAAAAAAGAGGAAGGAAAAAGGTAGAAAAATAAAACCATTTCTTCAGTGAACGAGTAATTACTGTTAGCTCTGGGTGTTCCAGGAAGTTACTCTCTTTTAATTTTATAATGATAATCTATTCATTTTGAAAAACATGCTCTCCTTCTCTTTAGAAAACATATGAATATAGCCCAAGGTTTCAAATTCTGAAAGAATACCTAATTAAAAGGTCACAAAATTTCTTTAGGGAACTTTTATATTTGATTTATATGCATGTACTTACTTTTTTGTCTTGTTAAAATGTGCTGTCTAGACTTGTGAGCTGAGAGTCAAAAATGTCCTTCTCAACCCTTCCTGTCTGCTTAGAAAAATGGCCCTTAGCTTTCTGATACATTTGAGGATATTCAAGAAAATTCAGTGATGAGGACAAGTCCATGTGTTAACCTAAAACTGCCCCCTATCTCTGGATCAAGATTTTTCTTTTAAAACATTGAATAGACCAACGTTCAGATCTTTTTGATCTGCCTTAGACTTACTTTGTGTGAAAAATGTGCCGGTTTATGATCTTATGCAAAGTTCATATAAAAAAATTACATCCTGAATTTTCTTTCACTGAGTTACCTAAAGGTACAGAAGTGGGGATGGGGGTCTTCTTGGACCTGTATCTTTGACTGAGAGCAAAAAACAAACAAAAAGAAGGAAGAAAGGAAGGAAGAAAGGAAAAGAAAAGAGAAGAAAAACAGCTATTCAGTTAGCAAGCATCTTAGCTCTCAGTTCTCAGTAGTGATTTCAGTTGAGCCCCTTGGCATGCTGGGAAATATTGTGATTATTATGGAGAAACAGAAAAGAAACTATAGGTCAATTTTAC